>NW_023665577.1:1975769-2283653 GCF_014743375.2 Drosophila subpulchrella
TCTGGCATTAAATTTGAATAGAGAATACTTGAAAATTTCGACGTGATCATGCGTTTGACCAACTTTGTTTAAGTCCGCATGGAAAAAAATACGCTATGTTATCGTCTATTGTGAAGCCTTGTAGGTCACAAATTTTAAATAGTTTGAATTTGAATTTATCGTTAACTAAAGTTGCCATTCTGTTGGAGCTCGGTGTTGCCAGATGTTGGGCGCTGCCAGAGTATATTTAATCGAGAACTATTGTAGCCAGACTTCTACATTTAGAACATAACCCTTATTTAAATAAAATGGGTATATTATGCAAAATAAGTACCACTCCATATACATAAATTAAATAAATAAATAAAACACCATTTATTTAAATGCAAGCGAATATTGTGTTTATTTTTTAGCAATCGCATGAAGAAGCTTGGAACTTAGAAAAGTTCTTAACAAATAACTTTTTAATTTTGTTTGGCGGCTTTAAATCTCAACGGTTAGCTAGCTACTTCTGTTATACATTCTCTGTATATTTTTTGCAATATTTTATACGTTGCTGATTTGTTGCAGGTACAACCACCTTACTCCGCCTTCTCCGGCACGTATGTCAGGATAATGCTGGAGTGCGGGGCCACCTTGAGGTCCTTGAGATTCACGCGACCCGAGTGGGACACCTTGTTGGCATTTTCCACGTTGTTATTGTACTTCTCGCTGAAATAGGAAACTGTCATCTTGTCAGGCAGATTCTTGGGGATAGTGAAGTTGCTCGCCTGAGGCAAGTCGGTGGGATTGAAAATGACAAAGTAGCCGGGGTTTCCAGACTTGATCCTGCGGGGAAATACAAAAAATTCGGTTAGATCATGTATGTTAAAAAAGGGAAATCAATATTGAATAAGTTGAAATAAAGAGACACCTAATAAAAGTAATACAATTTTCATTCAAATTGCAAATTCTGAAGCTATTTACAAAGTTCAGCAATAAAAAAAAATAATTGGTTTACTATAACAATAAAAGTTTAAGATATTATTTTTGGTTATTCATTTACCTCTGCCTTCAAAGTGGCAAGCATTGAGAATTGGACAAAAGTTAGTAACAATAAAAATAAGATAATCAAAAGGTATTACCTGGAGAAGGCAACCAGCGGATCGGCCTGGTAGTATGAGAGTTCCCCGTGCATGTAGGATGCAGACTTGCGCAGAACCGTGATCTGCCTGTAGGTCTCCTCGGTGATATTCTGGTAAGCCACAGCGGCCACAGGAACCACGGGCACACCGGGCAGCAGGGATACGAACATAGCCAGAGCGGATGGATCCTGCGGGGTGTCCAGGCTGACGTCCGCAAAGTTCCATTGCAGCCAGCTGTTTTTGCCCGAAAGAGCGAATGTGTTCTCCAGATCTTTCTGCAGCGATTTCTTTGGCTTCGATTCGCTGAGCACCTTAATAAGGTCTCCGTAGATGGGTATATCGATACCATAGGCATCGGCAACCGTGCTCAACTTGTAGGCCTGCGGCTGTATGACATCCTCGGCAACCGACAAGAAGCCCTCTTCAGAGGCATTCTTTACGATGCTAAGATAATCATAAAGCACATCTCCAAGGCCGGTTTGGAAAGTAGTCTGCTTGTGGTCATAGAAGCCGTAGTCACCGGGTCCCCAGTTGCGGTCCTTCGGCACGGCTGAGGTCACCTCATTCTCGAGACCGTCGGACAGTACAAAGAACTTGGTGTTCTTCAGGCGGAAGCCGTGAACCCCCAAACCAACCAGATGCTTCAAGACGCCGCCGAATTCGTTCCTAATAAAAGTACTGTTCATCTTGAGGTCGAAATAGCCGTCTTGGAACTGGGAGAGCACATAGCTGTCTTCCAGCTTCTCCCAGGCGCTGCGGTTGCCGCCCACCTTGAGCCAGTTGTTGGGTGGGCTGGAACCTCCGCTCACCCAAACAAAGGCGGATCGCTTCTCCGGGTTTGCAATGGCATCCTGCACCAGCTGCGATTCCTTGGCCACGTAGTTGGGCGTCAGGTCGAGAATAATCCTGGTATCGCTGCCCTGGTACAGGGCCACCAGGTGCTTGATCTGCTCCTCCACCTCGGGCTTCTTCACGTCATAGGTCAGGGCAGCAGGCAACTCATAGATGGCTCCTGCGCTAACGATCTTCTTGGCAACCTGGATATCCTCCCTACTGCAGGTATCAACACTGCCGAACTTGGCATGTGGTCCTCGCTTGTACCAGGGTAGTGGCTGCGGGGCAGCGCACTTGGGAGCACCAATGATAATCAGGATGGCACCCACAAGCATTCCCACCCAAATGGCCCAGAATCCCACGAAGAAGATCCAGCGCAATCGGACCCAGAACGTGTCGTTGGCATACTTCATGAGCTCCTCCTTGCTCATGCCAGTGAAGGCCTGCAATGAGGAAAATCGTATATCAAATACAAAAAATAAAGATACTAAGGTTTTGAACAACAATGTAACGAATAAAAATGAAATGAGTCATTTTACTCTCATGGAGGTAAACAAGAATGAACATATTTCAGCGAAGTTATAACCCAGATCATGGACATTTTCCGATATGTGTATCTGAGTTTGTATGTTCAAATCCATTTTCGTTTCGACTTATTTATATATTAATAATAATAAAAATTTACTTCAATCCTGAAATCAAGTATATATTTTTTTAAATTAATAAAAGATGAATCAGTAAATGCGAATGTGGAATACATACTTGTATACATATTAAAGGTCAAGACAAAGTCGACGACCACAAAATATATTTGAATACAGTGTAACATCCAAAACTCGAACTTCATTAACTCAAAATATTAATTATTTCAAATGAAAAATTAATTTTTTCTTGTCATATACATATTATTAGATCTGTCTAAAAAGGACTCCATTTTTTTTAATGTTTCCAATATTTTTTTTTAACTGAAAGTTGAATTAGTAAAGCATAATAGTTAAAACTTCTACTCACGGGCTTGCCTCCGTTGACGGTTCCGATGTCGATCTTGGCATCTCCGTTCTGGTGATCGCCCTTGACGAACTTCACCTCATCCCGGCGCTCGGCCAGCTTGTCCTCCACTCCATTTAGGCCCAGCATTTGCTCGTCGGCGCCATCCCCGTGGGCCACCTTTTCATCCTGCACCATGTCGACTGAAAAGTGAACGATTTAACAATAGAATGGTTAATTGGCTCTAATCAGAATCAATTAAGCTTAATCGCAAAGCTCAAGCATTCAGACTTTCTCTGGAGAACTAATTCGAGCTTTGTTAGGTTAAGTAGAAATCAGAAGCCACATTTCGCTTTGTTCCCGAGAGAAGGGAATGGGAAATTTTCCATCTGGAGTTTCCTTATGAATATCTTGCTGACGTCATAGGAAAAGAGTCACGCTTTGAGTTTGCGGTTGATGAGAAATAGGCTCGCTTTTGTTCTGGGACAAAATCAATATCATCTTTCGTTTTCAGTATACCTTTCTTATCTCACGTTACTGATAAGGGGCACACCCACCATCCATTGCCCCATGCACATTCAAAACTGCCACGATACGTGACCTTTTTTAGATATATAGATACTTAGATACATTTTTGTGAACGTTTCCAGTGAAAATTCGACGCACTGTTACGTCAGCCATCCCATTTTTCCCCAGATGTAGATACAATTGCTTTGTTTAATTACCTTTTTCGGGCTTCGCACTGGCTCCCAGGAACTTGTCTTCGGTTATAGTTTTGTACACTTCTGTGGAATCGGGTGGGGCTTCAGCAGCTGCGGTGAGTTTGCTATCAGACACTCCTAAGATATAAAAATATAACACCAAGCACCAGATTTAGAACGCGTTGAACGAATTGTGATGTCAGATATTTTATGAATACCAGTGATACCAGTGTGACCGGGAAATTATCGATCGAAAAATACACGCCTGAAATTTGAAAATACAGAAATTTCCGCCCAGCGACGTAAGTGCCAGCAAAACGTAAGGCCAACGTAAGTGTCAGTAAAAAAGGGAGATAGCCTCAGCGTAAGTGTCAGTAAAAAAGGGAGATGCAAGATATGCTCTCTGCTCTCCAGAGAGCGGATTGTGCGGATGTCAAATATTTTATGAATACCCAGTGTGACCGGGAAATTTCGATCGAAAAATCCACGCCTGAAATTTGAAAATACAGAAATTTCCGCCCGACGTCGACAGCGACGTAAGTGCCAGCAAAACGTAAGGCCAACGTGTCAGTAAAAAAGGGAGATAGCCTCAGCGTAAGTGTCAGTAAAAAAGGGAGATGAAAGATATGCTCTCTGCTCTCCGAGAGAGCGGATTGTGTGTGGATGTCAAATATTTTATGAATACCCCAGTGGTGACCGCGGAATTATCGATCAACTTATACCTTTCGGCGCGAAAAATTTATATATTTTTTATAAATTTACCTATTTTTAAAATACCCCAAACGGTCACCTGGCACGAAATGAAATCCAACCAACTAACAGAGCCCAATTGTAAACCCTTGGCCCTGTTGTCAGCCTTTACAAACACGCATCTATAACAGCCCGTTTACTAATACTTCATTAGGGATTACGAAAAAAATGTTGGGTAAAATTAGAGAAAAAATATACCGTCCGGTGAAAGTAAACCTATTTTGTATGACATATTTTTTAAATATTGCAAGCAGTTACTGAAAGTAGTGAAATCCAATCAACTAACAGAGCCCAATTGGAACATCCATGTTAACTTTCGATGCCTTATCAACATCTTGCAACGGTCATACTATTTTAAATATTTTCCGAATATGAAATGGGGGCCTCTAGCACATTTTAAAGTACTCTGACAAAAGCCCGTTGCTGGAAAACTAAGGGGCGCGAAATTCGAATTGTTCGCTTATTAAAACTTACCAGTAGCTGGAAGGGTAACAGAGTTCTGAAAAAATTGTGTTTTTAACCTTAGAATTTAGATATAGTTAATTGATTTTACTTACTTTGCTGGTACCGCTACCCAAACGTTTTAAGCGTGATAATAAATTCATGGCAATGGTTTTTATTCAGAGTTTTACTGGGGTTTCTTCTGTTTTTCTGTAAGTAAAAAGTGGTTACTAAAAACAGTTGCTTTTATTTCAATAAATGAAAAAATTAGGCGGGGAATTAACATTTTCTTTGTATTAAAAAAATGGTTTATTTAGTTAAAATAAAGCTGGTTATGTTGAAGGAAAAATAAAAACTCGTTTATATTGTGTAGACATTTTATCATTAAAGCATACATTATTATACGGAACCGAATACAATGTCTTGAACAATAATAATCTAAGCTATTTCACCATAAACTAGTCAAATTTATCTGCTGTTTTTGGCACTGACTGGTATCTTTCACTGCGACCTGCCCGACAAGAGGTCTGATTCGCGACTGAAGCTGCATTTTTGCGCTGGCAGTGCATCGCTCCCAGAGGCGCAGCCCCGATCGGAATCGCTCCCGAGTTTGATTTAATTATACCTGTGAACGAAACGCGTTCCGTGTGCGTAAGTACGATTTATGGCCTGCGGCGATTGAGCCGGGCCCAAAACTACCTGTCTGCGTGGCAGCTTACCTGAGCTCTCTCGCTCGCCCAACTGCCAAAGTGGTGGATTGGATCGGGTTTTGTGGCCCGCCAGCCAGACCAGGGTAAAACTGCACTCGTCGGCGCATTCCTGGCCAAATTTTTGCTGAATTGCCGGGTGTCTGAACAAGAGTCTGCCGACTCCACAAGGTTGCCTCGGCTAGAACTTAAATTAGTGTAGCTGGTCCAAGTAGAAATTGATCAATTTCTGCATTACCCCGCATTACCTTTGTCCGATTAGGCGACATGCGAGAGTCATTAGCTTATTAAGTGGGAGCTATATATATGGCAGGCAGGTGCCTGATCCCCCACCAAGTTGACAAAATGGGTTTCCACATGGGACGACAGCTGCTGCTCTGCGGATTCCTGCTGTTGATGCTCCAAGTGGTGACCCAAACGCAGGCCAGGCCACAGGTGACTAACGGGGATAATCAATTCAAATCTGAGTGTTTCATCCTATCAACAGGATGTGATCACAGTGGCCGGTGAGGAGACAGAGGTGGTGATCAAGCAGGAGGGCGATGGCGATGACGACGACTCCTCCTCCGAGGAAACAGTCGAGGATTCAGAGGAGAACAGGCGCAGGCGGCGGGAGGTGAACACCGACAATACCCCGTTGGGTCGAGCGGTCATTCCAGGTTTGCCTGATCCGGCCACCATAATCAAGATCGCTGAGCTTTTTCAATCCGTAGGCGAGCAAATAGTCCCCATCCTGGTGGAGGCTATTCTGCCCAGCGTGGATGAAGCGGGCGATCGCTTCGCCAGATCCCTGCAGTTCCTTAAAAACTTCGGGCCCGGACTGGAATCTTTTGCCACCGAGAAGAACGAATAGCCCAGCTAACTATATAGTGGCACAAAGTGAAAGAACTCGTTTGACTTTGGTATCTGGACAGTGGATTAGACTAGGATGTCGTTTGGTTTCTTGAGTTTCCTAAAAATAAAATCGTTGACTTACATTTAATGCTATGGTACATCTCATATTCAGTTTAATGAGCTATTGAATTACCCAAACAATAATTGGAAATGCTAGACTTCTGTGAAAATTAATAATATTTATTCTCGCAATCAAAATTGCTGATTTATTTTATATGCTTCGTCTCCACTACTTCGTTTTCCGCACTGGTTAGTACATAAACACTATGGAATCCAGGTCTTTCCCTGCATTTTCTTTCAAACCGCCCAAATATAATATCAATGACGACGTCCACGGCTTGCGACAGGCTGCCTCCACATAAAAGAATTTCCGTAAAGACTCTGTGGATAAGTGGGTGGATGGGTTTGTCCAGACAGACTTCGTTAAGTCGATCCAAAATTCCTCCGATCATGCCACGAATCACGTGGCTAACCAAATTCTTTTCCTTAAATATATCCTGGCAGTGATTATACATCTTTTCCGTAAGATCGCCCAATTTAAGATTGGCTTTTGCCGCTGCCGTTGCCGTTGCCGCTGTCGTTGCCGTTGCTACTTCAGTAGCCCCTGCAGTTTCGTTTGTTCTGCCCCTAATGGAAGCATGCTTTGGTTTTACCAAACTTCGGTGATGCCCTCTCAGAGTTGTTCTACTAGCTTCCGAAATTTTTTGCTGAATAACTATCACTATGCAGATTATAACTACGATGGCGTAGAGTCTCTAAAAAATGAATAAATTTACTTCCACTACAATATAAATGACTTAATAACTTTAAGAGCACTAAATTACTATCTTTATCGTTTTCCGTTGCAATTCCAATTGATATTCATCTGCGGAACTTGAAATGCTTTTCGCTTCGCTTAATTTTAATGTTTCGCTTTACGGCTAAAACGAATATTTTAAAACGGCAATTTAACACCTCTTTTGATACATTTTTATACCCGTTACTCGTAGAGTAAAAGGGTATACTAGATTCGTCGGAAAGTATGTAACAGGCAGAAGGAAGCGTTTCCGACCCCATAAAGTATATATATTCTTGATCAGGATCACTAGCCGAGTCGATCTAGCCATGTCCGTCTGTCCGTCTGTCTGTCTGTCCGGATGAACGCTGAGATTTTGGAAACTATAAAAGCTAGGCTATTGAGATTTGGCGTGCAGATTCCTGAGCTTCTTACGCAGCGCAAGTTTGTTTCAGTAGAGTGCCACGCCCACTCTAACGCCCACAAACCGCCCAAAACTGTGGCTCCTACAGTTTTGACGCTAGAGTAAAAATTTAAACTTAAATGAATTGTTCTCATCAATACCTATCGATTGACCCAAAAAAAAATTTGCCACGCCCACTTAAACGCCCACAAACCGCCCACAAACTTCAAAAAATCGTTAGTATGAACGCGGATATCTCGGAAACTATCAAAGATAGAGTACTGGGATTTCTTATTTAGATTCCGTAGCCTTGTACGCAGCGCAAGTTTGTTATGCGAATATGCCACGCCCACTCTAACGCCCACAAACCGCCCCAGCCTGTGGCACCCACAATTTTTATGCTAGATAACAAATTTTAACTGAAATGTATTGGTCTCGTCAATACCTATCGATTGATCCAAAAAAATGTTGCCACGCCCACTCTAACGCCCATCACGCTTTAATCTGTAAGCCGCCGGTAGGTGGCGCATTGTAATCTCGCTTTGCTGCTTGCATATCTCCATTTCCCTTTGGTCCCTTTAGCTGAGTAACGGGTATCTGATAGTCGAGGTACTCGACTATAGCGTTCTCCCTTGTTTTGTTTATTTTCTTTCTTAAGTTATTTGGTATAATTCTTATAAGTAGTAAAATAATTTTGTTTTTCGTACATCTGTACAGAACCCTCATAAAAACACACATTGATTTTAAATGTGATAATGAAAGCTTTGAAAGCATTCTCAGTATTCGGCGATCATGTGCGTGCGTTTAATATTCCCAACTGAGTGTATCTTCATTA
Organism: Drosophila subpulchrella; assembly: GCF_014743375.2. Classification (NCBI taxonomy): domain Eukaryota; kingdom Metazoa; phylum Arthropoda; class Insecta; order Diptera; family Drosophilidae; genus Drosophila; species Drosophila subpulchrella. The sequence continues at coordinate 1,984,200 of NW_023665577.1, forward strand.
AGGCCATAGGTAATAAGACTCGATCGGAAGCTGTTCATTAGCTCCTAATGAAATAATTATGCGACGCGTCGTGTTCATGTTCCTGTCTGCTTTCTGCCAACAATGTATGGGGTTATAATTTGCATAAATTCAGCGAACAAGATTCAGCTGGTTCGTTTTTTCCGAGGACTGTCTCAGAAGATGTATGCCCATACATTTTCTCATTAACCGTAATGACCTGACATGCCTACTACTCCTGTAATAATTTTACTTTGTTTTTCTGACTTCTTTTGGGGGCGTTACTACTCGATATCACCCCATTCCAAGGTCAAATACCTTTGTGTTGAACCTTGTTTTAAAGTTTCAAGATTTTTTTCGACTCCAAGTCTGCACACTAATTACAGCTTATATATCAAATTGAGCTTGTTTCATAAACAGCGATTTTGGAAATTAAGTAATTCTAAGATGATTTTAAGCCATCAAATAAGGTTTTTTAATTAGGCATCACCCAATAATTAGAAAATTCAGAAAGGTATTTCTCCGGAATGTTGAATTAATGGCGATTTTTGGTTTAATTTTAAGGAATATTTCTTTCATTTATTACAATTATTATTTTATTTTGAAAAAATGTAAACTGGTTTTAAATTATTAAAAAAAAAACCCAAAAACTAAAAAAGTCTTTTATTCAGGACGAATACTTTTTGAGTGTATGCTTAAGAATACAATTTCTTAGGCTCATTTAATATTAGCTATAAAGAAACAAAATATTTTAAATAGAATGAATCAATTGGTAAAACTTCTTTCATAAACCTTACGTGATGTTTTTAAGTGCATTTTACACAACTTCAAGATCCCAAAAGTATTCTTCTTGCTCTGTTTGCCAAAAATGTTAAATGTAAAATTAATGTAAAATACGGATCAGCGCATTGAGTATTGTCGATGAACTCAAGATGGCGACACCCAAGAGTGTATCAAGATGTAGATAACTTTTAGTGATCTTAACTGAGTGGAAGAAGTATAATAATTTTTTTATATTGTTAAATTTAAAATTTTGTTTTACTTAAGAGAAAATCAACAGAAAATCAGCAAGTCATTGCTGCTTGCTTTTACTCAAGACCAGAAACATATCCAAACCATTCCAGGACAAAAGATAGTGTGCTTTGTACGTTTAATCTCGAATTTATTTATAAAATAAAAACACATTTCTTTTGTTCAAAACAATCCATAGAAATAATATACACGTATTAAAAGCGTCGCTTGCATAACCAAAAATACAAAAGTGTAGAGCGATAGATACGTAAAGCAGATACACTTGTCGAACGAGTCGTGGAACGGTATAGACCATCGCCTCGTCCCCAAAGGGTGTATTTAAAAGTATTAAAATTAGATGAACGCCGAACTCGCCGAGAGTGCCACTGAAATCCTCAGCAGCAATGAACGATCTATGTACATGCACATGGATGACGGGGTGTGGATAGTATTGGGGGCTAAATGTGGATATGAAGTATTATTATTTGAGAAATGATCGATAGACAGAGCAGTTGGCCAGCGATCACCAGTGTGATCCCTACGTGCGATCACCATGGATTGTCCATGAAATAATGTTTTTGTTTCCTTGTCTTTAATCTTGATGCGAATTCGATTTGGCTTAGATGTAGGCTTGGGCTCCCTATGCTTACGTTTAATTTAAATTTACGGTAATTTAATTGGTAGCGTAATTAATTTATGCTTATGTGTGTTTCATGTTTGGCTGGCTGGCTGGTTGGCTGGCGGGGCTTACTTATTGCCGGCGTTCACGAGCACGCGCTGTCTCGTGGAGTTCAGGGCCGGATTGCACATATCCGTGGTGAACTTCGAGAAGGAGTTGTGGAAGCCGTTGGCCTGGCCGTTGCGGGTGGGCGCCACATCGCCGTCCTTCAGCGCCTTGACGTGTCCGTTGGCATGTCCGTTCGCCTTGACCGCCGGTTTGTCCTGAAAAACAGAAAAATTTAGTTTAATTAAATTCGTTTAGCTTTTAAAAATAGGTAAAGAAGGTTTGTTGCTACAATTTGTTGTTAAAAACATTCTTAGCAATCTCATAATCTAAAAATATGTTTAAAAAACTTTTTTTTAGAAAAGTTTAATCTTATGATGGAATTAAATAAATATAAGATCTTTTTAAGTTGTTACATTTATAAAAAATGTTTGGCTTTAGAATGTAAAACTTTCATAAGTATAAATAAATGAAGTACAAATTAAAACAGATTTTTGTAACTTGAAATTTCTAAAAATAGATTTAACCTCATCACAAAAATTTCATGGGCTTATTGAAGAAAATACAAATGAAAAGTAAATTGAATTTTTATTGTTAAAAAAAGGTTTTTAAGGCCTATAAGTTTTACAGAACTTTGTTTTATACATATTTTCATTTTCTGATGAAATATACCAACATTTATCAAATGTAATGAGCTTACCTTGCCGTCGCGCTTCACATAGGCGCGCTTGTAGAAGTTTGAGAACAGGAAGTAGAACATCACCGCATGGGCTCCGATGAAGTAGGCGAAGCCAATGGGGTAGTTGCAGTCGTTCTTGAAGAACAGCTGGAAGGAGTGCACCATGACCAGTACGAACTGGATCATCTGCATCACCGTGAGGTACTTCTTCCACCACAGGTACTTCTGCACCTTGGGTCCCATCGCGGCCAGCATGTAGTAGGCGTACATGAAGATGTGCACGAAGGTGTTCAGGAATCCGAAGAAGGTCGAGTGGCCGCCGGGCGTGAACTTGACGCCCCACCAGACGGACACGGGCATGATGCCGTGGTGGATCACGTGCAGCGTGGACACCTGGTCGTACCGCTTGCGCATCACGAAGAAGAACGTGTCGAAGAACTCGGTGAACTTGGAGAAGTAGTACCACCAGCAGCCCTCAGCGGTCTAAAAAAGGAAGGGGTAAATGTTATTACTAAAAAAATAAGTAATAATAATATTAAACATTAATTAATATAATTATCATTTTTAAAATAAATACTAAATAAATTATTTAGTTTGGAGACTAAATCTCTAAACGCATCTAAATTGCTTCCCTAGATTTGGTATTTTTCCCTTTTACAAATCCTTCAGGAAACTATTTTTGACAAATTCAAAATGGTTCGGTATTGCACCGTACTAAATTCCAGAAATCCTAGTTCAAACTAGTATCTAAGCTTATTCACTTCCAATATTTCAGCCATTCATTGTTATGCAAAGATGGGTCACAGCTTGGGTAGATTGATTCCGTTTGCCCTGGAACTAACCGTTGGGTGATTTGCAAAATCTTTCGCCTGTCAACTTTCTAAGACTGCCACTTTCTTTGGGTCGTTTACCCAGTTTAGCCAGCCTGGCGACACACGTGAGATTCCTCAATCCGCACAATCCACTAGCCACACAGCCGGCCGGCTTTCGGTATCCATTTCTTGTGATTAGCATAAGAGAACCCGTCGCTATTGCCGTTTTTTATAATTCCTTGCCTCTGCGTGGCTAAAAACTGGTTGCTTACATAAAATCTGTTCCAGTCAACAAAAGAACTTTGCTATTTGCCAACCATAAGCTAAAAATCAAAATTTATAGCCCGATGTTTGGCTAAATGTATGTATTTGCTTAGTCGGTATATAAGAGCATCCATATATACTTACGCGAATCGCTTTGGGCGAGTAGGAATAATTAACGGGTTCGCATCGCAAGTTATAGCCATTCAGCCATCCACCTATGCAGGACTATAAATGCGAAAGAAGTGGTTATTTTTCTGCGGAATTCATTTAATAAAGATTGCTTATATTACCTCGTAAAAGAGCCAGGCACTGAAGATAACCTGTGCTGCATTATAGACGATCAAGACTTTGCGGAGCTCGAAAGGCTTTCTGTTTTCCATGAGCTTGGGTCCAAGTACCTGAAATAAATCGTTGATCAGTACCACTGTAAGTGCATCCTCTTCACCGCGGATCTCAAAAATGTCTTTGCGTGCCATTTAACATAATCAAACAGAGGCCAAAGTCTGTTGCAGCAATTATCAAATCAAATCAATCGACGCGACCGACTTTGTCTGTTGGTTTTGTGACAAGCTCGTTGCCTAAGTCTTTTGTTTGGCCAGCCACCGCTGCTCACCATCCCTCCCCTCTTTCCCGCTCGATTTTAGCAGACATGTGAAAGTAAGTTAAATGCTTTTGTAAAATTATGAATGTGAACCAATGCAAAGCGGGAAACCTAAATAGAAATCGTTTTTCGAATTGATTTTTTGTTCAATTTTGCATAATCGCGGTCTGTGCTTGGGTCACCTTTCGACACCAGCTCTTCGAGACGATCGTTGGATGGCCCTGAACCCCCCGCTGGGGACTCACAGTCATTTTGCAATGCAATAAAGCGAAACTAGTTTGCGAAAAGGATCCGCACAATCGCCAGATGAGAATCTGGCAGTTATGTTCTACGAAATCAGCGTAAATTGCCCCCATCGGAATGATGTTCTGTTGTGTTCTGTTCTGTTCTGTTGTGCTCTGTCCATTTTTAGTTCGATCCCCACTCCAATAATTATGGATCGGTGATTCCCCGATCCCGGACCACTTACCTTCACGATATAGGCGTATGTCAGACTGATGGCTATCGTGGGGAACGGCGAGCTCATTAGCGGGTAGTCTCGTGTTCGCGGGTCCGATTTGTTGTCCATCAGATCCCGCCAGCCGTCGTAGAACATTGTGAGGTAATCCTGCAAGTGCAAAGACCAGATAGATAACAGATTAGTCATGTGTGCCCACTGGGAGTGGTTAATCACCCAGGCCGTTTGGCGGGCTCAAGTGTCAAATCAATAAATCTGCGGTTAAGTATTGCAACACTGCCGTTTCGGGCAAAATCCCAGCTAGCTATATAAGTTCAAAAAGGCGGACAGCTGATTAATTATGAATATGGGCCGTTCTGCTTTTGTATTTCGGTTTTTGATTTTAATTAAACGTTCGCTCTTAGCGAATCAATCACACACATGGTGCAATGGCCAAAAACAAAGGAAACCCAAAGCCACAGTAGTTAGCCGAAAAACAACATTCTGCTTAAATTTCCGTATGGAGCTCCCCATTAGCCGACAAACCGTGATTTTCTGTAATATTGTGCGCGGTAATTTAGCATTGTCGATTAGCACTCGGCGATGCCAGCCGCACAAAATGTATGCATCAAAATATAAAGAAAAATCAAGCAAAAAACTGGTGCAGCCGGCTGGCAGCGATGTTGCAATCCGCAACGGCCTCTTGTCCATGTGATAAATAGCAAAACAAAACAAAAAAAATCTAGAAGTGATTGGACGGCCTGACCGACTGACATAGAAGTTGGGGGAAGAACGGTGGGGGGGAAGTCCGGCGGGGATGCCAGGAAAAGCTAAACCAGTTCCGCGAGTGTTAATCGTCGCTTAAATAGTTAAATACCTGACTGGCGGCAATTAAAGAAAACAACGCTACTCTTAATTGCAGCGGGGGTTGAAGCCGTTTCCACCGAGGGGTTAGGGTTAACTTAATTGATTTGAGCGAATCAGGGGCGTATGTGTGGACGGCGGAATGTCAAGGAAGGTCCGCGATTTTGAAAGCTGCATTTGCCAAGTCAATTAAATCGATACCAGCATAACTCAATTATTGAATTACAGCTAATTTTTAGCAATTTGCAATTACAATGGAAAAGTCTAAGCCCGTTTGGGATCCGTTTGTTTTGTACTGCCTCTTTTCCTGGCTCGGTTTTGTCTACAATTAAGGAAATATTTCAAGCCGTGCAAAACTAGAAAAGCGGTAGCAATTAAAATTTTATTGTTTTAATTTGTCAAAAAATAAACTATTCCGACGTGTTCTAAATTTCATTTCCGCAAGGAAAAAAAATGGTTTAAACTGGGCTATTATATTTCGCAAACGTCTCTTAAGTGCCTTAAAAAATCGCCTTAGGGTAGCTTATTTTCCCTGGCCTGGTTTGGGCACGATTAAGGAAATATTTTAAGCAGTGCCAAACTGGAACAATGCTAGATTGTTTTTAATGTTTTAAGTTTTCTAAAAATATGTGATTATACCGCCTTGTTCTAAATTTCATTTCCGTAGGGTATTTCTTTTTAAGTTCAGCGGAAACAGAATTAAGCACATGGCTAAAACTTGGATTTTTATATTTTCAATCCATTATAATGGATTTTATATAATCAGCCGACTAGGCTAGCTAATCATTTTCATGAAAACTGTATTCATATATTGTTTGTCTCGTTCTAATTATTTTCCAGCAATCCAATAATGAAACCAATTTCCTGACTGAAACGATGCCAAATAAAGTTTATTGACTTGTTTTAAAATAATTATACTAATTTACAAATCGCCTTGTGTATGGGAGTGATTTCAACTGCGGGGCGTTTTAATGTTTGAGTTATGTGAATTGAATTGTATGTAATTTGGTCTCAAATTTTGACAGTCTGAAAGGCGAGTGTCGGGAAAGTCGACTGTAAAAAGCAGGTGCTATTTTAGATAAGTCTAATTCTCGCCAAGTTTGCCCAGAGGGTATATTTTTTTGCATTACAGGTAAATACGAGTTTAAGCACCCAGATGTCTCAACTACGCCACTGGGCAATCAGTGCTCATCCATCATTCTCGGACTTGCGGCACCAACAAGACATAGGCATCCAAACAGCTGGGGGGAAAACAATGCTCATTTGTCGCCTGGCCTGCTAAGTACGTCAACCATCATCATCGGCGGAGGGGATATAGTCGTCTGGGTTCGAGTAGTAGTCCGCCGATCGAGCGCCGAGAGCCCCGTCATGCCGTTTGTTCATTAATGAACCGAGTCCGCCATTAGGCCGCCAGGTGAACTTACTGACCGACTGGGTGTGTGGGTGTGGCCAGCAGTGTGTAATTGCTGGTTTCGAGCAGAACCGCCGTCTGAGCCAAACAATTTCATCTTTCTGACGCATGGTAGCCGTGTTGCAAGATTTATTGAAATCTCAGCCAGCCCAGTGTCGGCAAATGACTGGCAAAATTGTCTATTACACATGTGACGTAATTCGGGAATGCTCTCGATGGCAGCCAGTGAAGCGTCCCAAGGCAGACTTTGTCGTTGATGGCGGCCAGCTCCATGATGATTCAGATCTGGACTGGTCCAGAAATGAAATTTCCGCCTCTATTAACCGGGTCACAGAGTCCGGAAGAGACAGCATCGCATCTCAACAATGTCGCCGTTGATTGCATCTAATTAAGATTCACTTTCCGAGAGAGTCTCTGGCAAAGATTTTCACTTTTTTAGGTGCGTGCTAGTTAATTGAATTTGAGAAGGAAGGAGGGGGAAAACCGAAAGTACAAAGACCAATCTTTGGATACTCTAACGGAATGGGGAAAATTACAAAAGACATAAGTGGTGATAACTTTCAACAAATTACATCATGTATGGCCCATAATTTATGTTCCCAAAAACTTCCGTAAGCTTTTAAGCAAATTTGTTGAGTCATAAAGACTTTAGAAATATTTAATAATGGTTGGATTGTGAATTTTGTTGTTCACCTTCTACATACCATATTCCCTTATCAATGATATACGGACTAGTAAATGACAATATTATACATTTTTTAGAAATAGTTTGTGATATTGAGGGTATTTCCCGACCTTGTAAGTGCTTAGCTGCTTCCGGGGCAGTAGGTAATAAGGTAATTTTAAGCTTTCTCGGATCTAAGACGTAGGTGTAAATCAAGTGTAAATTTGGCCGATTAAAACCACTATTATGCCAGACACCGACAGTGATTATTAAGCAATTTGCATTGCCCTCTTCCTGGCCAACTGACGTGGGTCAGCGACTGGTGTTTTAATTTCACATATTTTATGCATTTGATTAAGGAAAATTACTAGCGATGAGCGTCATAAAACCCGTTTTCTCACACTATCTGGGTGAGATCCATTAGGAGGAAAATAGTGTATACTTAACACGCATTATAGTGCACATGCTGGCGAAGTCAAAGTCGGAGCTATAGCGACCACTAAGCGCAATTAAATTTAATTGTTGCTCTGTGCCGGCATTTGCTTAGCTCGGCTAAGACCGAAAATTCCATCGGCCTATGTCGCTGCATTTCCAACTGCATGTCTTTTTTTTTGGGTTTCGGCGACGATCGAGAGGTGCTCTAGTTAGAACCGACATATATGGCCTTTATAACCAGTTTTCAACCGGCGGCAGGAGGAAGTTCAGGCCGATTCCGGAACCAAATGGAATTTCATTCATAATTACCGGGCTTTGTGTGCCCACCGCCAATCAGTTTATCCAATGATCTGTCATAATTCGATCTATCATGCGAAGCCATAGTTTGTCATGTGTAAGCTGGCAAGCAGTTTCTTGTTTTCGTGATTTTTATCGGGGCGCAAACAAAAGACTTAAGACACGAACCTGCCGCACCGACAAGTGCGCGGGCGTGGGCGCAACGCCAAAGTTCGAGTCATCGCCGCTGATGGTTTCTCAAGTAGTGCGCACCCCAGCTGCATTAATGAGTGATTCCACGTATCACATTAGCTAAGTTCCTAGAGCTACTTCGAATACACAAACTCAATCTCAACTACATTGTTTAAAGTGAATTATTTGAAGCCGAGAGTGCAATAAAAATAATGTCCATCTGGGTGGTCGGGGAATAGAAGCTGGGACGTAAACAAAATTAACTGGCCATCTGTAAGCGCGGAGCACATCTCGAATTATACTTTTGTCGCGCGGTTTGTTGAACTTTGTTTTTGCGAAAGCCAATTAAATACAAATACAGCATAGAGAATAAGGATGAAACCGGTATCTGTAAAAGTCAACAAATCTGCCATATGAATACTATATACATAAGCACACATTCTAAAATTTTATTGGCGATGGGCTTTGTGTGGATCTGCAAAAGGTTGGCCAATATTTGCCAAATAATGATTCACACCGCTGGGCAAAGTTTGGAGCTTGTGTAATCCCCTCATCGAATTCTGCCGATTCACGATGATGATGATGATGTCTTTTCCAGAATTTTAGCTTTTTTGCCATGCTGTCTCCTCCGGTCTGTTTGGACTTTGGCCGAGCAAATATGGCAGCTGAAAACGTATTGTGTTTGCCATTACATAAGGCCGGCTAGCTGGCTTTGGTCACTTTGCGTAAGCCACAGCACAGTACAGCACACCACAGCATCCCAACACTTGGCCAAATACTGACCCTTTTTCGCTTTCTTTGGTTCACACGCGCTGGCCACCAAATGCTTTCCCTAAAAACCCACAAAAATGCTTCCGTCAGCAGCGGCAAGTGTAAAGCGGCATTTGTAATTGTTGTTTGCGGCCGCTGCTGTTGCGCGTTACATTTTAACGCTTCATTATGTGCCATAAAGTCCAGAGGGCCAGACAAATGAGCTAAAATTTACAGTGCCCATGATTTGGGCAGTACCTGATGCTGAATGCCCCGCAAACGCCGCCGATGAGTTGGCCATTCACCATTCATATCCATCATCATTGTTCGATGTCGGTGTCGCCATCCACGGCACCAACTCCCCATCTGACCCACAAGACGGTGACCAAGAGGCTAGGGGAGTAAGTGAGTAAGCCGCCGGACTGGGAACCTTTTGCCGGACAATGATTGTTTTTAGTCGCCCTCGCCAGCGACAAATTGTCGCCCTAATGTGTTGCCGGTGACTGTGTAGTAAGCGATTGGCAGTGAGCTGGCCACTTTGGCCATAATCGCAGCTTACTGGGTTGGGCAAGCGGCCGGACAAACTGGCTGTCAATCACACTGGAATCAAGTATTTGAATATCTCAATCAAGTCCATTAAGAATAGCTCCCAAAAAAGCTGGATCTTGTCATCAAATTAAAATAATCCCAGACTATCATTAATTTCTATTTTGGATGAAATTATAATTTTGTTAGGGGAGCTTGCAAATGTGAAATGTTAAAATAACTAGATTAAGCCACTTATCATACATATAAAATGATAGTTTTACTGATCTTCAAGTAATATTTAATTTTAAATAATATTTTCATTCATTTTTAATTTAACAATTATTAAAATGCAGCTTAGTTAATACTCGGTTTTTAACTTAAAAAATGGTAAGCAGCTTAAATATTTTTATCAGTGCATTTTGAGGCCAATAAACCCTTAAGAATAATTTAATTATGTTCAGTAACCCTGAAGTTATAACCAGCTCATAAGCTATTTTTCTCAGTGCTGTATCTAGGCCAAAAACCCCAACTTTTTCAGGGTTTTATGGTTCACATTCCCGCTTAGCTTTTGTTGATTTAACTAATTAATACCACTATTCCAATTTCAATGCCATCGTCTTTAGCTCTTTTTACAGTTTATTATTCATTCAAGCTGGTGGAAAAAAGTCAAAGGCATTCATCCCAAGCCCCAATGCTTGCAAAATAATAAAATTCCACGACCTAGCTGCATTTTTGATCATTCAAATTTTCGGCTTTGCACAATTTGACCCAAAAGCTAATATAAATCAAATGGCCGGGGACAGAAACATATTTGCTAACATTTGCAGTTGCTTGAATAGTTGGTGGCCAGTCCCACAGTCGACAAAAGCAATTACATTATCAGCGACAGAGCAGCAGACACTATCGAACAACAAAAATGTTATTAACACTTTACAACATGTTGGCAATTAATTAAGCCAAGCGTCCAAAATCCCGACTCGCCACCCCCCGACTTCAAGTTCCGCCCCAGGCTGTCTAAAAAAAGTATCTGACGGGCTTGAGTTTCAAATGCATAATTGGGAAGACAACAAAGAGCGACAAGAGACCGACGGAGAGAAGAAGATGATATAGGTGTTGAGGCTGCGATGGAGTAACAGACATCAGTTCAAATCTTAAACTTTTTAGTAGGTATGTGTTTCTTTACAAGGCCAACCGGCCAAGCGGTTTACTGACTGGGATCTCTGTTTTGGATCTCTTTTTTTCTGTTTTTTTTTACATTTTTGCAATTGGCCTGGCGAGAGAGACAGGTGACAGCATTAGCATCTCCAAATCTCTTTCTTTGATTTATTTTAACGACTTTTATATAAGACGCTTCTGCCAGGGCGGCACTAAGCAATTTGCACAGCGAGAAAAAATTATGGCTTCCCGCTTGTAAGCCCTCATAATTGTCCAGCTCAACACTTTTACTTTCCCAGCAACAGCAGCCGAAAAGAAAAAGCCATAAGAGATAAATTTAAAGGGCCAAACAGGTTTGCACCCATATAATTTTGGCATCGGGGCGGTCGGGGATCGGGGATCGGGCATCGGGGATCTATCGAAGCTGAGACCCAAACTCGTGTCGCACTTAATGATTTTCGATCATTAAAGAAAAAATTGCTTTGAATGGAGAGGCCAAAGAAAAATCAAACACAGTCGCACGAACCTGCGCAACATAAAAATCAATTTATAGGTCAAGTTGAGCGCAGCGAACAGGGGGATCAAAAGAAACAGAGGTAGGTACGCATGTGTATCTGTATCTGTATCTGCAACTGGCTTTCGGAGCTAACATTCAGGTTCAGAGCGCGACTTTTACTCCAGCAGCATCTTGTCTAATATGACAAGGCGATGATGCAACACCCATGGACCACCGCACACCGACGAACGATTGGTTGAATGCGTAAACAAATCTTCGGTAAATGGAAAGCCATAAAGGAAAACACCACAAATAAGAAATAGAAAAATAATAAGACAATAAAAATGGCCGTAAAACACCGATTACGACCCAGTGATCGATTCCCGGCTGTTGTGGGTCAAGTTGAAAATGCAGCGCGCGTTTTCAACTCTCAAACGAATTCCCAGTTGCGCGCGACTTGCACGCGATCGAAATCGCAGGCGATTTCCCAACCGAGATCGGGGTAAAAAAAAAGCGGCAGCAGCATGTGCAGCAAATGCACTTGCCACACCAACAACACTTGATATACGCGGGCCCATGTCCATCCGCATTGGTGTGTGTTTCGCCAGAGAAGACCTGACTCCGGCCACTCTTAAAAGCAGCTAAATCGCGTTAATTTGGCAATCGAGTTTGGATGTTGTTTTTGCCAGCCAGCCGCCCGCTTGTCGTTGGCCCCAAATCCCCCGTAATTAGTGCAAGACATTTTTTTTCCGAGTGTACATATGTAAGTTGTCGCTTCGGTGCTGCCGTGCTGCCCCGAGGAAGTCGTGCTGTTGCTCTCGGGGGCGGCTTACTACGCTCACTGAATGCAGCAGCGTTTCAAGTTGCAAGTTGTTGAAATTTACACAGAAAGAAGTCAGTGGCTCCATTAAATATAAATTTAAATTTTAAAAAACTGTGACTTCTAGTGACACTAATTTGTTTTCATGTTTATATTAAATAAGCAATCAGATCAACAGTCAAACAAAAATTCAGGTCATGGCAAATGTTTTTCATAATTAATTTAATCAATTAAGTAAGCTGTCTAAAAATGTGAAATCACTAGATTTAGAAATTTAATGTCTAACATCCTTGTTTTACTTTTAATTTTAATATTCCAAAATTATAATAATAGGTATATACTTAAAAAAATGTATTTGACATTCAAGCAAATAATTTTATTAAGATTTTATAAAAAAAGGTGCTAAACTCAGGCAAACCCTTAAAAAAAAGTAGTGTAATTATAGATTGAAGTTGATTATTTATAACCAGAACTGCAGCCCCAAAGAATTGGTATATTGACGATAATAATAATAAGTAAAAGTTCCAAGCTGCTTTATATGGATAAAAATAAATAAATTTATAAGTGTTCAAATTGCAAAGTCTTAATTCAATTTGAGGAACAATGAAATAACATGATTTTGGTTATAAACAAAACCATTTGCAATCGACTTTATTTGGCATAATTCTTAAAATAACCGCATTGAAATATTGAGACTGGTTTCGCTTAAATCGGCAGTTGAATGGCTGGCCGCAAAACCACTTTTGTTTTTTAACCCGATGACAGCGTCATTTTTTGGCAGTTACCTTAAAATATATAATGGGCTCAATCAACCTTTTTGGTATCGAATATTTTATTTCACTTTTTTTTCTAAAAGTGCCCATATTAGTATTAGAAAATTCCTAGTTATTTTGCCGTTTTGACTGAATTGGTTTCCAATTTTTTTCGGTGTAGAGCAGTATTTGCGGCAACTAAAATCTCAGGTAATAGTCAAGTGCACAGCTGCAAATACTCCACAGGTTGGCTTAATGTGCGTAAGTGTAAGTGAGTTCCCCAAACGCCATTTGAAAGCCTCGATTCGGATATTTTAGCTGATTCATTCTATATTGCGTCTGTCGGTCGGCGAATGTTGATTTTTTTGTAAATGTATGTGGCGTTAATGCTACCAGTCAGGTTAGGCGTTTGCATTAAAAATGGTACCTTACCATCTGGATTCGGGTATTTAATATGCAATTCCGATTCGAGTGACGAACTTTGGTTTTAGTCCCTGTTGCCATTTCCCTGTTTAAAGTTCCCTGCCCTCAATCCCGTAAATCACTAGTAATACAATTAAACAGACAATGACTTTTAGCTGCTCAATCGTTTTACATTCACGTATCAGGTTTTTTCTGTCTACTAATTTAAATTTTGTTTTCGCCCCGCAATGTTGATTATTTAATTACGTTGGGCTCGGATTAAATGTGTTGAAAATATTACACCGGCAAGTGCTTTTGCCCCTTTAAATTGAAATATATTCATAAATATTTGATCTATAACCAACTAACCTTTAAGCAATAATTGAGTTTCAAGTTAAATCAATGCATATTGATACCCAGAGGTCTTCCAAGTCCCAATGCAAATGGGCTTGTTAGAGCTTTTATAATTGATTGCGAAAAACGTTCTTAAAAAAGACACAGGAAAAAAAAGCAACCTTGAATTGAGTAAGTTAATTATCCGCCCAAGTCCCACGTGCAGTCGCACTAATCGAAATCAGTTGAACCACGAAATCGTTGTATTTAGACAGCTGACCTACAAATAAATTTAACTTATACAAACGAATTCATTCCATCGACCCAATTAAAAGCGACAAATATGTATAAATTATTATTTTTTGTGCGAAATGAAGAGTTTGGAAGAGTTGCAAAAAACCACTCAAAAAGCTGTAAGACATGTCAGCCAGTGTGTTGGAATGAAGATATAAAATCTGTTATTTTTAGTGTTTTTTAACACCTTTGCCGGCGTATCTTCCCTGTCTAATCTCAAACGGCCAATAATTGATTTCCAAATGACACTTACTTCAATCGCGGGCCGATAAGAGTCCATAAACATCGTCATTCTCTCCGTTTTAGGGTCTCTTAATTTTTATCTACGGCGCCTTCTTCTCTTCGCTTGCGTTATCAGTTTTCAACGGGGAGAGCTTTAGACTATGTCTAATATACACAACAAAAAAATGAAAAACACGCTGAGACACACACGCACTTTTCTCAATGTTGGCCAATAAACCTTTGGCCAAATGGCATATTAGCATCTGAAGTGGACGAAAGGCAGCCAGCTACTCAGCTGAGAAAATCGCGCATACGCCGCGTGGTGCCAAACAAATCGAAGTGGAGCAGCACTGCACTGCCATCGCAGTCACATGCGGCAGCCTTATCGCACTCATACTTCATGGGCTTGTATTTACTACAGGTGTGCTCTCCCTACACTTTTGAATCGTATTGTTTTTATTCTCTTACCAAAAACAGCTGAGTGCCGAGCGGCAGTCAACAATAAAGCGACGTCAACGACGCCAACTGGCTCTCGTATGTGGCTAACTGGCCCACAGGGACTGCAAGCAAATCGGCTGATTAAAGCGCATTTTTATTATGATCACTCGGCGGGGGCTGCTGGGTGGTTGGTAGTGGTTTAAACAACGGTCAAACAAACAGCCAACTAACCCGCTGGCCTAGTAAAATTCGCCGCCAGCGTGTTTGCACTTTTCAGTGTCAAAAGAGGCAACACAAAAATGCGGCAAGAGTCCCAGTCGAAAATAAATTCGAGGTGTAATAATTATTGTGTAAGAGGCTAAAAAGGAGAAGAAAACAACTCGAAGATTTGAATAAGTTTCGATTTCTGGGTTGCCTGTTTTTTTTTTCGTTGGGATTTTGTGAAATGGTGCAATGCCAGTGATCATTAGCCAGCGGCAGCGGCGATTGGTTAACCCATTGGGATTTTTTCTCGAATTTGCAGAGCTGGCACTGAATGAATATGAAAATCACTGGATTTCTACACCCAGCAGCATCTGCAATGATGGGCAGAAAGCATAAGTAAGGCGGACGGCACAAAGCGGTTGGCCTGGCCCTGAGAGGCTATCATTTCACTTGCGATCGCAGATCACCAGTTATCCCATGTCCCCATATCCCCGGTGGAGATTCAAGGTCAGCGCTGCACTGCATTTCCGTGTGAAAAGTTGTTGGGCCAGCTTGGGAGCTGGTCAAAACCAAAAGCCAGCCTTCACTTCACTTGACCGCCAGCCAGCGATGTTGCTGTTGCTGCCGTGCCGTTGGTGTTGCTGCCGTGCTGTTGCTGCTGCTGCTGCTGCTTTGTTACGTCGAAATAAGTGCAGCACTTGCAGTTTCTGTGTGCACTTTTCGCGAAACTCAAGTGCGAATGGCTCTAGCAAAACAGAAAACGCTCACGTTTTGGAGCAGAAAGCGGGGGAAAAGCGTCGAAAGGTCTGCGCGGAGTCGGCAAAATTGCATTTGAGAAAGACATTGAGAAACCTTGGTGGCGAATGTGTACTTGAAAACGAAAACCAGTTGCTGGCGTTCGGTTTTTTCCATTTCCAAAGAAAGCGAACAAGAACCAGGAATGGCCTATAATGGTTCCCCCGATGAATAATTTGCTCAATTAACGGTTGCATTGCGAATACTCATCGCAGGGGGTTGGGTTTTATTTTGTATTAATATTTCGCTTAATAACAGCACACACAAGTCGTGTGCAAAGGGTCATTTGTGGGATTGATGGAAAGCCCAAGTGAAGCGTAGGTACATATATTCATTCAGGCTTGCATGTTGGGGGTCGGCAGCGAAATTGCTGGTTGGCAAGCCATTTTAATGAAGGAGGATTTCGGTTGCATCAATTTTCCATTGAGTCACACTCACACTTTGCGAACGGGAACCCCCTTACTTACCATTTTTGTGTTAAATTCGCTGTTTTCAGGCACTAGAAGTCGGTTTATCTTGCGATTAATACCAGGGAACGTATTGGGTATATATTCACTTGGCTAATTTACAGAGATTCTCTCAACTTTGGCATACGATTTATCACTTTTCAGCGCACTATCCTTGTTCGCTTTGGCGGAGACTTTCAAAGTATATTATTTTTTACACACGCACACACAGTTCGACCATCGTTATGGGGTTTCTTATGGTCGCCACATCACTTTTAAGGGAACTGCTGCTGATGCTGCGGCGGCTGCGCTGCTGGACTTTACTGGACAACAACTGGACAGCGACTGGGCGAGCGTGCGCTTTTAACATTCAAATCGAAAACACTGAAATAAGTTTGATTTCACGCTGCCGCTTTACTTTTATACGGAGTTGGCGGTCCGTCGACGCCGGCGCAGCGTCGGCGCCGAGCGCTCATTTTCGGCGAGCGGCAGGTGAGCCGAGCTCAAAAGCTTTCGGCCGCGTTCTGAGCAACAGGTTGTGGTCATATGGGGGCTACTTGGCTCTCGCTCTGGCAGCCGGATAATCTTTGGTAAGGATGCCAGAGCGAGAGCGCTCTAAAGCGACCCTTTGGAACCGCAGCGCACTGCTTAGCTCTCGGAATTCTGGGTATCGCACCTGCCTTTGCACCCACACCCAGGTGCGCCGCTAATTACCGCCAATCTAAATACCGCAACGGGACTTTTTTGCCCCATGGTTCAAAGTTCTGGAAGGCCGGGGCTTTCGCATCGGAAAAGTGTGCAAAAAATTATCATATTCACATTTCAAATGGGCAGAGAGAGTGCCGAGAAAAGGTCGCCAGCAACAAACCGAAATCTTTGAATATAAATTCGGTCGCAAGCAGAGGAAGATGGGGCTGCTAAACCTGTTTGTCTCTTAGACTCTTGAATATTTATAATGTCCAAGATTCGGCTTTTCTCTGTTTGCCTTCGTGGTGTTTAATAAACGGCCAAAATGCGCTGTGAACTTGTGAAACAAACAAAGCTCCCGAGGGGTAAGATCAGGCAGGCAACCTGGCGTATACTTAATATATTATATTATATTGTAGGACCTCGATAAGTTACATAGCTGATTTTTTGTGGGCTCAACAATTAGAACAAGGGTTACGGTGAGGATTGAACTTTGACAGTGGCTTGGGTCGAATATTTACTTACCCTCAATTATCGACCCTTACTTCCATTCTAATTTACCTGCTAAAAGTCTCACCATTACCGCACAATTCCAGTGCGTTTTTCGACAAAAAACCCAAAGCAATGCAACAAAGCAAACATTTGCATTTCTCGTCTCAAAGTCCGCTGCATGGCCGCGGAGTACAAGATCTTTTTGCGGAATTCTAACCGAATAACACGTAACTGACCATGTAATCTAGCCGCGACAAATTAGCATGTGCAAACAGTTGGCGGGGGAGACGATGAATATGCATAACTGGTAGCCCTTTGCTGATCCCATCTAACAGATGCGACACACGCTTCTTCCAAATTGGGGAAAATATGAATACAGTCTTCTCAAGGGCTTTTCTAGTGGCTGTATGACCAGCCGAAAAGTTCCGATAAATTGATCATGTTTATGCTAGATGAGATGTTTATGCCTTATATGGAGGGTAAAGGTTGTCTTAGAACGGAATTGTTTTGGCAAATTTTCCCATGAATCTAAAATTTTCCATTATATGATTCTTAAAATGGTGAGGCTGTCGCTGTTCGAGTCTTTGTTATTTATTGAGTTATGTAGTTAAGAACGCAGTCCACGTAAAAATATGTTGAAATGGAAGTCTTACCCACAAACATTTTTGTTTGCGTCATTAGTTTAGGTGCCTGCAGGCCACGCCCTATCGCTTGGTTGAACTAAAAAACGAGATTAATGAGCACTTTATAACCAAATAAGACCTTGAGTGTGAGCAAAAATTTACATACAAATTAAAATGTTAACCCAATCTTCAAAATATTCATAAATTTAATAAACTTAATTAATGGAAGTGCACAATGATTTAAGTATGCCAATTTTTCCAAGTGCATTATGCACTCACAAAAAGTTGAAAGATCTTGGCTGAAACTGCCGATCAATTTAGCATGTTCCATTTAGCCGACTTATGTTGACCATCGATCGACCAAAATAAACAGCCACTCGATGGCCGGAACCGCCTGGTTTTTTCAGCCTCTTCCGGCGCAGGAGTACAATGACTTTTTGCCGAGGCGCTTCCCAGCGTTTTGGCTTTTTGCGAGCACACGCGGCGTATGCTTAATGGCACAACCTTCGGCCCAGAAACATTGACTTCAATTCGAGGCTCAATCGGACGAGCTGGGTGACGATCGTAATGATGCCACGCAGATGGACCGCGTTCAATTTTGGCATCTGGTGGGTGTCGATCGCCGGCCAAAGCCATTGTTTATTGGGCCGAGCTTGGGAGTGTTTTTGTGACTCCGTTCCAGCTCTTTGTGGCGCTTGTTTTCGGACTCTCGTTAGTATTATTGGCCTTATCCGCGCTTGGCGATAATAAAAAACCCGAGTTCAAGGTTGCGCATCTCGAGAAATTACCGAAACGATTAAAGCACGTGAAGGAAATAGATTCTACATCGGACTTGGGCTAATGAGCACTTGGGTGGGGAAGTATCATCATCTGGGAAAAGCTGCAGTTGATCCAAGTCCGAGCCTGCAGTTGTGCAACCCCAGATGATTGATGGGTTGATTTCGCGGTGCCGGAGTCTCAAAAGCCCTCGAAGCCACAAAAGCAGCCGCCACGTAGCATTGCAACACTTGAGCACCGCTCAAAATTAATTTCCTAGAATCTAGAATATTTTAAAAATAACGTATTAGTTTTGATTAATTTATATTTAAAATACTTTTTAAAAAATATTTCAGTAGTGCTATATAACATTGCTATCAAATGAAGATAATATGAAACCATTTATACTCTTTGTCTCTCAGTGTACACACACCATTGTTGTTTCTGCTGGTGCTTTTCTGATTATTAAATAACGGTTAAGTCAAGTGGCATTTTCCGATTCTGCAAATCATTCTCACCTTTGCATTATCGAGGAATTTTTGGTCTGAGGCAATGCAATCGAAAGTGTGAAATACCAAAGACAGGCAAGAATAATAAACCGTTACTCGAGTCATTCTGCTGACACCCGCCCCCCAACGAACCCGTGATTATAACTCAACCCGTTCAAGACCTGCCAATTTCGTTTTAGCACATGCACACAAATAGAGATGCCCGTGCGTTTAGAAAAATATTCAAAACAATAAAGCATCGAATTAACACTGCGACTGGACTTCCCATTCAGCGCCATTTCTACCGACAAATGTGTCGATTGCTTTGCGAGCAAGTTCCGACCAAATCGATCAGCGGCCAGCTCGATCACCTAAAAATCCAGAGAAGACGCAAACTGACGACGATGGCGAAGCTGACGAAGATGCGATGAAGATGGGGTTTAGTACGCATATAAAAACAAGAGAGACATTAGAAATTGCGCAAGGCGTTCGTGTTTGAACATTGATCGGCCATCGTGAAAATATATCAAGGTCAGCTAGTTGACACAGAAACCAAACGAATCAGCTAACTAACATTAATTGATGGATCTGTGCGTTCCAAGTCGGGCAATTCGTTGGCCCTCCAGCACGGGGGAATAATCTGCAATCCGGATTTGCATGTGAAGAGGCAGTAAATTTAAAATGAATTCAATTAAGCAGCATATTATATGCATTTTATTTATTATTTTCGATTTTAACAAACTCGTTTTCATTCACATGCAAAGTATGGCCGTAAAACGTACGAGTAACGGTGAATGAAATGCATTTACGATTATTAACGCACATTTTTATTATTTATGCGCAGTTTGATTGATTTGAATAGATAATTCGATTTGGGCGCGCAAGTGGCAGCACTGGTCATAGCTTTGGTTTGAGTCTGCGGTAAAAGCTATCGATCGATCGAGGCGTGCTGCTATAGAATCTTGTACAACAATCGAATAACAATCGATATCTAGTGAGCATAGGGAAATGTTCTGCCCATTAGAGGTGGAGAAACATCGATGTTGGCTGACATCGATGTTTTCGATGTTTTTGGCGAAACTTCAACTCTAATTCTAGAGTTAAAATTATAGTTCAATTGGAGTTAGAGTTAGGGCTACAGTTGGACTTAGAGTTGGGAGTTAGGAGTTAGGAGTTAGGAGCTAGGAGTTAGGAGTTGGGAGTTGGGAGTTGGGAGTTGGGAGTTGGGAGTTGGGAGTTGGGAGTTGGGAGTTGGGAGTTGGGAGTTGGGAGTTGGGAGTTGGGAGTTGGGAGTTGGGAGTTGGGAGTTGGGAGTTGGGAGTTGGGAGTTGGGAGTTGGGAGTTGGGAGTTGGGAGTTGGGAGTTGGGAGTTGGGAGTTGGGAGTTGGGAGTTGGGAGTTAGGAGTTTAAAAAAAAAAATTAATTACACGAGTGTTTCTATTTGATTTAAGCTTTATTTTAAATTTAAATAATGTCCGAAATTAAAAAAAAATAGTTCTTGACAAAAACTGTTCATAAAGTTTCAAACATGCCTAACATAAACAAATATTTCATTTCATTTGATATACATTTTTTATTATGTTTTTTTTACATAATTATTAATTACTTAGTAGTTTTTGAAATTAAAAATATTTAACAAAAAAATAAATTCATGTGAGATCGTTAACGTGTGAAATAATAATAATACTGAAAAGAAAGCCCATTATTCTATTATATTTAAATGTATGTTCTTGTTTAAGAACAAAATTTTATCGACAGCGGTCGATGATAGCCGTGTGCGACGGTCGCTTATTAGTTGGCCAGCTTTACTGAAAACCCTTTCCGATTCACACGAAGATGCGGGAACGCACAAAAACTTTTTGGCCAATGTCTTAAATGCTTCACCATCGGTAGTCATCTAAAATAGGATCATTTCTACAATAAATATCGGAAAAATATATTAATGTAATTAATTAATGAATTATTTCTTACCTCCCAATACGTAAGTGGGTCGCATTTTTCTGGTTGGTTTTCCTTTTCTATGTGTTGCCTCAATAAGATGATGGCATCTGCCCAGGAAAAGTGCACTTTACTTTGCGCTTTGACTTTTAAAAACGAAAATCGTGTTGGTTCTGGTGTTGGGGTTGGCTGATGTGGATTCGCGGACCTTCTGCTGAACAGCTCATCTTGAACAGCCTTAGCAGCTTCTTCTGCATTCGATGAACTAAGGAATCCCTGTTTTTTGAAACGGGGATCTATAATGGTGGAAATTCTGGGTATAGTGCGTGTTTCATACGCTGCAAGTCTTTCCCCGAGTCTAGTCTTGATGAACTCAAAGACAAGTTTTCCCTCTGCTGTTTCCAAATTAATTTCTTTGATTTTGTGCTGCAGTTCGCATATTACAGGTATTATAACACTAACACCTTGATATTGGAAGACACAGAAAGGGTAGCGTCTTTAAAGGGAGACAACAAAGCGGCTATATCTTTGAGAATATCAACTTCTGCTGCAGAAAATGGCGAAGGAGCATTATGGCAAGATATTAAAGGGCAGTGCCCATCCTCTGCTCGCTCACGTATAACGTAGATGTTCGTATGACTTCGGCATGAGTCTTCGGGTCTTTTTTCTATCAGCTTCGGCGCGCTTTTTTGCTGCTGCGGCAAAGATTCTCAGTGCAAAACAGAGAAACTTCAGGCTTCAGCGCGCTGCGCGCCACACTGCAAGCAAAAGGCCGATATTTCTATCGCCTGTAGTCCAGAAGTCACTTCTTAGTAACTTCTGCGCGATAGAAACGCGATTGAACACATTTTACAAAAACAAAATATACATATATCGCGTAGAAGTAACTTCCAAATCACTTCTGGACGATAGAAAGGCGATAGTATACATTTTACAAAAACAAAAAGGGTCGGGATCGCGAAGAAGTAACTTCTGAGACACTTCTGGACGATAGAAAGACGATAGTACACATTTTACAAAAACAAAAAAGGGTCGGGATCGACCGAAGTCACTCCTAGAATTTTTTCCCGACGGGAGTCACTTCCGCGATCCGAATGCGAGATCGCCGAAGTAACTTCTGGAAGTGTCGCCGTAGTCACTTATGGAAGTCACTCAAAAGTGACTTTACATATGCTTGTAGAAGATACCTAGAAGAGTCTTTCCCAATTGGAAAATCTTGAATAAAAACATATTTTTTTTACTTTTAACATTTTGCATTTATTTTTTGTATACGTGCTTTGTCCGCTTGTATACACGGTGCCTGGCATGTAGGAAATTTTGCTGAACAATGTTATTTAGGTCCAGCTCCGTCGACATAAGAAATTTATTAATAACCATTTCTAAAAGAAACAGAAACAAACATTGTTTTTTGTTCAAAGTAAAAATAAAGTAGAATGCATTACCTTTAACAAGGAAATATGTTGAGAATCGTTGGATGCCTGGGTTTCTCCGCAGTTACACGTTGAGTAATGTCCACAGCTAGCTTGTCCGTAAAAAGATTTAAATAATCGTACAGCTCACGATAAGCACGGGGGGGACATTTAAGTATGTTAAGCAATTAAAAACTTTTAGAAAAAAACAAAGCTATATTTTTAAAACGCACAAATTTGATACAAAACCGCACGGTCCACAGACAAATCACGCAACGAAATGACGCTCGGTCGAAAAATAACGGCGTGGGTCAACGGAAGACCCAAAAAATTTTCAGAAAAAAAGGGGTAACGGAAAATTACCGCGACCTCTTTTTATCGGGTGTTTCACTCACTACTATCGTCTTTTTATCGCGCAGAAGTGTCTCAGAAGTAACTTCTTCGCGATCCCGACTCTTTTTGTTTTTGTAAAATGTGTACTATCGTCTTTCTATCGTCCAGAAGTGACTCAGAAGTTACTTGAAGCTAACTTCGATTTTTCAACACACCCAACAAGTGCGAAGCAACCGCAATAGTGGATAGTAGTTGGTTGAGCATCACCAACTCAACTCCATCAGGACATCAACAGGTGGAAGACTCATTATAAAATTGGAAAGTACTTTTTTACTGTTAGCGTTGAGGTATCTCAACGTAAGCTATCGTATGCTAGCTTTGAAATTTTCAGTATTGGTAAAAATTACAAGATTTAAAAATCCTTTTCTTAAGCTGTAGATGTTGAGATGCTAAATATTTTTAAAAATTCGGGTAGGCACAAAAAATATAATCTTATTCTCAACCTCCACGCACTAAACTTTAAAAAAATATTATTACACTTAAACGTGATGGATTTATGTGTGCAGAAAATGAAACTAAACATATTTAATGTAAGATTAAGGCATTGCGCAATTTTCATAATGAATCCTTAAAAAGTAAATCATCGACACGCATGCCATTTAGTTGGTAATTTTAGTCTAAGTTAGCTTTAAGAAGCATCACATGTACATAAATGTAAATGTAGATTCCAATATTAAGGAACATTTTTCAGGTATAAAAGATTAATATTATACTCAAGAAAATAAGTTCTTGCACTGTAATATTTTAAGTAAAAACAGAAAGAAAATTATTATTTGTATGTTAAATGTGCGATCGTCAAGACATTTTACCATTTAATTGGAGTTATTGTTTGGGTAATTTTAATGATTGCCCCAAGGAAAAATTCAAAAATAAAATTAAAGAAAAAGTGTCAGTTATGAAAATTAAACTTACTGAGACAGAGTTCTATGAAATCTTTGAGTACAAATTTGAGAAAAATTCGAGTTAGAGAAGTTCGAGTCGTGGAACTTTGACTGTAATCCTAAGATGCAATAAAGTCTAGATAAAACTCCTCTTCAGACAATATTTATTTTTGAAGAGTAGTTGTATTTTTGATATACTACCGGCTAAATAACCACTTAAACCTGTAAACTAAATCTTATCTTTCTTATCTGCCGCAAATTCGGCACTAGAATCCAATAGTCACTCAACTCTTCGCTGGTTATGAACTTGCAGAACGTTTTGGTGCGCGGACGGATTGGTGCTTGAAAATGAGTAATTAAATACATTAATAAAATGCAGTCGTTAAGAGCTGAGGATCTCCCGGAGAATCCGAGAGAGCGATCGAACATTTTTTCGGTATTAAGTTATTGGTAAGATAGTGTAAATATGTGACATAACGGGTCATACCATGACGTGCACGCAACTTGGTGTCACCCCTCTAAAAAATTTTATTTTTTTTTCGACGGAGGAACCAAATCCTTTCTTATCAGTTTTATACCCTTGCAGTGATTATTGACTTGTAGACTTGCGCTGCGCAAGAATCTTTAAAGTCGGCATGCTAATATTTTCCTAAATCGATCGGTTAGACTGACTCTGATTGCGACACTTTATCCTCCCAAGAATACCATAAACTTCTTTACTCTACGAGTATCGGGTACAAAAATGGATAACTCGAGACTCGATTATTAAATAACTGTGAAACTGTTACTGTTTAATATGCTTAAGACCTAAATAATATGCTTAAGACTAAAAGTCTTAAAATAATCCAAAATTACTAATACTGGATTTAAAATTAAACAACAATTTTTGAAATTTTCCGAGGGGTGACCCCAAAATGCGTGTCACGTTTAACATGGAAAGACCCATACCAATCTTAACTTAGGTATACCATACCCACTTTTAAAAAGGGTCAAAAAGTCACTTTGGATATAAAGGACCTCTACAGGGCCTTAAAAGAACACAAGTCGGGTAAGATGGTCTATTTTTTGTTTACATTTAACCTTGGGAGTAATTATATCTATTTTAAAGAGATCCTTGGCAACAAATTATCCAGTGCCTGGGAGAAAGAACTGGAGACTCACAAGGAGAAGGCCAGTTTGATGAGGGTGCTATTGCGGGTATTCGGCTGGTATTTCGGATTCCTTGGCGTAGTTCTCTTCGTTCTGGAGGTTATTTCAACTGTGCAACCCATTTTTCTGGTAAAGCTTATATCTTCTTTTAACCACGACTCGGATTCCTTTGAGCCAGCATATGCCTACGCGGCCTTAATGATATTGTGTTCCGCCCTCACCACAATGATCAAGCACCCCTACACTTTCGCCATCAATCATCTAGGTATGTAGACTTTCACTTTGACTTTTTCCCTTTTGGGGTTCTCTTTAAACACACATGTATCCTTAGCTATGCCTTACTTAAGTTAAAGTTTTGCAGGCTTTAAGATTCGGGTGGCTCTGAGCAGCATGACCTATCGGAAGAGCCTCCGACTTAGCAAGACGACTTTGGGCGAAATATCGTCAGGGCACATAATAAATTTAATTTCCAACGACCTAGGCCGCATGAACACTTTTCTTCAATTTACACACTATCTTTGGTTGGCCCCACTTCAGATGCTAGTGGTAACATATCTTATGCACCAAGAGGTGAGTTGTCTGAATTTATTGTCCCCAATAAGTTATTTCAATTTTAAGTTCCTTTGCAGATTGGAATAGCCGCCGTCTTTGGCATGTCTTTCATGCTATTGTTCATACCCCTGCAGATGTATTTGGGCAAAAAGATATCGGCGATGCGACTGCAGACCGCTCTCCGGACGGACAAACGAATGCGGATAATGACTGAGATCATTTCCGGTATGCAGGTGATCAAAATGTACGCCTGGGAGCTTCCCTTCGAGCGGTTGGTTTCCTACGCCCGCAGGAAGGAGATAAATACCATCCGGCACGTGGCCTATATAAGGGGCACCCTCTCGTCCTTCAACAAGTTCCTCGCTCGCGTATCCATCTTCCTCAGTTTGGTGGGTTTTGTGTTATTGGGCAAGTTCCTCACAGCGGAAGTGGCTTTTCTGATAACCGCATACTACAACGTCGTGAACACCAATATGACCACTTATTTCTCATGGGGAATGACGGAGACGGCGGAGACCCTAGTTTCCATCAAGCGATTGCAGAAGTTTTTTCTATGTGCACAAGCAAAAACCTCGAATGACACAAAAGAAAATACTCAGACCATAAAAGATCTCCAGGAGGCTGAGGAAAAGCTTTTAGGAACGACGAATGGCGTCATTACTACTGAGGAACCCCTTCATTCAAAGACGCGTTTATCCATAAGGGGACTTCGAGCCAAGTGGGATGGCAGCGCAACGGATTACACACTAAGCGGAGTACACCTGCAGGTATCTCCTGGCACTTTGTTGGCCATTGTGGGTCACACTGGCTCCGGAAAATCCAGTCTGATCCAAGCCATTCTGGGAGAGCTGCGCGCCGAATCTGGCGAGATCAAGATTAATGGATCCATATCCTATGCCTCCCAAGAGCCGTGGCTTTTCTCCGGCACCGTGCGCCAGAATATCCTCTTTGGCCAGCCCATGGACCGTCGACGGTATGATGCGGTGGTGAAGGAATGCGCTCTGGAACGAGACTTTGAGCTGCTTCCGCTCAAGGATAAAACCACAGTAGGAGACCGCGGAGCTTCCCTGTCCGGCGGCCAGAGGGCGAGAATCAGTTTGACCAGGGCAGTCTACCGGCAGGCCTCCATCTACTTGCTGGACGACCCACTCAGTGCGGTGGACTCCAATGTGGCCCGCCATCTCTTCGAGCATTGCATGCGGGGCTACCTGCGAGATTGCATCATCATTCTGGCGACCCATCAGCTGCAGTTTCTGCAGCAAGCCGATCAAATAGTGATCATGGATAAGGGTCAGGTTAGCGGCTTGGGCACCTATGAGGAGCTTTTAAAATCGGGCGCGGACTTTGGCAGCATACTGGTTAAACCGGAAACTCACGAGGAGCCGGCGGTAGAGCTATCAAGAGCCCCCAGTATCACAGATCACCGGCGCAGCAGTGTAAAATCTGTCCTTTCAAATGCGGAATCCTGTCCAGAGGATGCCCCGGAGAAACAGGTGATCAACCTTGACCGGAAAGAGATGGGTCGCAGTGTCCTGGCAGTGTGCACCGATTACTTTAAGGCAGGTGGCGGACTCCTACCCTTCGTCGTGATGATAAGCTTCTCTTTGGGCTCCCAGGGCCTAGCCTCGCTGGGAGATTACTTTCTGTCGCCCTGGTAAGTGGTCTTGATATAATTAGTATTCCTGAAAATTCAAAATATTAACTTTTTCTACTCTAGGGTCTCAAGGACAGCTGACAGTTCTAAGGGAGCGGAAGATGTAACGCAAGACACCTATATATTTACGCTGATTACAGTGCTAACCATTGTTGTGACCGTGAAACGATCCTTTTTGTTCTTCAACTTGGCAATGAAGGCCTCTGTTCAGTTGCACAAAGCCATGTTTCGGGGAGTATGTCGAGCCTCCATGTACTTTTTCAACACGAACCCTTCGGGTGGTATCCTAAATCGGTTCTCCAAGGACATGGGGCAAGTGGATGAGATGCTGCCGAATATAATGATGACCGTCATCCAGGACTTCCTCGCTCTCGCCGGCAGTATAGTTGTCATATCCATTGTTAATCCTTTATTCCTCCTGCCCGCCCTCGCGATTGGTGTTGTCTTCTATCACCTGCGCACTTTTTACCTTAAAACTTCGAGGGATTTAAAACGCTTGGAAGCTAGTAGTGAGTAATATCTAACGGAATGTGCATTAATACGAAGGGATACCTCTTAAAACCTATCCTGTTTTAACAGGTCGAGCACCGGTATACTCTCATTTTGCTGCTTCTCTTACTGGTCTCTCCACCATTCGAGCCTTTGGAGCTGAGAGCATTTTGGAGGCGGAGTTCGATAGCTACCAAGATATGCATAGTTCCGCTGCATATATGTTCATCAGCACCTCGCGCGCCTTTGGTTATTGGATGGACATGTTCTGTGTGCTCTATGTAGCGACCGTCACACTCGGCTTTTTCATCTATCCGCCTGTCAGTGGAGCCGATGTTGGTCTGGCCATAACCCAGGTAAAAGCCATGCAAAATTGCTTCAACTTAGGATATTAATTCGTTAAATCTTTGCCAGGTCATGGGTCTGACGAGCTCAGTACAGTGGACTGTCCGCCAGTCGGCCGAGTTGGAGACCACAATGATTTCCGTGGAGAGAGTGCTTGAGTACGAGGACATTGAGCCAGAGGGAGCCTTGGAAGCTCCGGCGGATAAAAAGCCACCCCAGTCCTGGCCAGAGGAAGGGAAAATAGTACTTGATGAGCTGAGCCTGCGCTATATTCCGGATCCAAAGGCTGAAAACGTGCTCAAGTCACTAAGTTTCGTGATCAACCCAAGGGAAAAGATAGGCATCGTAGGACGCACTGGCGCGGGCAAGTCCTCGCTGATAAACGCCCTTTTCCGACTGTCCTACAACGATGGATCCATACTCATAGACCAGAGGGACACTAATGACATGGGTCTGCACGACTTGCGTAGAAAGATCTCGATTATTCCCCAAGAACCCGTTCTGTTCTCCGGCACAATGCGATATAACTTGGACCCCTTCGACGAGTACAGTGATGAAAAGCTGTGGCACTCCTTGAAGGAAGTGAAGCTTAAGGACGTGGTGGCCAATTTGCCAACTGGCTTAGAGACCAAAATCACCGAGGGAGGATCCAACTTTAGTGTGGGTGAGCGCCAGTTGGTCTGCTTGGCACGAGCCATTCTGCGGGATAATAGAATCCTCGTGATGGACGAGGCCACGGCCAATGTGGATCCCCAGACGGACGCTCAAATTCAAGCCACCATTCGGAACAAGTTCAGGGAGTGCACTGTCATAACGATAGCCCACCGATTGCACACCATAATGGACTTGGACAAGGTACTGGTCATGGATGCTGGAAGAGCTGTGGAGTTTGGGACACCCTTTGAGCTTCTGACGGCAGCAGATTCTAAGGTGTTTCACGACATGGTCAAACAGATGGGTCAGGCTTCATACGACGGCCTTCAGAAAACAGCTCAAAAAGTAAGTGTAAATTTTTCTTAAAGTTATAACTCCATACCTTATTCATTATTTATTTCAGGCCTTTGAAAGTGCGCAGAATCTGGAAGGAAGCCTTTTTTCTTGAGTACTTTTGTACGTTTAGCTTATAAAATTATGTTTTAAATAAATCAAATCAATCTCAACTCAATCACAACAATCTCAACCGACTATCAATCGACCTAAATTTGAAATTTTAGTTAATGTTATTTTTAGTTTCTGTTTAAGTTAATATTTTTAATAATGATTTAGATAAATTTATCTTTTGTCTTATATGTTAGTCGCAGGAAGACTGCCCGGTAACACACTACTATAAAAAACATTTTGTATATATTCTGCGTGAAACTACAGTACTCTCACTTGCTTAAAAATTGAAATAAATATGTCTTGATTAAAAAAAAGCAGTCATTCGGAAAATTTCTTGCACTGAGAGGGGAAAACGCAGACCAAATTTAAGAACAAAAATACTAATTCTTGTTGTTCTTAACCTTAAATTAATTTAGATTACAGAGTGTCCTAGCGGGTAGAGGGGTAGCGACTTTGAATTTGAAATGTTTCTTAAGAAAAGCGCGTTTTGAAATGTATATTGCTTTCAAGATATATAAAATATTTCTAAAATATTGGTATTTGATTTAAGAACATTTTATCGTAGTTAAAGAATTTTCGTTATTACCTACAGTATTTGATTGAACCTTTCCTAATTTATAAACTTTGTTCTCTATTTTGGAAGCCTTTTTTTCTCTGTGTAAGCATGTGAGTTCTAGTAACTCTTCATGTTCTACATGTCTACATGTTCTTCTTACGGAAGAAAATGGCGCTGTTGCGGAATTTGGTCGCTGTTGCAGAAGCACCTTCTGTCTGAACAGCCAAAAAATCGTAGCCACATTTTTCGAAACAACGATAGTATCGCATAAGCGTAAACGTTTGTTTCAGCTGTAAGCTACACAGAGCTCAAAAATGGAACCCCAAGTAACGATCCACAGATATTACAGCCGGCAAGCAAAGTATGCCGGTTCCGTGGATGCGGATTTGGAATTGTGCATCAGACACTGTGACGGCGACGCGGTCCGCATCGAATTGGTGAACCGGCAGCATGGGGTCCAACTGCAGCGCAAGTTGCGCCGATTGCTGCTGCTCGTCTTCCTGGCCATCGCTTACTTTGTCGTAGTCTGCGAATTTGAGGACAGAAAAGTACACTTCCTCCAGCCCCGCATTCTGTACCCTCTGGTTACAACCGTTGCCGTGGCCATCCTGATGCTCCGCTCGACTCTTAACTTGGTGCAGGCGGAGCGACTGTTCTACAGCTGGGACATGCCCCTTCAGATAGAGACGGTGCGGTCTTTCGGCAGGGAAACGGTCTCGTGCGTCCAGAGAGGACACATTCAGGACATAGTGCTGAACGAAGTCATTGAAGATGTAGGAACTGCACACATATCGAACTTGCTATATTACTAAATTATGTCATTCTAAATTCTGAGAGGATGTGAACTCATTTATCAAAACATGCCCTGGAAAATCGATGGGTAATTTGTATAAATGCTGTATTCTACTCATTAATCAAGATATTCAAGAAGATTGATTTAAAATACGTTATTAACTGTTTAATTATGTGATTTTTATTCTATTTCGCTAATAGTTGGACGTGAAGTACATGCTGATATTACGAACGAAAGGGAGCCTGTTCAAGAAACGGCCCATTGTAACCCTTTTCAATGTGAGTACTTTTCTGATTTCATTATCCTTATTCTAACGACACTGCTCTTTATTCCCAGAGCCAATCCCCATCGTTTGAGTGTCTGCAGCACACATATCGCGTGCTACATGGATATTGGCTGAACAGCACCAAGGATCGATCGGAGCAGTCCTACAGCAAGGACAAACAGTCCCTGGTGAAGTCGTAGTCCTTCACTATGGCGCTAATCTGTTAGTGAATGTGCCTATTAAATATAAAGACTGCCAAAGCCGAATTATACAAACTTACCTGTGTTGTGGATGTCGTTGTCTCGTCTTCGATAGGAAGGGGCGGTAGTTGGGGAACTTTCAACTCGGATTTTACTATGTTGAAATCGGCCCGAACCTGCGGGATTTGATATATACTTATATTGCTGCGCTATAGAGATGGTACCACAACATACCAAATTGTTTAGTTCCGTTCTGAATTTCTGTTTCAAGACTTGGCGGTAGGTCTTTAAGTATGCGTCCTTGTTGCTGTTCAACTCCTTTTGGATGTTCTGCAAATCGAGCAACTGCTGCAGCGATAAACCTGCAAGTAATGAACAGTGTATTTTTATAATAATAATAAAAAATATTCCCGCTTACCTTCCATGGCGTCTATTTTTTGTTTTGAATAGGAACAGTGCTGGAAAGCGTCGAACGCTGTGATAACAGTGAGCTCTCGTTAACTGTTACAGTTTATTCATCCTATCGTTTTGGGAATACAAACTTATCAATTTTTTAATCGTTCTGAATTTTTGAAAAACGCAAGAAAACTTTTATTTAAAACCGAAACGTCATATGTATTATAAAACAGTTAAACATATATTTTGGGCTAGTATTGGTACGAAATTAAAATTTTTACAGAATATAATTTGCTATAATCGTTTTATAGCTATTGAAATTAATGTTTACAAAATAAGCAATAAAAATATTTTTAAAAACTCAATATATTTTGTATCGCTCCAATATTTTAGTGCGCGTAGCGGGCGTCCACTGTGTATCGGCATTCTGCCAGTGTTGCACAGCGTCTCCCTTCACAGCCCTGCCCGCCTGACGTAATTGCCAGAATCGACGTATTTTTGTTTATGTGTGCCCGCTCCCCCGCCCCTCAAAAAGCGAGTGGGAAGCTGCTGCCGCCCGATCCCGATGTCCACATCCAGGTGCGGAAAATACTAACTCCGCCACTTCCGCCGGAATCCCTCCTAGTCCCCGATGCCAATCATCTGTTGCTGACCACAGGAACACTACGCAAAATCATCAAAAGTGAGTTTCCGTTCCGAAAATAGTAATTCGGGTGTGCCCCCCACATGGTCACGGAGCTCTAATCCGGTTTTTCCATAATAACATTGCACCCATTCTAGCTGAAACTAAAACAAAGAAAATATGAATCGATCCGAACCGATTCCTATCCGGAGAGACCGGTCTTTCGACAGTGTGCTCAATCGACTGCTCCGGATGAGGTCCCAGAACCATGAGAGTTTTCGCGCTGCCATGTACAACTTCCTGATCGCCGCTGGAGTGGGGGCCTTCGTGGCCGTCTGCTTCATCCTCGGACCCTTCGTCCGCCCGCTGCTGTGGGCCTTCCTCATGGGCGCCGTGCTCTTCCCGTTCAAACGGCGGCTGGCTGAGAGCGTGAACGGTTGGTTCCAGCGCCTGGAGGAACGCGACTCCAACGTTCTGGTTTCTATATGCCTGTCCCCGTTGGAGGCCACCGAGCACTGCGGCCGCTTGCTGATCGGATGGCTCTGCGAGCACTGGCAACTCCTCCTCGCCGGATGCGGAGTGGCCGGGTGCATCAAGCTGTTGGTCCTGTACGCGCCCAAGGGCTTCCTCTTGGCACTCTGGCACTGGATAACCTTTTCGCACGGCCTGTTCGTTCAAATTATCGGATTCCTCAACGTGTACGTGGTATGTAGTTGGTCGATTTTTCAATAGTGAGTCATTGTGCGAGGTACATTTAAACATTCAAAAACCGGTCAGAAATTAAGCATTATTCTTGTTCCGGGGCTCACAGATGATTTCTATGTTTATTGGTGTTCTGATAGTGGACCGAAGCGTCTCATTCGAATGGGGGAAAGCCAAAGACCTAGCAAAATGGACTCATGATACTTCAAATTCTTATTTCTTATTTCTTATTTTATTTTACAGCTTATCTCCCTGGTTGTGGTGTACTTGACCTGTGTGCACTTCTTCTGGACGCCAGATAACAGCGCTCATTTCGTGGTCGCCGGTCAGTCCATGTGGATAGCCGTGGCTGGCTATCTGAGCAGCTTCCTTGGCGCCCTCCAGGTGCCGGTTTTCTTGCTGGTCATGGCCTATGTAACAGCCTCTACGGCGTATCATCTGCAGACGATTGATGATTCGGGATCCTACTTGCATCGCTTGCAAAAGTTGTTCGACAAGAACGATTTCGAGCGATCGCTGAGCAACTTTAGCATTTGCGGCAGAACCCACAATGAGCCACTAAGTCCGGGTCTGCAGTCGGATGTGGAGGACATCTCGCTGAGCGACACGGTCGACTCCACGGACACATTTGATGCCAAGCCGGGAACGGATGCGCCAGGCCACCAGAGCGATACGTTCTTTAAGCTCCTGTTCTACGCCTGTCTGGGCACTTTCCTTTATCGCAACGTGTGGATGTTTATACTAGCTGCTATTCCAGTATTCCTGCACCTCATTTACACAGTGGGAGCGTACACGGGAATTACCCAGTTTGTTTGTAACAAAATCAGTGAAGTTTACGCAACACTGCGAGTGAGTTTTGTAAAACTACTTATACTTTATAAAGATAATGTCATAACCATTGCAGTCGTGGGCCATCGAACACCACTCCGCCGTGCTGCCGCTGTGCCTGCCTGGCGTTCTGGAACTGAACTACAAGATCAATACTATCGTGCGGGACTCGTTGAAGTCTTCTGTGGAATCAGTAACTTCCATCCTTATGATCATTCTTATGTTGCTCATCATCGTATTTCTGAGCGTGTTCTTTTGCGTGAACATATACTCGGAGACGATTGAGGTTGCTTACCTGGGCAAGGATCTAATTAACAAGACGATCACAGATCGGCCTGAGCTAATTGATATCTTGCCAGCGAACATGCAATCGTCAATCGATGATGCCTTAGACAATGCACACCACTATGGTCGCCGCAAAATCGAGACCTACATTGACGACTGGCTTGCGGATGCTGACAAGGTGCACGCCACCAAGCTGAAGGAGCAGATCCTCGACGTGTGGGACAGACTCATCCAGTATTGGATCGATTTTAACAAGGCGGGCACCTCGTACGGTCCGCGGGTACCAACGGATGCGCTGAAGAGTACATTTGGGGAAATCGTCGACAACCCAGGTAAGACCTCGATAACCTGGTATGGGCTTCTTTCTATGTTTTTTCGTCCCGTTTTACTAATTTATTTTTGAGTTCATTTTCGGGGCTTATGTATGGGTTAAAGGGCTTTTGTTGAGATCTTGCTCGCTTTATCCATCCCGTAACAATCGTTTGCGTCTACGAAATAACTCATTCTGTGTTGCATCTGCTAACCAACGGCCGTTTATTTAACCAAGGACATTTTAAAGAGCTAGTTTTAGTGGCAAAACAGGGCATTATCGGCTGGGCGCAGAGCAACACGCAGACGATCCTCGAGGTTGCCGAGTCCTTGTGGCACATCATTCGAACCAATCTTTCAATGATCATGAGCGTGACCGGAGAAATTCTATCGCTAGTGCTGTCTGGTGGACAGGCGTGCATTGAATTTATATTGGACATGGTAAGTGTAAAAAGAGGTCGCATTACAACTACAGTTTAAATTGATATTCATTAAATTAGATAGCTTAGAAGGAAAATGTTAGGTATCCTAAAGGTCCTCACTATACTTAAAGCATTTAAGATATTGAACAGACTTTTTGTATTGACATCCATGTTCCTTACCATATGGTATCTTTAATACAAGTTATAAATGTTATTTCAAACATATTCTAAAAGCATATTGACGATTTGGAGTATCATTTAAATGATTTTATATGATTATTCAAATTAATTTTGTTAAAAAATTCAGAAACTGTAACCATTTCTAAAAATTGAATTATCAATTTAGAGTAGCAAAATTGTAATCTTAGAAAGAAATTTAAATACTACTCTATTTAGATTGTATTCTTCACGGCCCTGTTCTATCTGCTCTCAAGCAGTCAGGAGAAGTACGCGCCGCTGCAGATCACCAAGTACTTGGGTTACTCAAGTTCGGGGATAAAAATTGCCGATGCCCTGGAGAATTCAATTACCGTGGTCCTAATTTCCATGTTCCGGTGCTCCACATTTACGGGCTTGTTCACCTGGTTGGTGCACACGATTTTTGGGGCCCGGATAGTATTCCTACCCTCCGCCTTGGCGGCCATGCTGGCAGCGGCTCCTTTTCTAGGCAGTTACTGGTGTGCGGTGCCAGCCTTTTTAGAGCTCTGGCTGGCCCAGGACCGGTTTTATGCAGGACTTATACTGTTCCTGCTTCAGTTCTTTGTGCCCTCATCTTTTGAAACGGCCATATATGCGGACCTCAAAGGGTGAGTCCATTTTTTTAACCGCACAGGCTTAAGGTTTTCATTTTCGACTTACTAGTGGTGGACATCCGTACCTGAATGGTCTGGCCATAGCCGGAGGCATGTATTGGATCGGCTGGCAAGGTGCTATCTTCGGACCCTTGATGCTTTGCTTCTTCATCGGTCTCTTTGAGGTGGCCACTCTGGCTATGCGCAGCCATCAAGATCCCAGGTAACTTAGACTTAAGCAGCGATTTCGATGAATTTGTTTGATTTGCATGCAAAGTATGAACTTTATTAGACTTGTGCTGCCCATGGATTAAAGTGAGTGATTTTGCTGGCTTGCTTTGAATAGATTTCTTCTCTTCGTATGTGTATCATCAATTGATGAAGTTATCTTAATATATTCCAGGAACAGCACTGATGAGGAGACACGCACCACGTGAGTTGGCATGGGACAAAAACTACGAATTTCATTTTAATACTCGAACTGCAAACTAACATAAGCTGTATGGCCAAATACCTGACAATCAAAATGAGATTGGCCCGAATATCATACCCTAGAGTTAGGCTGCAATTTTCCTTTGACTATTGTTGATAGTTTCTCAGTTGCTAACTTCTTCGCTTTCCAATTTGGTTCTATCTTGTACTAAAATTTTTAAGTATTCAAGATTCCGTCTGAACAGCAATCGCCCCTTATATCTCTGGTATCAATCTTAATGATTTTACATACAATGTGTACCTCGAATTGTTTGTAGTCGCGAAACATTTCCAAAGCCGTTAAGTACCGATATCGTGCTCGCTACTAATTGCTTAATGTAAACTTGTGATTTGTTTAATCTTAGATACAAAATGTGTTGCAAATATATTTCTATACTAATTTTAACCCACGCTGAATGCAAGCTTTTTTTAATTTGAAAGTTATTTTCCAGCTCAATCGCCTGTAGGGTCAACGAAACCATTAACGACAGAACAACGAAACCGAACGATGTTACAGATGGAAAGTCTGTGGCAGGGGGAAAACCTGTTGAGCTAAAAATCGTAACCAAAACCAAAACATTTCACCTGTTGAACGCCAAGGAAAAGCAATAAAGAGCTTGAATTTCGATAATTTATGAAGTGTAGATAACATTAAATACAGAGTGTTGAAATATATTCGTGGATATAATGTGGTTTAAAATATTCGTAATATGGAAAGCTTTACGATAAGTGCAACATGATCGTAAAATACTGCCCATATTTTATAAAAATATAAATCCTTATTTTTTACGCCTTTTAAAAGTGTTAGGCTGATTAGTTGGTGTACTGATTCTTGAAGGTGAACTCCGGATGTTTTTCCACACTGCAAGAAAAATATGGAATGGCTTAAAATATAGCCAATATAACAATGTTACGTATTCATACCCATGGAAGAAAGCGAAGTCACAGACGCGAATGTTCTTATCCAAGCTGGACAACTTGGCCACCTCCTCCGCCGTCAGTTCAAAGTCAAAAACATCCAGATTCTGCTTAAGGCGATCCGGATTCGTGCTCTTGGGAATGGCGGCCACGCCAGTATCGATTATCCAACGGAGCAGCACCTGGGCTGGCGTCTTGCCATGGGCGGCGGCAATCTCCTTGACCTCTGGGATGTCCATTAGATCTGGCAGATCTCTCACGATACCGGCACCTGCGTTAAACTTGGCGATTCCCTTGGATCCCAGGGGGGAATAGGCGGTTACGGTCACTTTCTCGGACTGGCAAAAATCGACCAGATCACGCTGTTGCAGATAAACATGGTGTTCGATCTGGTTTGTGGCCGGCCGGATCTTGCAGTTCTTTAGCAGGCGAGCAACCTGATCCTTGCTGAAGTTCGAAACGCCGATGGATTTTGTCAGACCCTTCTCCACCAGAGACTCCATAGCCACCCAGATGGCGGCGTGATTGGTAGTCACGTCGACCTCCATCAGGCCATCCTCGCCAACCTTAAAATCAAGGTGAAGATATAAATGTTATACATGTATGTACAAAAAATGTCTATGCCAAACTACCTTAAAGCTGCCATCCTCGTTGATAAGGATGGTAAAGGGAGTGTGCACCAAATACAAGTCCACGTATTCCAGCTGCAGATCCTCCAGCGACTTTTTAATGGTCGGCTCCACCTCGTGGGGGCGGTTGGCTAGAAGGAGGAGTAATTTACGTATGGAGAATGCAAATTATTTATTTTTTTCTAGATTGATATATGTAACTAAAATAATTTTTAAGATTACATTCATCCTTCATATAAAAACGCTGATAATAAACCTATTTTAAAATTCAAAATTGGAATGTTCACAAATTTTATTTTTGTGTTCTGGAAAAACAAACAATGGCATATTCTTATCTTGTTGAGCCGATTTTTTCCAGAACATCAAGATTGTTATGGTGAAATGTTAATTGATTCGGAGGGCTATCATTATTATCTTTTCGAGGACAAGTTTTTAGGTATTATAGATAGTTGAGATCTGTCAACAAAAACGTAAACAGAATAACATCAGTACAATTTACTCACAAACAGGTGGCACCTTGGTCACAATGAACAGCTCCTCCCGCTTGACCTTCCCGGCGTCCAGCCAACGTTTGAGGACCCTTCCGATGGCTTTTTCATTTCCGTAGACTGGCGCCGTGTCTATGTGACGATAACCAGCTTCCAAAGCCGCATCAATGGCGGTTTCAATTTCCTCATCGGATGCCTATAGTGTGGTGATGTTTATGTGGTTTAGTGGCTGTGATTATATATACATACGTAGAGTGTATCTATACTACTAATAGACCCTGGCTTTTTTTGATCCCAGACCAGAGAAAGTCAAACCCATTAGCCCAGCTGCATATGAATAAAGGTTTATTGTTTGTTTTTAAAACCGGTCCAAGCCCGGCAGAACAAACAAATTCTGTGATTGCATCGGAAACTCCAAGAGATTTAAATGACGTGTCAGCTTTTTTTTCAGGTCGTTCATTAGTTGAAAAATATTGACAAGAATCCATTTACCACTTACTTGTAATTTATTGATTTTACAAAAAAATCGTGATTGTAATTACCTGCCAGGTGCCGATGCCAATTACGGGCATCTTCTCTCCATTGTTGAACGTTAGGAACTTGGCGCTGACCATTTTACTTTATTTCTTGAGTATTTGTATTGCTGAGATTAACTGCAGAAGCTGCTGGACAACCTGTTGCTTCAATGATTGGATTGGAACAAAACAAGAATTTACGTCGTCCCCATTCACCGGCTATGGTTGTGGAGATATACAAAAAATATCGTATGGAATAAATATTTACCGCAAGTATCGATATATCGAGTATTTTTAATATATTTTTAGTTAAATTAATTTTTTGGTTATTTTTATAAGGAAAAAAAACAAAAGAAATTGTAATAATCATATTGAAAACTATAGAACACGTACATAGGTGAGTTAAAGACTTAAATTACTAACAATGGAACTTGGGTTCTGAAATGTATAGTTTTATATAATATAAAACATACTGTTCAATATATTGTATACATTTATAAAAACTTGAAATATTTGTTTTAATTCGAAAATATCGATATATTGATCTATTGATATATTTTTCACATTCCTAATGCCGGCCCACCTACACTAGTCGGCATAAGTGCTTTGACGAAACAAAAGTTAAATACACTTATAATTTAAACTTACTACATAAACATTTTGGTATTAATGGAAAGGTCATTTAAATTCCGTTTGAATAATACATGTCTTCTTTCAACCTATTCAGTACTTATTAAAAAAGCCGAATTTTCGTGAAAATCTGGGTTGTGTTTGTATAAACTTTTAGTATAAAAAAAATGTTAGTTTTCAAGACGTGAAAAAAGTTTAATAAGTAGATTTTCACAAAAACTCGGCATTTTGTATAAGTACTGAATGGGTTAAGAATAGTCTTGTATCATTAAGGCAGAATTTAGATGACCTTTCCATTGATGTCAAAATGTACATGAAGTAAATTCGAATTATGAGTATATTTAACTTTAGCTTCGTCAAAATACTTATGCCGACCAGTGTATAACCACCCAACCCAAGATTCTGCCAATGCGCGGTCGATATTTGTTTAAGCAAAATAATCAAATAATTAGTTTACGACAATTTTTTTTTAAATTATACGTTTTAAGATTTTTTTAACTATTTGATTTTTTAGATATTGATTTTACTTTTGATAAAGTGCTACTTCATAATTATTTACATTAGTTATAGACTATGTAGTGGAATCCTTGAACAGTATCAAATTTTTTTTATCTAAAACCCTCATTGGATGTATTGCCAAACTATGTATGATTATTTGAAAAAAAAAATTGAAACTTACGAAATATCAAAACATGTGGTGTAAAAAAATGACTTAATATATAATCCGACGTCTAGCTTAAATATAAAAAGAAAGTAACTATATTTTAATAATTTATGTAAGATTAATTTGTACTATTAAAGATAGAGTTTGTAAGACTAAGATCAGGTATGATGATATGATATTGACTTAAAGGCCTGAGATAACATTGTTCAAATAAACAATAAAAATAGTGTAGGACTAATTTATTCATGATCTAAAATGATTTGAAATGAGTTCATCCATCACATTACCATATGTTTAAGTCCACTTGAAGTGAAAATCGTATGTTACGGCTTATAACTGTAGAACAATTTTTAATTCATATCCAAAAACTAACTAACTAAAAACGTATATAAGTTAAATAATAGAATTTCATCATTTTTAAATGGGTCGAAAGCTGGAAAACAAACTAGTCCACCACAATTGAGAAGTTGCTGTAGGTGAACTCGGAAAGCTCAGTGGTGTCGCCGAAGATGCACTTGTCGATTCGGCTAGTGGGGCTGCCGGTGTGCTTGAGCCAGAGGCGCCTGTGGACAACCAGTTAAGTACCATTGATGGCTACTGAAAAGTGACTTACATGGACTCAAAGGCATGTCGATGCGCTTGAATTTCACCCTTCACCGTGTTTTCAGTAGTGTTTTTGCACCAGCCCCGAACTCCCAGCTTCTGCGCTCTTCGTAAGGTGTACTATAAGTTTGGAATGATATGATTAGGTCCTGGGCTATGGATTTCAGCCTTAATTATTGAAGCACAGCCAGTTCTTACCATTCGAAAGGAAACGCCTGTGGGGTATCATTAATATCAATTACTATTATTTTTGCGGGTGGGCGTACCTACCTTGCACTATCCCGAAAACTTCGAATTGGCAACTGAACACCGGCTCATTGCTCCTATCCGTGGTTACCCTCTTTTGGAACTCGCTATGAGAAATTCTTTTGGGATCCTCATTAGGTTCGCTTTTGGCTTCTTCGTTGGATTCTTCACTTTTTTCAGGGGTCGCAGAGGGAATCGTTACCCTACGCTTTCCCTCAGTTTGGGTCTCGGTCGAGGTCATTTTACAACTCGAATATTTAAGATATTTGCAGCGGTCAACTGTCAAAAAGCGATAGCTCGATAGACATCAATAAATTTTTTGATTTTCTGGGTCACCCTATATTTTAAGCGGCTTTAGCTTTTTTTTGAAAACTACAATTCAAATAAAAGTGAAAAATCTTGTAGTGATTGTAACTTGTACATATATTGATGGTTTTAAAAAAATTAAAACTTGATGGCTATTAAGGTTGTAAAAACTGTAAGTAAACGACGTTAGGAAATGTATTTATAGATCTAGCTTTTTTCAACAGCTTTCTAAAACTGCTATCGGTGAGCGATAGATCCACTTTTGGTAATCGGAGCATTTAAGGGTCACCCTGTGGCCAAGGCGGTTCGTTGGAACCAGTTCCGACCTGTCTTTGAACAAAACAAAATCACCCACAAAATAGTGCAGTACGAATATTACGCAGAAACTACTTACTCGCACTATGCATACCCTATACGCGCTGCTCAAGAACAAGCTGAGCGATGTGCATCCGCTGCACAACATAGACCTGGAGCGGGATGTGGCCTATTTGAAGGCGGTGGTGACCAAGGAGATGGAGCTGCAATTCGACGCCAGCGAACTGGGTGAGTGACCCTCCGACACCACTGCTGCCCATTGTCCCCTTTGTGCTAAGTCATCTGCTACGCACTTGCAGAGATCATCCATCACGGGCGCGTGCTGGAAGATGCGGACACCCTCAGTCGGTCACTGCAGCCCAACGCCGTCATACACTGCTTCCGAAAGGTGAAGCGTTACTCGCCGTATGTGCCGCCAGCGGCCACAGAGATCAACATGAAGCACATCCAGGAGCTGTTCTCGCTGACCTCGCACCTGCAGATCAGCGTGACCTCGCGGTTCAACATCCTGCAGAAGATTCTCGCGGAGTATCCGGAATTCAGGCGCAATCTGGGCGCCCAGGCTCTGATCCGAGACTCCGTGCTATTTAACGTGTTGCACGAGCCGGAGGTGGTCCAGAATCTAGTCAAGGATTACCCCCTCATCTGTGAGGCTGCTCCATTTATTGTGGACACCATTCGCAAGGAGCTGGCCAGGAATAGCTCTGCCACTCAGTGTAAGTATAGCAAGCTGTCACTCCTGCGCAGTTGTTAAAACTTGACAATTTGCTCTTCCAGTTCAAGAACAGGCTGCCTCAGAGTCCACAACTTCGTCAGAGGAGGAAAACTCCCTGGGAGCAGGCAGCAGCAGCAGTGGCGGAAGCAGCAGCACCGCCGTAGCAGCTGCTGCGGCTGCCAATCGGCGCGATGAGATGGCCAACATCCGTCAGATCAGCCGCCAGCAGCTGGCCAACGCCTTGGCCAATGTGACCTCGTTCAACTCACTTTCGAATATTGCGCAGCGAAATGCAGATGAGGCACTGCAGGGTGACGAGAGGCCAAGAACCACTTCGGCGCCTTTGGCTGGAATTGGAGGATCAGTAGGTACAGGGGCAGCCAGCAGCAGTGGAGCCAGTAGCAGCGGTTCCATCTCCTCGGAGCTATTCCGCAATGAGCTGGCCCGCGCTTTTCAATCCCTGTCACAGCAGCAACCACCGCCAGTGGAGAACATGGAGGTGGAGTCCGGCGGACTCCCAGTCGCAGACGCAGTCGTCCCAGCACCTGCCGACGATGTGGATGACGAGGACGATGGTGGTGATGACAGCGACGTGCTACCACGCTGCTATCGCCGACATCGCTTCACCGAACAACTGCGCACCATGGCCGCCATGGGCTTCATCAATCACACCCAAAACGTCAGCTACTTGGAAATTTCCGATGGAAATGTGGAACACGCCATTAACCTACTGATGTTGGGCATGAACTAAGAGGGATCGGGATTGACTAACTTTACTGACTTATATTTATTCTGCTGCTGAGGATTCTGAAGCATTCAACTCCCAACTTAAGCAAGGAATATCTCACGAGAAATTGTAATAATTAAAAATACATTTAGAGGAGTCAACTTGTTAAGCTGCTTGGGCGTAGGATGCGGGGTGAGGGCACGGGTAAAAGCTGGCCGTATCAAAAGGTTTTCTCCTAAATTGATCTAGTTGATTAGATAGTCTAGCGCCTTGTCCTTGTTATTGTTGAACTTGAGAAGCGCCGCTGAGATTTTCGATTCGTCAAAACCTAGGTCCATGAGCTCGCCGAGTGGTATAAGGTGCTCGATAATCTGGGGATAGAGATTTCCAGTGATTGTTCTTTTCAAACGTCCCTTAAAAGGACAGACCTTTTTATCATCGATGCCGCACAGGCTAACAACCTTTGCTACCCGTTCCAGTGGAAAGCCCATGGTACTGATTCGTTGCGCCAACTTCTGTGCCGGTCCAGCCAGCTCCCTGAAGGAGTTCCTGTCCACGGCCACCGCCATCTTCGTCTGCTGCTCTTCGTTGTGGCTGTGCAGGCGGGTGCGTCGCTTCTCCGCCTGCTGCAGCTCTGTCTTCAGCTCCCGCAGGATGTCGGGCACACTCCTTGACTTGGTGGCCACCTCGTCCTCCGACTGGCTAAGGGCCAGCACGGAGGAAGGCGTTGGAGGCACCATCAAATGGCTGGGCGTGCCAAATCCATTGACATTGTAGTTGTTTTGCTGTTGAAACGGATGCTGCTGCGGAGAGTAGTAGGGCTGGTGGCTATAACCCTGCATGTGGTACACCTGCAACAATAATAAGTTCTTAGGCGAAATCTCTATTTCGATTTTAAAAAGCCGAACTACAAAAATTTCAACCTACTCCCATAAAAACTAAAACCTTAGTATAATAGAAATAAATACTTTGCTACTACTTGGGTTAAAAAAATCAAAAAAAGTTTAGTAGTTTTAAAATAAGTGTTATTAATTAACAGTTTAGAGATTATGGTCCACACTAAAGAAGAAGCAAACTGAAGCTGTGGATGAGTTAATGACTTGCTCTTTTATTAAAATATGAGAATATGATATTACTATATAAAGGCTTCACTTGTTGGTGTACAAACGAAGTAACAAATACAATCGTCAATAAATTTCCCAGAATCCAGTTAACAGATTAAGGCCATTTGTTCTAAGAGTCTACTTAATAGTGTCCCACCTGGAAGTGCTCCGGTTTATGCAGCTGCTGCTGGGCGGAAGCGCTGTACATGGGCGTGGGGTATAAAGACGTGGGTAGAATGTGGCTGGGCTCCCTCCTGCCCTCATCATCATCACAGTGAACATGGAAATTGACGCTGTCGAGCGTCGCTTTGGTCTCCGCCAGCGTAGTCATCGTTAGCTCCACAGGAGCTGGCACTTCCTGATGGGGCTGCTCCTCCTTGGGGCAAACTTCCTGCTGCGTCTGATCTCCCTGCTGTTGCTGTTGATCCCTGCGCTCCTCCAGCTGGGTCTGGTGCAGCACCTGGGCGAGTATGTCCAGATCATTGATGGTCTTCAGCTCGATGTTGTCGAAGGGTGTGGAGTTCATATTGTACTCAAAGTCCGCATAGTTCAGGGAGCTGTTCCGCTTGTGCAGCGTCTGCGGGATAGCCACTGGAGTGGCGCTCAGTATGGTGGGCTGCAAGATGGTGTGGAAATTGCACACGCCTATTGACTTTGGTTCGTGCGATGAGTCGCGTGACTCAGAGGCGGTAGGAGGTGGCTGCTCCTCCCCCTTCCGTTCAGGGTTCTTCTTCTCTTGCTCGTCCTCTCCCTCGTCCGATGACAAGTCGTCCGTACTGGGGTAGTCGACTGCTCCAAGCATCTCCTTCTGCCTGGCCTCCAGCGCCCGTTGGCGTTCCTCCTTGCGGCGCTCCTGGCGATTGGCGAGCTCCTCCCGCTGCTGGCTACGCATGTGGCGCCAGCGTTGGGCCTGACTCACCACCGCCCGCTCCAGCTGGAAGTCGTACTGGTAATC
This sequence comes from Drosophila subpulchrella, assembly GCF_014743375.2. Taxonomy (NCBI): domain Eukaryota; kingdom Metazoa; phylum Arthropoda; class Insecta; order Diptera; family Drosophilidae; genus Drosophila; species Drosophila subpulchrella. Next base: position 2,028,612 of record NW_023665577.1, read on the forward strand.
TGGGTGATCCGCGTAGTAGTCCTCACGGAACTGCGACAGGCGGTTCAGGGTCGCCTGCGGCAGGTGGAAGACGGCAGGCGGGGGTTTGTAGCGCTCAACTATCTTGACCGGGACATCGTCCATGTTATGCTAGCGCATTCACCGCGAATTTTGTTAATTAAGTTGCTACTACGCGTTTTTTCTCTCTGTTCTCTTTTGTTGTTTCCCCGAGCAGCAGCGATAGGCGATAGGCAGTGTCATCGGTCACTGCTGATTTGCTAATTTCTGCTGGTTGTCGGCTTTTCGTTAGGGGTGCTCTTTTTACTAACGGTATGCTGGTTTGGGGCAGGGGCGTTTCAATGGTGGAAAACGAAAATATTTAATTATTTGATTTACATAACCTTTAAAGATATGTTAGTACTCATATTGTTTTATTTATGTTTCCAGTGGGAACTTCACAAAAATAATTAATGTGTTGATGAAAAAGCACGAAAAGATTTCATTTGCTTTGATCAAGGGCGAAAAATGTTGTACAAGGACTTTTCCCGGATAAATTCTTCATATAAAATTCGAATGGAAATCTTTGGTGTATAAATCGAACATTGTCAAAACTATGACAGCCATATTTGAAAATTAAAATGTCGATCTTAAAGCGACGCAGCAAAGAGACAAGGGCAACCTTGGCTTCACAAAAAGAAAATGAAGGTGATTCAAACTATAGTAAATACTTACTTATTTGTAGGGGTCTTAACGGATATGATACAATACATAAATGAACAATACCTATAAAATGGTATTAAAGATAAACGGTAATTTCCTTTAGCGGAAATATAGATGCAAATATAGATCATTGATCTCGACCTTATCAAGGAGGTGCTGATAAAAGACTTCAATTACTTTCAAAATCGTGGCAAAGGCAATTCAGTCCAAGATTGATTTTGTTCGTAGCTTCGCCACTTTATGTTTTCCGCATCGAACCGCACCGAAGCACAGTGGTTGCGCCCATAAGACAAAATTCAAAAAATCATAACAAAAATTTGCGAAAAGTAACCAAATCGCCTCTAAAATGACCAAACTTCTTCATAACAAACCAGTTTTATCTAGATATCTAACGGGACTTTATAAAAATAGAATTGAAGCTGTGATCACGTGTTCATTTGCAAAGCCCATCTGCACGCATAGCGAATTTTTCACAACAAAAGCGAACTTCAAAGTGTTCAGTCAACTAATTACGCTGCCCAATTTAAATTATATAAAATAGATTTTGAAGTTAAAGGTATTATTTTTAAGTTTCAATATAAATAAAAGCTAACTTGTGTTGTCGTTATTTTTAAATTAATTCTTTACTTTGTTATATTTTTAGTATCTTTTGTATTCGTGTTTTCTAAGTTTACTAAAAGTTTTAACTGTGATGCCCCGATTCATCTTAAGGTATAAAAAAGTTAAAGCTAGCTGCAGATACTTACAGATGTGTGCATAATCAACCATAAACTAACACCGTCTCTTTTTTTCTTCAAGGTCAAAGCAGCTGTTTTGCATTGTAGTTGTGCTGTGTCTTTGTGTTCGTCCTTAGTGTTTTAGGTTTATTTTTAGGTTAAAATTTTAATTTTTATAGCGTTATTTCTTTATTAATTTAATTTTGGTAGGTGACTCTTCTCATTGTGTCTTCACTCGCTTGTACATATTCAATTATTGGTGTACAGTAATCGACACTAATGTAGAAGAATTACGGAAGGCCATCGAACATGAGAACCGCAATATTGCAATATTGAAAACATTGGCTACGTGTCCGAGATGAGCGTGTTAACGAAATGTATTGGTTACATTTGCAAAAAAATTGCTTCGTTTTGGACACAATATAAACGCAAAAAGGCATCAATTCTTGAATTCCAATCTAATTGGCTTAACGAAAAGGAAACAATTTTAATGAAACGCACTCCAAGTAAGCCTCAAGAAATGATCGAAACTGCTAAGCGTGGACGTCCGAAAGTAGACTTTAGTGAGTCATCAAAAAGAACTAAGAGACCAAGAATTGCTGAGCTTTCAATAACTAATGAATCTGCAGCTTGTGACCTACGATCGTGCAACTTTCAATCAAATGCAATGTGTAGCAAAGCTAACATCGATGAAGTCCTGTCGCTTCTCATGGAGGCAAACTTGAGCAAGCATCAATATTTTCTTATTCGAATCTATGTGAACTCAAAGACCTCCTTTGACCTTTTTCCAAGCTACGGTCAACTGTTAAAGGCTAAGAAATTAACCTATCCAGACAAAATAACTGTAAGTGAATCAAAAGCTGAAGTCGAGTTACAGAGCTTGGTTGACCATACTGCGAGGGGGATTGTAAAACTTCAGCATGATGTTCTTGAAAGCGTTGAAAGTGATTGCTCCGATAAGCTTATTTTAATTGGAAAATGGGGATTTGACGGCAGCACTGGACGTTCAGAATACAAACAGAAAGTCTGCAATAAGGATTTGAGAGATTCCAGTCTTTTTGTGACATCATATGTGCCATTACAACTTAAAACTATGGAAAATGATCTAAAAGATGAAAAAATAATTTGGAAGAATCCGCGACCTTCGTCTACACGATACTGCAGACCATTAAGATTGCAATTCGCAAAAGAAACGGCTCAATTAGTTGAAGACGAAGAAAAGTATTTCAAAGCTAAGATTGAAGTGTTGACTGATACGCCATGTAATGTGCCCGGTAAAGAAATTAAAATTAAACACAGCTTGCAGTTGAAAATGGTTGATGGGAAAATTTGTAGTGCCCTAAGTCACACGTCATCTTCTAAGTGCTACATATGTGAGGCGAAGCCGACAGAGATTAACGATTTCGAAAATTATTTGAAAAAGATGGTTAATGAATCACGCTTTGAGTTTGGATTGTCTCCATTACACTCCTTTATTCGTTTTTTAAATACTTTTTGCATGTATCGTACAGACTCGACCTGAAGAGCTGGAGAGTTAGTACTCCAGAAGGAAAACAAGTACTTTCGACAAGGTAATCCCAAATGCAGAATGATTTTCGCATACGAATGGGAATTATTGTGGATACACCTAGGAGTGGAGGAAGTGGCTCGTTAAATAATGGCAATACGGCCAGAGCGTTTTTTAAAAATCCGAAATTAGCAGCAGAAATAACGGGTATTAATGAAGATATTATAGTCCGGTGTTCAATATTGCTGCAGTGTTTGGCATCAGGCTACAAAATTAATGCGGCAAAATTTGGAGAATATACACTTGATACTGCCAGAAAGCTGATTAGCTTGTATCCATGGTACTATCTTCCACCATCCGTACACAAAATTTTAGTTCATGCTCCAGATGTCATAAGTTATGCACTTGTGCCGATTGGAGAATTATCAGAAGAAGCTGCAGAGTCAAAAAATAAGGACATCAAAATGTTTAGAAGACAGCACACCAGGAAGTAGGGTTGTTGGATTTTGAAAAAATATCGTATCGATGATATTTGCTGTTTGAAAAATATCACACGATGATACTAAGAAATATCATAAAAAAATTTCGATATATCGATTTTTTTGATATTTTAAATATTCAGCAAAATTTGAAAAATGGTGTCATGTTGCTGTACATTTGGGTCTTTTATAAAAAATAATAAGAAAATAATAGCCAATCCCTCAAACTCAAGCTCCCACAACATCATTAAGTTCTTAAAAAGTTCAAAAACAATGCACAAAATATTAATAAACATCAATGTAAACACAATTAGAATTTAAGGATCCCATAAATAGTATAATCTTGTAAATATGTATATAATCTCACAGTAAACCCACAACCAAAAAAAAAAACCACTGTAAGCGCTTAGTTTAATACTATTTGTTAGGACTAGATAAATAATTAAATAAAATAACAACATTTTTAAGGATTTTATTTATAAAGATACTGATTACATACATTTGAACTTATTGTTTTTAATTGAAATTCATGAAATTACATACATTTTAACTTATTGTTTTTAATTATAATTCATGAAATTACATACATTTGTACTTGTTTTTATTTATAAATTCATGAAATTGCATACGTTTGTACTTGTTTTTAATTAATTCGCAAACAAATCTGTTTTTTATGATTTAAGAAAAACTCGTTCGGTTACATGCTGGTCTGTCATACGACTACGGGAGTCACAAACCACACACCATTTCTTCTACAGACGAAGGCAATATTTCTGATTGCTTTTTTTCAACCATTTGCTTTATGATTTCATCAGTGACATTTTTTACGTGAAGAGGCATATCGAAATACATTTTTTTAAATCGAGGATCAAGCATTGTGGCTTCCATGAGTATGTTATTCTGCAGCAAACCACTCAATCGCTTTTGTGATATTTGTAGAAGGGTATCTTTTGTTAGAATGCCTTCAGCGGTAACCATATTAGCTTCTTTTAATTTTGTATTAATCATTGAAATCATAGGAATCACTAAGCTGACGGTCACGTAAGAATCGCCGCTCACATTATCAGTGGCTTCTTTAAAAGGTTGGAGAACATGGCAAAAATCGCGACAAATATTAAGCTCCTCCACTGAGAGCATTTCTGGTGAGTTGCCTGAGGTTCGTCTACTCAAAATAACGAATGCCACTTCGTCAGCTAGTGCAACGAACGCGTTTAGCATATCCAAGCACGAGTTCCACCGAGTGTCCACGCTTTGAACAATGTGCATTTCGCAGAAGTAGCATTTGATTCTGTATAAAAATCTATAGACGCACTCATTTTCACATACACTTCTCACTTTGCTTTCTGACTAAAGAGTGACCATACATAAAAAATCGGAAATATCATTAAAAAATATCGTCAAAATCGTCTTTTTTTGCCCAAAAAATATCGCGATGATAATATTTTTTTTAAGAGAAAAAATATCGATATTTTTATATATTTCCGACATCCCTACCAGAAAGACTTCTCGGATTGACACAAACACAGATTTGATGCACAGATTACTTCTGAGCTCAGATCCTTATGTTACTGGCCAAAGAAAGATCCCACATTCAAAAAAGTCAGTTTTATCAGCATCAGTATTTGAACTACTCGATGACTTGAATTAAATATATTTAGTTATCATTTATTTTTTAAAATTTTGTTTTCTTTTGCTATAATTTGTATTTTCGTTTATTATTATACATAAAATCTTACAGACCCATATCCCTGAACTCATGCCTAGCCAAAATCCTCGACAAAATAGTAGCAAAGAGGTTGTGGTGGTTCGTTCAAAATAACGAACTCATACACAACAGCCAATTCGGCTTTAAAAGAGGCAAATCTGTACTAGACAGTCTACTTTATGTAGACCACCTAGCCTCCAGATCCATTGCCCTCAAGAAACACCTAACAATTATTTCACTGGACTTCACTAAGGCTTTCGACAAAATTGGCATACACACAGTCATACAGCAACTACACGTTTGGAAAATAGGGGCTCGTATAATCAACTACGTCAAAAACTTCATGACAAATAGGAAAATAATAGTCAAAACCGACACCTATCTCTCCAACACCTTCCCTCTTAACAATGGGATTCCGCAAGGCTCTCCAATCTCCGTCATTTTATTCCTCATAGCCTACAACTCCCTTACCAACATCATCTCTATCCCAAGAGAAATCAAGTTCTGCGCTTACGCAGACGACTTTCACCTCATCATAGAGCACAACAAACGAAAAAACCCCACAACGAACCTAACAGACACCTTTAACCAAATCGACGAGTGGTGCACGCACTCAGGCTCAGTCCTTTCCAAAGACAAATGCCAGATACTTCATATCTGCCGGAAACACAACTGCAACGCTAAGATACTAACAGGAGACACCACTATACCAACCACCGACACCCTCAAAATACTAGGACTCACAATCAACAAAAGATACAAATGGAACACTCACATATCGAAGTTAAAAGCCGATCTGTCCAAGCCATTAGGCATAGTTAAGCACCTTTCGTCCCACAAATACAACACCAACACCGCCTCTCTCATCCAAGTCATAAAATCACTCATTATTTCCAAGATAGACTACTGCCTTCCAATTTATGGACACGCACCCAAATCACAACTAAACAAAATTAAAACTTCCCTCAATTCAGCAATAAGAGTAGGTCTTGGAGCATTCCGTTCCACCCCAATAAACAACCTTCTATTAGAAGCCAACATATGTCCCATAGAACACAAGCGAGACTTCTTAACCGGAAAACTAGCCAAAAACCTTTTGAAATCCAACGACACACCCTTAAAAAAGCTTATCAAATCGAATAAAAGACACCATAGATACTCCAGCACAATAGATCGCGTAATACAATTGTCCAAAACCAATTCAATTCCTTACCTCCCAATCAAAAATAATAAATGCAAAACATTTAACATGGATAGCATTTTTAAAGCAACCAACACCACCCTATCTAAATACAATAAAAATACAACACCACCAAACATTTTCCACCAACTCTTTCGCACCCTCAAATCCTCGTACCCCAACCATAACTTCGTCTATACCGACGGCTCCAAATCTGGAGGCATAACAACCTACAGCATAACAACCGAAACAGCAACGATCAGACTGGGACTTCTGCCTTTCTATTCCTCAGTCCTCTCGAGTGAGATAATAGCAATCCAGGAAGCCATTAAAATTTGCGTAAAGATGCCAGGCAAACACGTTATATGCTCAGACTCCCTCTCCTCCATCTCCTCGATCACCAACCAAAACAACCATTCGCACTATGCCACCTCAGTCAGAAACCTAGTCACCAAACACTTCCCAAAAATCTCTCTTGTATGGGTACCTAGCCACATAGGACTCGTAGGTAACGAAAACGCAGACGAGGCAGCCAAACTGGCCTCTAAATTTCCATTAACCCTCACTGCCAACAACAACGCCAACGACATTACCCAGTTCTTGAAAAAAGAACTACAAGATAAACTAACAAACAGACTTAATTCAACATCTTACTGGTACCAACAAATTGCCAAATCATCCACGTCAAACTCCCTTCATAAAAACTCTCCCTTGAGCAGGAGGCAACAAATAATAATAAACAGACTCAGACTAGGACACACAAACTTAACCAATGCCCACTATCTGGACACGGCAAAAAACAATTTGTGCCCATTGTGCAACAACGCACGCATAAATATCCAACATATAATATGTTTTTGCCCCTCCCTCTCCTCACAACGTTCTCAATCCTTCCACAACCTTGATCCCATCCTAGCTATAGCTAACCCCACAATCGACAACTTCAACATCATTTCAAACTTCCTGATCAAAGCCAAAATTATTAATAAAATATAATTCAAATAAAATAAAAATAAAATCAAAAATAAGCATAATAATAAAACACTGTAAATATCTAACCATGTAGATTATAAGCTAGATTTAAATAGACAAAAGAAAACAAAATGAAATTATACTAAACCAGAAGAGCTGAAGGCCTATAGCTGCTATAGCTCATGATCTCTGTTAGCATTTAGTTTATAATTACTTGTTAGCATTATATAAATAAATAAATAAATTATTGTTATGTTTTTTTCATGTAATTTACACTTAATAATCCAAACTAACGAATTAATATTGGTGGGCGGATAATAAACAACTCCTCTTCCTCTTAAAATATTACTTAAATGTAACATTACTTAAATAAAAAAGTTTGAAACTGAAAATAGCAACGCGTTTGAAATTTGGTTCGATATTTTGTATGGTAGCTATAGGCTATAGTCGGGCGATATGTCCAATTTTTTTTTGCTATAATTAAAATATTTTTATAGAATATTGGGGAAAGTTTTGAATCGATATAACAACTAGAAGTATTTTTGGCCGCGGCTCCCATACAGGTCCAACCACAGTGCGAAGTTCCTATGATTCTGTCAAACACGTCTTCAACCTTATCCACGAAATGTGGCATTCATCTGAAAGTCGAAAGAAATTGATTTTGTGCCAGCAACGTATAGGTTTTTTGTAAAAAAAAAATACAAAAATGGTTCCATATTTTTTGACCATACCATTTACTTGGGCCAAAGGATTGAGATCAAATAACATACGGTGCGGACCAAAACTCACGTTTTTTTACTTGGCCAGTCCTAACATAACTTTTTGTAGGTATTTTCAGTAAGAAATTATTCTACTAATACTTCAGCAAATTTTGCTGGTGCAAGGTGGTAAAAGTTTCACAGTTTGTTATCAAACTTTGTTCGCGTCAACGTGATCAAAACAAAACTGATAGATAAAGCAGCGCGCCATTTTGCATTTAAATACTTAGTAATGCTGAAGAGAGCGCGGCAATATAACTTTTTTTTGCGCAAGCAAAGAAAGTAGTACCAAAAAACCAATTGGTGGTAAAAAAGTAAATATAAATATAATATAAAATATAAAATATTATATAAAAATTTGAATTACCTGTGCGGTGGGGGTAATGGTAACTTCTCGATTTCGCAGTAAAACTTTTTCAAACGTTTCATGAGTTTAATGATTTCGGATAGAAGTCATTTTAAGTAACAAATACTTAATGGGACAAGGCTAGTTAGATTTTTTATGTCGTGGTGTCAGAAGTTTTCTTTATAATTAATAAAATCTATATAAATATTTTATTTGATTATAAAAAAAAGCATACATCCAGTATAAAAAAAAACGAATTGTTCCCAATGCTCGATAACAGCAAGTCCATAGTCTGGACGGGGTCTTTATAAAGCATACTACTATCTCTCAGATAATTTTAAAAAATTTTTAAGGCAAGTTAGCTTTTTTCCACCTGTTGAGATTCTATCTGCGACACATTTCAATCGAGCAGTCGTGGCCGAGCGGTTAAGGCGTCTGACTAGAAATCAGATTCCCTCTGGGAGCGTAGGTTCGAATCCTACCGACTGCGAATAGAATAAATTCTTTTTTGTTTTTTTAGGGCTGATATTTACGGTTTATCATGACTTTTATTTCGGAACACTTTAGTTTTTAAGTTTTATTAAACATTACAGGAAATTAATAATAAAAACATCACCTGTACTTTAAAAAATTAGGATTCATCATTTTAACAGTTTAAGGAATACCCCAATTGTTCTCCAATAATCGATATCGGGTTGTCCGATTCTAGCAGTATGACCGTACTTACAAACAAAAAGATTGTTTGTATTAAACAAAAAATAAAACAAGCCGTGCGCGATGGATGTGGAGGATCTCCGGATGAACCAGCAGCAGCTGCTGGTCGAGATCTCAGCCCTGCTCCAGAGCACCGCGGAACCGAGTGACAACAACGCACTGCTGCTGAATCAGGAACTCCAAAGACGCCTCCTACAAGTCCGGGCCAAAGTTCTGGCCATGCTGCAAGTAGTTCGGGAACGCTTCGCCAGGAACGAGGAAATTCTGGTGCGCCGATTGAGGCCACGTTCCAAGTTTGCATCGGATTCCCTCCACCTTAACCTGAGTGGAGCGATCCTGCGGAAGGGCACGTTCCGCTTTAAAGGCAACATGTTCTTTCGGGACGTCGACGGCCGTAGCTGTCCAAACAACGAAGACTATGAGGAACGTTGCCACACGGAGATGTTTCCCACCGACTTCGACATGCACTCCCGCCACGTATGGACACTGCTGGACAAGAAGAACGTGATCATGGGGATAAAACAACAGGTGAGCGGGTATTCCAAAAAAGCGGGCGTTGACGTTAGAAAGAATGTTAAAACTACTAATTATTTGTATATTAAAACGATATAGACCTGTTTGTCTGCTTTAACGCAGGTTACTCAGTTTAAATTCGATCAAATCTAAAATCTCAAGTTTCTCATCTATTGGTGGTTTCCCATAGTTATTTTTCAAAGCTCTAAAATAATAAAATCCTGGAAATGTTAATTTCGACAGTTACTTGACCACAGCACCCACAAGACGAACGCAATTCCTAGCGGCAGCCTAAAGCGGAAGCCAACCGAGCGACACCTAAACACGCTGGTCAGTTTGCTGGCCACGACGGATAGCAGCTTCAGGATCGACTGGAACCAGATTAGTACGCTGGACCTGGAGTATCGGCACTCTCCGTATAGCTGTGAGGCCATGTGGCGGGTCTACCTGAACCCAGAACTTAGACGCGACGATTGGACGCCGGACGAGGATGAGACTCTACTGACAGTGGCGTCTGCTAACCGGATGCAGAACTGGGAGCAGATAGCCTCGTCGCTGGACCGGCGTTCCGACTACCAGTGCTTCGTCCGCTTTCACACCGCCCTGCGTCATCTGCTGGAACCAAAGTCAAACCCCCGCTGGAGCGACGAGGACAACGATAGGCTCCGAGAGGTGGCTGAGAGGAATACGGCGAACGGCGTAATTAACTGGAGAAAGGTAATGGAATACTTTCCAGAAAAGTCTAAGTCAACGCTGATTGGCCGTTACTACTACGTTCTACATCCCAGCATCAGTCACGGTGGGTATATTATTTTAGCCCCTTGAAAAGTTTACTCATTATTTTATCAATATTGCAGAGGCCTTTAGTACCAAAGAGGACATGATGCTGTTCGCCGCCGTGGAGGAGTACAATGGCAAGTTCCACTGCTTTCCGCGGTCTCTCTTCCCAAATCGATCCTTGACCCAGCTGCGGACCCGCTATCACAATGTTTTGGCACAGCGCAACAAGACCGACTCCTGGTCGGTGCAGGACGACACCCGATTGATGAGCTTCGTTACCCAGCACGGTGCCTCTCAGTGGCTAAACTGCGCTACGTTCTTGGGCAATCACTCGCGGACCAGCTGTCGAACGCGCTTCCTGGTCATCAAGAAATTCCTGGAACAGAATCCCAATGCCAAGGTAGAAGACTTGCCTCGCCGTCGATCCAAAAAGGTGCCTGTCGTCACTTCCGATAACTGGGCTCAGCGTCTGCAAGAGTGGCAAGAGGACCCGGAGTCGTTAGTCACAGCTGAACAGATCAAAGGGTCAAGAGTTCGGAAACCCATATCTAAAAAGCCAAGGATCGATCGAAATGCAGAAACTACGACCAAACTTTCGAAAGTCGACATAGAACTGGGCGAGTTCTTCAAGTACAGCTACAACTTGCCGCTGACGATTTCAACAATCTTCCCACTTCCCAAAGACGCCCATAATCTTGCTTATGTGGTCAGGGCTCTAAAATATAAGCCACCAATCCGTCCCTCCCTCCTTCAGAACATCTCCATGCCAATTGAACTGCTTAAGTGCTACAATATTATGATGAGGAACCTCCCCGATGATAAATGCGATTCAAAAAGTGCACTTCTAGCACCCAACTGGTCCACAATGATGGGGTTCCGAGCCATGTGCATTTTATCCGGTGATTGTCGTAAACAGGGGAAGAAAGACCCAGTTTTCGACTACAAAGAATCTGCGCCTCCCATTCAGCTTTTCCGTCAGCGGCTGCGAACTCTCTTCTACCGCACCACTCTTCTCAGTCGCCTGGAGTCACAGCTCTTTTCGGACTTACCCGCAGCCTTAGTGTCCCTTCCACGGCCCACACAAGATTATGCTAAGTTGGGTATCAATGTTCTTTTGAACGATCCCGAACCGGAACCAAAGAAGAATCTGAAATCAGAGCCGCTCAGCGAAGACGAGATGATGAATTTGAATACAGTGAAGCAGGAGGTGGAAATGGAATATATAGTTCCATAAGAATTTTTAAGTAGATGCATAAGTTTATAGTTAAGCTTTATAAGTTTTTATTTTTACTTTATATCGCGTTGTATAATAATTCATTACAATAGCTAACAAATAATTTATAAACTTGTAGGTACTTTCATTGTGTTTCACATATAGCAAAATCAAATGCCGGACCGCAGGAGTACCCTAGCGATGTGCATTAGGGTGGCTCGAGTTTCTGATTTTAATTTAAAACAATTATTGCTTCTGTTAGTAAAGGTCTAATATTACTTTGAATCTTATTTCCCATTGAATACATAAATTTGTATTGCAAAAGATAAAGCAGGGTAAGGAAATACCAAACTTAAAAGTTTCAGTCAAAAGAAAAAAATTTTGTTTAATAAAAATCGTTAAAAATAATTAAAAGATCACTTGACTGATTTTCTGAAAGCTGCTTAAAATTAAACCTTTACATAAGATGTCAAGTAAGCTTTATAATTGTATAAATATTAACTTCAGCCGCTCACATTCAATGTCAAAAGAACCGATCCATCCTATTGTACAAGGGGTAACAATTTATTGCAAAGCATTTTTACGATAGCACTAGCAGGTTGTGGACTAATTTTGTTCGATTTTCCAGTGGATCAACTCATTGGAAGTTACTAAAGTCCGTCTTTAGCTTGATCGTGGGCTTCTGTGGCTTGGCCAGCAGGTTCCTCTGCGCCTCGGTGGCTTTTTGGGCAATATTGATCGACTGCTGTTGACTGCGAATGGCTGCTTCTAGTTTCTGTCGCAGCTCTGGTGTTTGACCCATCAGGGCCTTAAACTCCTGCGGATACTTTGGGCCGATCTTCAGTAGCCACTGCAGCGCCTGGTCGTGAAGCTGCCTTTGGTACTTGGGAAGCGTCCGTAGTCGACTGGGATCGGCTAGGAATCCAATGAGCACGGGAACCAACAGTGTAAGCATTTGTATGTCTGTGGAAAGGAGGCGAGGTTACCATTATTATTAAAGTCTACTTAAAGCGTCGCAAACTAAACATTCATTTACTGAGATGGACATGTCGCGCCATCCGGTTACGTCTTACTCCATACATGCAACATTTAAAGCGTGATTTATTGGTTGCCAACTAGAACTAATCGTTCAGCTATTCTATGAATTGGTGCATTGAAAAACATCGAGTGTGCAATATACGATGCATTTCAAAAGTACGAGACAGTAAACAACGTATATGAACACTTTTCCAATTATATTAATCATATTAAGATATTGGTTTATAAAAATTTAATTATCATAATTGTCGATTGAATTTCGTCAACTACTATTAATTGGAATTATAAATAAAAGTACTACTTTCATTTACAGTTGAACTGTCTTATATATCTGAAATGCTTCGTCGACATAAAAAATGTTAATTTTTGATCGAGCTCTTCTATTTACCTTGTAGCAAGTTCATGTTTCCTAACGGTTTTTTTTAGTGTTTAATTAATGATTTGTGAGTTGAATGAAAGAGAAGACAGAGAAAAGAGCAAATATATAATAACAAATTTCCTTTCTTGTCTCAATAGTGTGCAGTTCTTAGTATATGTTACATAATCAATATTTTGGCTGCGTTCGAAGAGACATTTAAAGAAAATAGATTCGGATGACAGAGCAGCCTAATGGCAAATGCAACGGCTATGCAAATGTTTGGTTGAAAAGGGGATAGTGTCAACTATAAAGGCAGGATTAGGGGTATATCTATAAACTATATTCTAAAAAGGGGTACTCCTGGAAAAACGATAGTTAAGGCCCAGTACTCTTCTCAAAATCTCATTACCAAATTTTGTTCATAAAATGTCCCGCTTGTCATATATGTATCCAAATTACTATTGAAGTGAGTAACGTGGCCTAAGGCAAAAATTAGTTGCAATAATAACTTTTCAAGTCTCCTTTTCAGATTTCATGCTAATAGAATTTGCGCTAATTAACAAAACAAATAAATACTGAATTATTTTAAAAATATTATTAAACCGGTTTGAAAACCTAAGATACATATATTTAATAGTGATACAAAAAAATACAAAATTCCTATCTGTCCTATATGATAATTTTATGTTAAAAACTTCCCCAATACTAACAGTAAGATTATCATTTTCTTTCTTGAAATCACCAACAGGAGTACCCCGAAATTTTAAAAAAGACCAACCAACAGGTTTCTTCAATGCACCCATTTACTTACGATGTTGTGGCTCCGACAAGTCTATCAGCTGCTCCACGGTGATAATGCTTTCGAGGGTGACCTGCAGCTCCAGCTCGCTTGTGGGCACCTTGCTGGACTCCGCATACAACGACTCAATCATCCTAGGTGCGAGAGCGTGAATGTAGGGAGTAGCCGTCTTCAGTTCCGCACGCGCGAAGATCGATCGTGTAGTCTCGATGCAGCGCAGCTTTACGGAAAGGTGTTCCGACTGCAGACACTGCCGGAAGTGATTGATGCACGGATATTGCAGCGATGGCGTGGCCACCACGGAGGCTGGCGTGTGTAGGATGAATACAGTGATGGCCAGCAGCATAGTGACCTCGTCGACTCTCCTTTCCTCGTTATCACCAGCCGTCTTGGTAAGATCCACAATAGTAGCTAGGGCACTCTGAAGCAGCTGCTGCCACTCCTCAGATGTTTCCTCCACTTTGGCCCATTTGTGGACGCATACGGATCGCAAGCATTGCAGGGCAGCCTTCACAGCACTTGTATTTGCCAATATGGTACTATCTATGGCCGACTTGTTGGCGATTTCCTTAACGATGCTGGTTGTCATGTACAGGACGGTGGGCAGGATTGCTAGGGCACCTTTAGGAGTACACAGATCTAATAACTGTTCGACGCACTGCAGTCCGCTGGCCACCAGCAGGCCGTTGTCATCACCCAGCACCGAGAAGAATGAAGTGCCGGTGGCCATTTTGGCGTAGGCAAAGTCCAGGTGCAAGCCGGAGCCACCAGCTCCCTGTCTCGTGGGATTCATAGTAGGTATTTGGCGGACAAACAGGCAGAGACAAACCTCCAGAACGGCGTAGACGTGGGAACTTCCAGGCTGCATAGAGTCATCTTCACCTAGCCGCTCCCCACCCTTTTCGTCCTCAGAATTTGCGTTATCGTCCCGTTTCCTCTCCAAATCTTCCCTAGCAGCGCGGATAGTTTGCTTCAAAATTTCCACGCACAGCAGTTGCACCATCAACTCATCTCTCGTCAGGATCTGACGGTGTAGTACGTGACAGAGTTCAATGGTTAGGGCTCGATCCTTGACCAATTGTCTCCTCGCCCAATCCGAATCAAAGATACTGTGCAGCGAGCGTAGACAACTCACTATATTCCTGGGTCTCTCAGAACTTCTCATGCTGCAAAGTGCCTCCATGCAGATGCCAAAGATCATGTGGAAGCGATCCGCCGACAAAGAACCGTGGGTGATCTGGTTGTTGTTCGATTCCGCAGCCGTTTCACTCGTATCTTGGTGGCGGGCAAAGCCCTCATCCCTTAACCAGAGTGCAGAGGCGTAGAGGATTGGGGGCCAACTGGTCATATAATGTGGTTTTGACGAGTTAATTGTATCCGTAGTGTAGAAGGCGCCTCCGTCGTGGGGGAGTTGGGACTGGAATTCCGCCGGAAGCAGCAGCAAGGCATGATCCTTCATGGCACTCAACCAGTGAGTGGATAGATTATGGAGCTCTGGTTGCACTAATCCTAGGAGACTCTCTCCTCGACTGTCAGGAACATCCTGATCCGTTTCCAAGTTGGTAAGGGATTGTAAGCCGGACTGCTGGGATTGGAGATTGAGGAGGGAAGCTGGAGCCTTTCCATTCCCTAGCATGGCGACAATGTAAACCTCCGCCCAGGCCTTAAGAATGCTTAACTTCTCCAACGTGGCCATGGATTCGTTGTACAACTGAGTGCTGTTGGTTTTTGAGGAGAGCTTGCTAAGAGAACTCACTAGCAATTGGTGAACTCTTCTTAAATCTCCAATATCGCGAGCCACTCCGGAGCCAATCCACGCGGAGCAAACTTCACAAGCAGCAGCCGTCACATGAGAAGGCGTATCCTGCGCAAAAGCAGGACGCAAAGCGGCTCCCACCTGAGCCTGGAACTGCTCCAACAGAAGATGACCAGGGAACTCTGGTTCTGGAACGTTAGCAAACCGATCAATGATCTCTTGCAGAGTGCGCAATCCTTCCAATCTCAGTTGATCCGAGTCCGATGTGGCGGCCATGAAGGACATTCGAATCAGCTCCGCCAAATGCAGGATGAGATAATCTCCGCGCGAGCGAATGAGTTGCTGTTCCTTGGCCTGCAGGAGATCGAAGTGCACCGAGCTGGCTGCCTCGCAACTGGCGATGATCCGTCGGACGCACTGGGCGGCAAAAACACGAGTGGGCCACCGCGGCTGCACTGCGGGGTGGGTGGAAGTGTTCTCCTCCGCTCGGTATTCTGTTACATCATCAGCATACTCCTCTTCCTCGTCCTCTTCCTCATCTTCTCCTCCAGCATCCTTGCCCTTCCCTTGTTCTGCACCAGCGGGATCATCATTGAGTCCTCCTTCAACAGCTACGGTTAACACATTCTTGCAGAGACTCAACCAGAAGCTAAGATTGTCTGCAGCCAGCATTTGCAGCATTGAAGTGAGGGTATCATGAATGTTCCGCAGCATTTCTGCGTCCGTTTCGGTATCGAGAAGAGAGAAAAGCAATCCTGGAAGTCCGTATTCCGTAATTACCAAGTCTGGAAGTTGTTCGGCGTTAATGGTGAGTGCTAGGTCACACACTTCCTTTGCTTCCCGATGGGCCAATTGCCGGAGACAGGAAACGGAGGCCTTTCGCAGTATGAAATAGTTACAGGGCAACATTCCAACCAACGTGGGCACCAGCTCCTCCAGTTGCAGGGATTTACTGGCAAAGAGATGCAGCTGCTGCAGGCAACCAATGGCCTCTGCTTGCACTAGGGGATCCGCGTGCGCCTGAAGAAGAGCTGCTGAGCAGAGGAATGATCCCCTCATACTGGCCACTGCTCCACCGCCTCCTTGTAACTCCGGTCCCACGGTGGTGATCAAAGCATTCACTACGCGTCCCACGCACTGATGCACATCCACATGAGCATGGGGAACGGTAAGGAGGAGTTTTAGGCACAGCGTCAAAGTAGCCTCCACATAGCCACGGAACATGGGTCCTCCAGAGTCGGCAATCTGCGCCAAAGCATACAGCGACCAAGCCTGCACCACAGGCGAGGCACTGTCTTGACCCAAGGCCAGCAGGATGGATACACTGGTACTCAGATGCTGCGACGAGCCCATTCCACCCACATAGCGATGAAGGCATCCCAGGGCGTGCGAATGTCCGGTTCTTGTGACGACATCTCTGGCAGACTTAAGTTTATCGAAACTATTTTGAGCCAACTCCGCGGTGAAATGAGAATCTCCCACCACCTGGGCTAGTCTTCCCAAGGCCTCTCCAGCCGCACATCGTATGGTGGAATTGGCACTTGTCAACGAAGCAACTATCAATGCCGTGGCACTCTTTCTTACATCCTCCTGACCCAAACTAGTCTTGCTATCGGTAAGGTTCTTTAGAGCGCACAGCAGAGCCGTAAATATATTCATTTGGACGGCTTCTTGGCGACTGCTCTTCGCCTGGCGAATGCACTCGGCAAAGTGCTCTAGCATTTGCAGCCTATGCTTGTTGGCGACCTTGGGAAAGATGGTCCCGTAGAGTGTCACTGCCATATCGATCACAGCCACTCCGAGTGGCAAAGGTCCTGGGCACTGTTGGGCCTTGCTGATCAGCTGGATGTTGTTGGTTCCGTTGCTTCCAGACGATGTTGCTGATGCTGGGCCTCCAGCGCTGGATCCACTGCCCTGGGCGGACCAACTGGGACGGTAGAGGCAGCATGGATCATGCTCTAGGGCCCCAGATCCAGCGGCGCTATTGGGTTGCAGCTAAAGGAAAAAGGAAATCAAATAAGTATTTTGATATTTTGGGATTTTCTTAAAGCCAAACAAATACAAAAACATTAATAAGGAAATAAATTATCAACGAGAAGCGGCATTCTCCTTGGTCATGCAAGTATAAAAGGATAACACAAACAAGATAGTCCCTGCGGCAATACCATAAACTTTTTTATTGTCTAACAAAATAATAGCCTCCCTTATTCTTGGCTTAATGCAACCTTAAAACCTACTGACGAATTACATTGAGTTTAGATGATATCCAATATATATAATTATTTCAAGTGAACAATGTTGTTTACAAAACTGAATTTGAACTTTTACCTTTAACTTCGAATCTCACAATGTGATAATTTGGATATTTAAAGCAACTTCATGCAAAATGAGGCAACCAATACTTTGTGTTTCTTAATAAGATTATAATCAATTGAAATATTAAAAAAAATCAAAAACAAACTTCGCAGAAACGGAAGCAAACACTGCCAGCAATTATTGCACACCACTTACATGCTCGCCATCGACTTTGCGATTGGGCTCCATCTTTGGGAATGCACAATTATAGAGAGAAGGGTGGAGAAAACATTGAGAAGGGTTTCACGGATAGGCAGTTGGTACACAGGACTCATACAAGTACAGGAAAATTGTACTCCCAAATATAACTCACCTGGTCCTCAATGGTGCGGTGGTTGGTTTCCTGAAGCCAGGTTCCCAGAATGATAGAATCATCACCATGGCAGAGTGTACGCAGTAGTGAGTTAGTGGTGTTGGCTGCGTTATCTGACAGGGTGAATTCTGAGACGAGCATGCGAAGGAGATGAGTGTAGGAGGCCTCTAGGGCATTTGCCGGCAGCAGGGTAAGGGTCTCGAACAGACGTAGTCGTACCATGGCTGCCGGAGCCTTTAGCTGTGTGCCATAGCTCTTTAGGACAGAGGCCAAACTGGAGAAAAAAGGACATATTAGTATGGCAAATACATAGCAATTTTTTAAAGAATACTATATGATAAAAGTCGGAACATTACTTACTTGACCAGCATAGCCAGGGCGCTCTCGATGGGCGTGAGCAGCCGCCTGGTTATGTCCTCGTTCAGCAGATCCGGACAATTAAGCAGGAAGCTGTGCATCACGGAGAGAGCTCCAGCTCTGCCCTCGAGCGTCACCTGCCAAGTGAAGGCATCACCGCGCGCCTTCTCTGACTCCAGCTCTTTGTTGGATCGCGGGAACGAGTTCCGCCATAGTAGCAGCATTCGCGGCAGCAAGCCCTTGACCACTGGCGATCCCAAAGTCATGATGGCTCCGATCAACAACCAGCCGGCCTGGGTGCGATGCAGCGACATGCGGCTATTCTGGGAAGCAGATCGCAGCAGTTCCTCCGCGCAGTTGAACACGACCTTGCCCTTTGTGTGGGGTATGCCCAACGGCGAGTACCGAACGCTTCCCAAAATGGCCGCCAGAGCGCAGCTGTATCCAGCGATTGCTTCTGGCGAGGATCGCATCTGCTCGATGGCCTCCACAAAGCGATCGATCAGTGGTGTGATCTGTCCAGGAACCGCCACACAAGCGCAACGCAAACACCAAGCGGCAGCCAAGCGAGCGGCAGCACAGGGATGCACGAGAACGGCACAGGTGGCATCGATGGCTTGCAGGGATTGATCTCCCAACAAGTTCTGGGCCGTGGTTCCCAATCCAATGAGCAGAGAGCTCAGTTCCTGCAGGGCACACACCAGCAAGTGCTGACTGAACAGCGTTTCTTGATTCGAATCCTTGGCGTTTTCGGGATTGAAGTCAATGGAATTCATCTGTTTGGCCACCAGGTGGACCAGCTCCTTGCAAGCAGCGCTTTGCGCCTTTTCGCCCAGCATCTTGCCAATCGTCGATCGGAGTATAAAGTTGATGCACTTTCGCGAGTACACCGCGTCCACGTGGGAGCAGGCGGCCTTGGGATTTGCCACCAGGTCCAGAACATGTGCCAGAAAAGTGCTCAACTGTCGCTCCAGCCAAACGCTGCCCATGGTTTGCACAAAGACTACATAGGCATGGGTTACGCCCACACGCACTTCTCTGTTCACTCCAGAGCTGCCTTTGATAATCTCTCCGGTTCCCTTGAGAAAAGAAGCTCCGCCACGCAGGAAACCAGACATCAGGATGCCCAGTGCTTCGTCCAGGGAAACCAGACGTTGAGTAGCGCCCTTGACCGCCTGTATGGCCACCGCTTGACCCTGCTTCTTTTTGCCCGTTGCTGCCTCTGCCAGTTGTTGAGTGTAGGCCAGAAGTGTGCCCAGCAGAAGAGCCACCGCACATCGGACTTCGTAGTTGCTCCCGTCGAAGGCACGGAAGCACAGGGTTCCCAGACTCTCCAGCTCGGTCTGGTAAAGGAATGGTGCACTGTATATCATCTTTGAGATGCAGCGGGCGGCGGCCACTCGAACGGCCATCACTCGATCCAGCAGGCAGTGCTTGGCCGCCTTGTAGATGTCCTTGTGCACGTTGGCAATGGCGGTGCCCATGCCAGCGCTCACCTTCTCCAGCGTGTGCATGATCTCGATGCGCGCCTGAGACTCCGCATTGCGCAGGGTGCGAATGAGGATCTGTACCGTGTCCTCGTAGGTGCGGCCCATCATCCGACCCAGCTTTTCGTACATCGAGCCCAGGACGCAAATGGCGGCGCTAAAAGGTAGAGATTTTGGTTAAGACTTAGAGATGCATTAATACCGATTTACTCACAGCTTGGTGGGCAAATAGCTGGGCGAGTCATCTTTGTTCTTGAGGATGTCGTTGCAGGCGTTGACTGTGTCAAAGAGCATGAAGGTGTCGCCAACGGAGAAGAGCGTGGCCAAGGCGCTGGCGATGAGCTTGCGAATGGGCGGACCCGGGGCACCCTGGATGCGTTCCGAGAGCTGCTGCACCAGCTTCTTCTGGCTGGCCTTGATGTCCGGCTTGGAGGCCAGTGGCAGCGCCTTCTCCAAGTAGCGCAGCCATTCCAGCTCGAATACCGGCCGCTTGTGCTCGGGCAACTGCTTGAGAGCCTCCTCATTAAGGGTCAAAGTGTGGGCGAGCTCCATCTCGGATGATGCCTCCTCCTCGGCTTCCGAACGTCCCCTTGCGGATGAGGCGGCAAATGGGTCGCTGTTTATAAACGATCTGCAAAGCGAGCGGGAAAATAACAAAATAAATTGCGGAATGTATCATCAATTAAACTCAACATATGGTTGAAGAGTGTGTTTGGGACTGTTCGTGGAGAGACTTTGACCTTGCCATTTGATTCTACTAATACCGACAGCTGCATTTTCGATTAAAATTGTTGATCACATTTCAGTCTTTGTTTTAAAATTATAAGTACAGCAATTTGTAATAGAGTTATATTAGCTTAATATGCAGAAGTATTCCAATAGTGGCATTTTTATTAGAATATTGTAGTTTAATATCTAAATAGATAAGTTTTTTTTTTATTTTAAAAAAGATCATGATTTGATATGGTTACGAGTAGTATTTTACTTCAGACTTTTGTTAATTATATTAATATTTAACTTATTAATAGATTTCTTTCCCGATATACTGTACCCGATACATTTACTTAAGATATAAATGTTATAAAAGGCAACGCTAGGAGTAGTTTATCAAGTGACCCAAATATTTACCATAAACCAAAGCAAATATGCCCCAGAAGCTTAAAAGTAATAAGTATAACAATCACTTTACGGAATAAGTAGAACGAATGGGGGATATCGAGGAGGGGATGCCGTGGAATTGTGAGGAAAAGTATGCATCACTCGATCTATATATACAGCGATGATGACGGTGATGATTATTTTACCGAATGGAAGCCAAAAACATATTCAAATGTATCGATACGCTGACACGCTCCAAACGGAAGCTGCATCATTTGCAGGAAATCCACCCACCCACACCCGCCCTATTTTCTTCTTTTATCCACACACCCACTCACATTCATTCAGCTTTGATAAGTGCGGGAAAGAGCTGTCGCCTTGGGCTCGATAGCAGCGCCCATTGACACAGATGGCGGCAAAGTCAAGAGGAGCCAAATTATTAATCCGAAACAAAGACTTTTCCTTGGGAAAATCGAAGGGGCCTAAGGGGTAGCGACTCGTGTCCTCGTCACTTGTGTGTGATGTGCGAAATGATGTCCGCCGGCAATGGGTAATGGGGTTGCCGAGGCAAAGTCAATGGAAAGGACGTGTGGGAGGTGGGCTAGAATTTTAATGGTCTGGGGCGTTGTTGCACCATGGGGCTTGGGAAGCCCACTTGCTGGAACACACAATCACAAAGGATTGCATCATAATTTCTTATAAGTTCCATTATTTTAATTATCTTTTAAAGTACCATTCAACACTATGCAGTTGAAAGTAATCTAGATACATACTATAGGTAAAATTCATTAAATACATATTGGATAATTTGATAAAAAAGCATGATGATGGTTATTTGATAGTTCAACATAATAATAAATTATTACCACTACTAGTACAAGTAGTTTAGTTAACACAAATGTATAGTATTACAATTACGATTATTCGAATGTTCAGGGTGATGATTTCATTCTAGTGGAGACCCTTTTTTCAACAGTATGTGCAATTTCCTATGACTAATTGTCGGGCTCTTTAAGGGATCCCTGACTTAGGGGTTCTAGACGCCAAGGGGTTTCGGTTCGTTGCAGCTCCTTTCTTCTGTTTCATTGTTGTCTTTTGCCTTTGTTTGCGGTTTGTACCACGAGTGGCGTGTGTGGCATGTTGCACAAAGTACATATTTTCATACTGCTTACAATATCAGTCGAAGCATTAGCAATAAACAGTTTCATAGATGATATTTCACCTAATAATCGTATTGCTTTGATAAACATTTTGTTATTTGTCAGAACATTTATGTTAATAATTATTATAAACCATTTATAAAAATAAAAATGTTTTTTAAAGTAAACTTTTTTTTTTAATTTAAAAGGACTTTAAATTTTTATATTATTTAGTCATAATCAAAATGGTTTGTTATTATTTCATATTTAAATTATGATGGAAAACAGATTTAAAAGCTACTAAGTCAAGAAATCCTTTAATGAGATGGTCAAAAAATGATACCCATCTTCAGTGCTATTTTGTTGACCGCAGCTGTGCGTACATACATATAAGGAATAATAATCCTCTGGCGTGAGGACCCCGAACCATTGACGTCTGCAGGCTCGAGTTACATAAGACGTTGCCGGGCTGCTGCACCGCACCCCTCCCGCCCACTTTTCCGGCCCACCAAAGGAAAACAAGTAAAACCTGTAAGGTGCAACAAACTAGAAACAAGAGACCAAGAACCAGCCGCAACTCAAATCCCGGCTAGACTTGTCCCGTGGAATACGGAATATTAGGGTGACCCGTTCGCCGGTGGGTGGTGTTTTCTTTCGGTGGTGGGTTGACTTTACCCCTCCCACCCCCTCTTTACCACCCTTTTTTGGTTGTTTTTGTTTCCTTCTGCATTTACCTGCGCGCCTCGGAGATAACTTTGCGCAGAAATTGCGGCGTGCGTGCAAAATTTAAGTTTTCCATTGTTGTGATTTGTTGTGTCTTCACATTTCCAGAAAACTTTCTTCGCCTTTTCTTTCGCCAATCTGCAGCAGCCTGCAACTTTCACACAAATCGATAACTTTTCCACCAGGGCACTTTGTGCCAAGTTTTTCGCTGCTCCAAATGGATATGTTTTTTTGCTTTCAACTTCAATTGGACGATTAGTTCTTCAATAACTTGACACTTGATGTGGCGTAAATTGCGGAAAATAATACCGAATTAGAGGGGATTACAGGCGGAACTATTAGAAGAAGCAGAGCAAGAGCCGCTTACACTTGCTACGCGCACCGAGTACAAAAACAAAATGAAATCAAAGAGCGCTGGCGAAAAGCAACCCACCGATTGGCGAGCGCGCTCTTTTGATACCCTTTTCAGAGAGTATAGTACCCTTGACTCGAAATACGCAACGCAGTGAAGGAGGATTCGCGGAGCTTGTTATCGTTAGGCGAGTCTGTATCCATCTATACTCACAAAATTTTTCTAAGTTTAAAAACATCATAATTTTAAAATAATTTTTTTTTAAATTATATAAGTTTTAGCGGTAACACTATAAAAAAAAACTCCTTTGAAAAAATTAGAAAAATATAAAATATGGTGACACTAGCTAGCCATACCAATATCGCACTCAAAATAAAAATGAACTTTAATAACAAAAACATATGATATAAATTTGTTTCTTTACGAACGACTTTGAAAGTTTGTTTTTCGGTCAAAAACCAGAAAATTTTATCAATAAATTGAACTACTAACAAATACATATTTGCAAAAAAAAACTATAACTTGGTTTATGATACCTCAATATTAACATTTAAAATTTTTTAATGTTTGAAAGGCAAATATTAGGGTATTTAATTAAGAGTATGACAGAGGAATTAATTTCAAAGTGAGAGAGGGCAAAAACCAAATGAAATCAAAGAGCGCTTGCCACTGTGTGGCAAAGAGCGAGAGCGAAACTGAGAGGGTGGCATGGACAAAGAGCATAAGTGGGTGGCAAGAGAGCCCCTTGTGGAAGAGAGAGAGAGGTAATGACGTCGCATCGCAGCTGATGCAGCAACAAAAAAAAAACTGTGGCAGAGGCAGCAACAATTTGCAGCCGGCTGACCTGTTATAGATAACACATTAACACCGATGTGAACCATGCCAATGTGTCAGTTAAGTCACTTGGCCAACATGGTGTTAATGGGGTGCGGGAGGGGGCGGACCGAGGGGTGTGTCCTGTGCCCAATGTCCTGTTTCCTTTGTCCCATGAGGACATTTTCCGTGACACTTCCGGCGGCAAAGGGATTGCCAAGCGGTTGATTTAGAGCACCCCAAACTGCTATAAATCGGTATTAAATTCATATAAATTGCAACAGCTCAGATAGATGTCATTTTGGTCCAATAGTAATAGGGAATTATGTAATTATCTGCTGTTGTAATATTAGTTACCAACAGCAATTCAAATATATGCATGAATACTTATATACATATCAACCAATGACTCACTGCAAGCTCTTTAGTCCCGTGTGCTGTTTGTATTATGGAAAATTGCCTACAAATAACGAGTTGAATCGAGTCGTTATAAGAGCTATAAAATATTGTAGCTTTAAAATGTGGTTTTATACTTTTTTTAACTTTGTGAAACTGATGTTAATTTGGCATCCACAGGACTTGCGCAAAATAAATTGACATGGTTATTTACACACATTTTAAAGATCTTAAATGGCTCCGTCACTTCTGTAAAAACTTAACACCAACACTTTAATACTCTCCATCAATATATAGTAACAATGTAATAACACCTGTCCTTAAGCAGAACTTTCAATCCTTACAACGTTTTTATAGAAAATTGAATCAAGATTTCATGTTAATCATAGTACACACGGATAGGGTCAACTGGTCCCTCGACTTTATTGCGACTTATCTAAGAGCTTAAGGTAGAAACTGCATGCTGGGGATGAAAGCCAAAGCCTTGGATGTGGCGCTTTTGGGATTCCCCAGATCTTTGACGATACCCTGGACGCGGGAAACCACGTCACTGCGCTGGACATCGCCCCGATCCAGCATCCTTTGGAAGAGGGTGTGCAGTTGCCTGGCCGAAGAGGCCTGGGACAACTCATGCAGCTGCTCCAACAGATCCTCGGAGTATCCCTCGTACTTGCTGAGATTGGCCGCCTTGGCATCGCGCTTCAGGAGATCGTATACCAAAAGGAAATCCACGTAGGGCTTGGTGGGCGGAACCCTCTTTTTGCCAGCTATCGAGGAGGTGCTCCACCGATCCATGGCGGACTCAACATCAAAGGCGGCCCTTCCATAGTTATCGTCGTACAGGCGCAAGAAGTTATCCAGCGATTCCACATCATTGGTAAAGTCGTGACGTTCGCTTTGTATATCACGGATCAAAGACAAAGGCAGCTTGTCAAAGTCCGCATCGTCTCCGATTTCTTCGAAGAGAGTGTAGCCTTCAAGCTCCCTCTTCGGAATTGAAGCTGGTGCAAAAATTCCAGGGCGGTGCGACAAAGTGGGTGGCGATGAGGGCCTCTCGGTGCTGGAAGTTCTCTGTGGAGGCAGCCACCAGCTTGGCGGTTGCCAGCCTGAACCCATAGCTCCTGTTCCAATGGGCCTTCTCGTGGTGGTGGTGCTCATCCTCGTGGGCACTGGTGTGGATGGTCGCGCACTAGTTGTTGTGGATTCCGTACTGAGAGGCGGCTGCGAACTCGTTTCCCACCAGCTTGGCGCTTGCCACCAGACTGAACCCAATGCTCCTGTTCCACCAGGCCTCCTCGTGGTGGAGGTCCTTGTCCTCGTGGGCACTGGTGTGGATGGCCGCGCACTATCCGTTGTGGAGTCCACTGCGTCATCCGCACTGAAGGGCGGTTCCACTGTCGTGCTGGAGAGTGGCTCATACTGGAGCAGGTCTATGTAGTATGCCAAGGCCTGCATGGAGGCGGGCAGGTAGCTGGTCAGTAGGTTGGCCGGCGCCACTGGAGCCACTTGGTGGCCCACTAGAAGCACCACCAGCAGTGGACAAAGCGATAACCCACTGCGCATTTCTTGCTTGTCTTACTTTCTTCCGGCGGGAACGGTTTGCTCTGGGGGAATGGAGGCACGCAACTGAAGCCACTCTTCCCAGCAGCCAGCGAGCATCTGTAGTTGGCTCTGTATCTGTCTTTGTCCCCGTATCTGTATCTGGTTTCCAAAATGGATGACAGCGGGTTCGGTTGTAGTTTGTACTCTATCATGGGGTATAGCCAATTAAAGAAGTTTCGCAAGTTTAAAGGTAAAATCAGCAGTCACATATTCTTAACCTACATAACTTGTAGGCTTATATTACGAAGGTTGATCTACAGATTGGCTAATGTTGAGAAATTATATAGGCCTTTAGACTGGTGCTTTAATGAAAAGATTTGTGTCAAAATAAAATTTCATAGTTTTGTCTTAGTTTCAAAATTTTGCAGTTGTGCAATTTTTGGATAAATATTTAGGGTTTGGAAGATGTATTCCAATATTCCAAACTTATAAAACAGTCTTTATTAGGAGAATTTCAATTATATACAAGTAGTTATTGACTTTATGTAGTTTTAAGACTATAATAATACTTTTTTTTACCATACCAGATAATACCAAGTAGTATATATTGTAAATTCATACAATCATTCATTTCTAGAGTACTACACACTTCGGAGACTGATTTCGTCTTTTCACCTGTTTTTTTGGGGGGTTTTGGCAAACTTGTCGAGTGGAGAGGCCAGCGACCGCGATCGCGGTTTGTTGCGTCAATTTTGTAACCATCGGCGATCGGCGGAGGGAATGTTGTTCTTGGAAAGAGTGAAAGATGTTCCGTTGCCAAAAAGAAGAACCAGTTTGCTCATAAATATGCAAAAAGTACACAAACACAGGCAGAAGACCGGCGTGCCGCACATAAACCTGAATTTGGGTGCTTTATTTATTTGGGCAAAGTACAAAGGAACTTTATATCAAATGAAATGCAAGTTTTAATTCAGTTTGAAATGCACAAGACTGCAATACATTTTTACAGCCACTGACGATCAGGGAGAGAGCGAATTCTCTCTCTTACTCCTGAAAACAGCTGTTTAAGAAACTGTTAACTTGTTCTACCTGTGAGAGAAGCATTAACCTGTTGTTGTTTCCGTTATTGTGTTTTCTGGCTAGATGAGTTTTCGCTTTTTTTCGAGCAAATTGGAGCAAGGCAAACGGGTCAGCATAACGGGTTGCCTACGCAAATTGTGCCACTAGTTTTTTAGCACAGACATAAAGGTGTCTCACGCGCACACCTGAACTTTTTGCATTTCCATTCCATTTCCGCCCGAACAACAACAAGCAGCGTCGACCAATTCCAATTAGCACTTAGAGCTGTCTATTTGTTGACGCGTCAGAACCGTTGCACACACACGCAGGTCACCATTTTCACAGGCACACTCCCACACCCAAAACAGACTATGCAAATGCTAGCTTTGTCATCAATTCGGGCAGTTTTCAGGCTCAACTCACCGTTTCACTTGGTGCACTGACAAGTTTACACTTTAAATCACACACTTCACATGATTATTGCTTTTATTTTAAATGAAAAATTGCATTTTTCACGAATTTTCACGGCGCTGCGATTCACAAGAAAAAAGCTAGTCTAGCTCGATAGCTCGGCCGATAGCGATAGTCGAGTCGATAAGTCAACGTTGCGTGTGAATGGCAAACAGCTGTTTGCTGATTGCACGTGTAGTTGAGTTTTTTTGTTTATATAAAAACGCATCGAATTTTTAGTTTTGTATTTTTTGAGAACTACAGAGAAAATGGCCAGAAGACCAGAGCATTCAGCACCTCCAGAAATTGTAAGTATGTGGTTGGTAAAATGATGTTCTATCTAAGGTCGTATTCTTTCAGTTCTACAACGATGACGAGGCCAAGAAATATTCCACAAAGTGAGTTATTTGTTATAAAATATATAGCACCTTAGTACAATTATAGATTTTTAGCACCCGCATCATTGAGATCCAAGTGGAAATGGCCGAGCGAGCCTTGGAACTGCTGGCCTTTCCGGACGATGATGAATCCCGCCTGATTTTGGATATTGGCTGTGGCTCTGGTCTCTCGGGAAGCGTTTTAGAGGACAGCGAACACATGTGGATTGGCGTAGATATATCCAAGTCCATGCTGGACATTGCGGTGGAACGAGAAGTGGCTGGGGATGTGATCTTGGGAGACATGGGCGAGGGCCTGCCCTTCAAGCCGGGCACCTTCGATGGCGCCATCTCGATCTCTGCCCTCCAGTGGCTCTGCAACGCGGACAAGTCGTATCACAATCCGCACAAGCGCCTGCTGAAGTTCTTTACCACCCTGTTTTCCTGTCTGACACGTACCGCCCGCGCTGTCTTTCAATTCTACCCTGAGAACTCCGATCAGATTGAGATGGTCACCTCGCAGGCCATGAAGGCGGGTTTCTACGGAGGATTAGTGGTTGACTATCCCAACTCTGCCAAGGCAAAGAAGTACTACCTGGTGCTGATGACTGGAGGATCGGCTGAGCTGCCAAAGGCTTTGGGTGGGTCTCTTATTAATTTCAAAATAACTATTCCACTATTAAACATTGCCTTTACTCTACTTTGTTCAAAGGATCTCCCGAGGAAGAACGTCGTGTTAACTACATAAAGAAACGTGATGCCTGTCGTGAGGCACGAGGAAAGGCGCCGAAAAAGTCCCGAGACTGGATTCTGGCCAAGAAGGAACGCCGACGCCGCCAGGGATTGGAAACTCGTCCTGATACAAAGTACACAGCGCGCAAGCGCACTGGGAAATTTTGATTAAAGTTTAAGAAGTTAAAATCACAAGGCAATGGTTATTTCTTAGCGATTGGTGATTTTCTCGGAAATGTAAATAGTCACTACGTTGTCACGGAAAAACGACCAAATCTCTTATTCACAAAAATAGCCTTCCGATTTAATTGATTAAACTTAACTCTATTTACACTGTGGACTAGAGAACTCTACGATTTCTTCACGGCCACCTGTTGCTCCCGCTCTTCCCGCTCCCGTCTGTGCCGCTCCTCCGCCCTCTGTTTGGGCGTGTCATATGAGCTCTCGGCGAGGAACATTAGGTAAACGGCCACTCCAAAGAACAGGAAGGATAGCAGGACCATATCCGTCTGACCAGACATCTTGTTAGTCTCCTTTTGCACCCTAATTCGATCATATTTGGCCTGGGCGGCCTGTCGCCGGTCGAAAGATTTGCCGTAGTGATTTCGCGACCACTCGTCAAAATCGTATATGGGCGTGCGGCCCTCCGAGTCGGCTACACGAGATTTCTGAAAACGCGACTTGTAGAACTTCGTTTCCGGATCGTCCTCCACCACGGGTTCCGCCACATCTTGGACATCCTGGGAATATTGGGCGCCCGCTGTGTGTACAATCCCCTTGTCATAAAGGCGACGTAACCGGTAGTTTCCAAGGATCTCGTACGCCTGGTTAATCTCCCGGAACTTCTTGGCGGCGGACTCGCTGCCCTGATTCCTGTCCGGATGGTAGAGCATCGAGAGCTTGTAGTAGGCTGCCTTGATCTCGTTCTGGGTGCAACTGCGTCCGATTCCCAGGGCATCGTAGTGACTGATCTGCTGCCGCTGACTCAGGTGCAGCTGGCGCAGAACGAGCAGTGGTCGCCACAGCATTGGGCCGTGCTGGAACATCCTAGACGTGTCCTCTGGCCCGATTCTAATGTTTTTACTTCGTTATATCACATGAAAATCCACAACAAATCGGATCAGCTGTTTGAACTTGAACTTGTTCACCCTCGCCTGCGTTGTTATCGATAGACCGATGCGAGTCGGAACCGGTGGTGCTGGGAACTAAAAAGCTAGAAACATGAGAGTGTGGGAAAATCTGGAATCTTCTTTATTTTTTAATAAATAAACAAACGACAATGTCTAATAATAATATAAATATCAGCATGCCAAATAGATAATTTTTTTTAAATATTAGGCTATGGCTTTTTCTGGCTTTAAACTAGCCACAAGCCGTACCACTGCTTCGATCAGCTGTGAACCCGCTTCGCTGCGAATGGCAACTGTTGCAACTATTTTGGTTTTATTCTTCTCCGAACTTATTTATATATAGAACAGCGCAGCAGCCGGTTGAGTTTTCTCACACAGCGTGCTTGATTTTCCCGCTATCCATCTGCATCAGTATCTGTGCGTTTTCGAGATCGATCGAGAAGTTTCTGGCAATAGAAATTTAGGCCAGAAGGCACAAAAGCGACCAGAATAGTGAGTCATCTGCGATCTGTTAGAAGTTGCAGCTTAAGTTTGTGTGTTTTCATACAGAAAATTGTGTAACCATGACGAATACCATAATCAGCGAAGAAGCCTCCGATGCGGGGAGCTACAAAGATAAGGGCAACGAGGCCTTTAAGGCCTCCCGCTGGGAGGAGGCAGTCCAGCACTATGGCATGGCCATAAAATTGGGCTCCAAGCACAAGGAGCTGCCTGTTTTCTACAAGAATCGAGCTGCTGCCTATTTGAAACTGGAACAGTATGAGAACGCCGTGGAGGACTGTACGGAATCATTGAAAGTGGGGCCGGCAGATCCCAAGGCACTGTTCCGCAGGGCGCAGGCCTACGAGGCTCTGGAGAAGTACGAGGAGGCCTACAAAGATGCCACCGCCTTGTTCAAGGCGGATCCCAGCAACAAAACCGTACAGCCCATGCTCAAGAGGCTGCACGTCGTCGTGGAGGAAAGGTTGGCCCGCAATGCTAAGACCTCATCGAAAGTGAAGCAGATGATGGACCTTACCTTTGATCTGGCCACTCCCATCGATAAGCGTCGCGCCGCGGCCAACAACTTAGTAGTTTTGGCCAAGGAGCAGACTGGCGCCGAACTCCTCTACAAGGAGCACTGCATCACCAAAGTGGCCTCGCTTACCAAGGTGGAGAAGGACCAGGACATCTATGTGAACATGGTGCGCGTGGTGGCTGCTCTTTGCGAAAATAGCGTAGAGCGTACAAAAGGTGTGCTTACGGAACTGGGCGTACCCTGGTTCATGAGAGTTCTCGACCAGAAACACGAGGACTGTGTGTCTACTGCTCAGTTTTGCTTGCAAACAATCATCAACGCTTTGTCTGGCCTGAAGAACAAAATGGATTCCAAGCCGGACAAGGAACTGTGCTCCAAGAACAACCGCGAAATAGACACTCTGCTTACCTGTCTGGTTTATAGTATCACTGATCGCACGATTTCCGGAGCGGCTAGGGATGGCGTCATTGAGCTGATCACCAGGAATGTTCACTACACCGCTCTGGAGTGGGCCGAGCGCCTGGTAGAGATCAGGGGTCTGTGCCGCCTGCTGGAAGTCTGTTCCGAGCTTGCGGACTACAAGTACGAAAGTGCCATGAACATCACCGACTCTTCATCCACAATTGCTTCCGTTTGTCTGGCCCGAATCTACGAGAACATGTACTACGATGCAGCTAAGCTGAAATTCGTTGAACAGATCGACGAGTACATCAAGGACAAGCTTTTGTCGCCCGACATGGAGTCAAAAGTGCGGGTCACAGTTGCGATTACTGCTCTGCTCAACGGTCCGTTGGATGTGGGCAATCAGGTCGTGGCTAGGGATGGTGAGTTATATTATTATAGGGTGATTTCGCATTAAAATAAATAATATTCTTGTATCTGAGCAGGCATCCTACAAATGATTTTAGCCATGGCCACCACCGACGATGAGTTGCAGCAGCGAGTGGCCTGTGAGTGCCTGATCGCCGCTTCCTCTAAAAAGGACAAAGCAAAGGCTCTTGCCGAACAGGGTGTGGACATCCTGAAGCGGCTCTACCACTCCAAGAACGATGGTGTTCGAGTGCGTGCCCTGGTGGGTCTTTGCAAGCTGGGCAGCTATGGTGGTCAGGATGCGGCCATCCGTCCATTTGGTGATGGAGCCGCTCTTAAACTGGCGGAGGCATGCCGTCGATTCCTGATCAAGCCGGGAAAGGATAGGGATATCCGCCGATGGGCTGCCGATGGTCTGGCCTATCTAACCCTCGACGCTGAATGTAAGGAGAAGCTTATTGAGGACAAGGCTTCCATACACGCTCTCATGGATTTGGCCCGCGCTGGAAATCAGTCCTGTCTTTATGGTGTGGTCACCACCTTTGTGAACCTGTGCAATGCTTATGAGAAGCAGGAGATGTTGCCCGAGATGGTGGAACTGGCCAAGTTTGCCAAGCAACACATACCGGAGGAACACGAGCTAGACGATATAGATTTCGTCAACAAGCGTATTACTGTGCTGGCAAACGAGGGCATCACAAATGCTCTGTGCGCCCTGGCCAAAACGGAGAGCCATAATTCGCAGGAGCTAATTGCTAGGGTATTGAATGCAGTTTGTGGATTGAAAGAGTTACGTGGAAAAGTAGTCCAAGAAGGAGGCACTAAGGCACTGCTACGCATGGCGCTCGAAGGCACTGAAAAGGGCAAACGTCATGCTACTCAAGCGTTGGCCAGGATTGGCATAACCATCAACCCGGAAGTGGCTTTTAGCGGTCAAAAATCGCTCGATGTAATCCGTCCTTTGTTGAACCTCCTGCAGCAGGACTGCACGGCGTTGGAGAACTTCGAATCACTTATGGCGCTTACAAATCTGGCCAGCATGAACGAAAGTGTGCGCCAGAGGATCATTAAGGAGCAGGGCTTGTCAAAGATAGAGTATTATCTGATGGAGGATCACCTCTACCTCACCCGCGCTGCTGCCCAATGCCTGTGTAATCTGGTGATGAGCGAGGATGTAGTGAAAAAGTTCGAGGGCAATAACGATCGAGTTAAGTTCTTGGCCCTGCTCTGCGAGGATGAGGACGAGGAGACGGCCACAGCCTGTGCCGGAGCTCTGGCCATGCTCACTTCGGTGTCCGTTAAGTGCTGCGAAAAGATCTTGGAAATCGCCAGCTGTCTGGACATCTTGCACACTCTGATCGCCAATCCCAGCCCGGAAGTCCAGCACCGTGGCATTGTGATTATCCTCAACATGATCAATGCTGGTGAGGAGATCGCCAAGAAGTTGTTTGAGACGGACGTCATGGAGCTGCTGAGCGGTCTGGGCCAGTTACCGGATGACACGCGTGCCAAAGCGCGAGAGGTTGCCATCCAGTGTCTGGCGGCGGCGGAGCGTTATCAGATCATCGAGCGGTCCGACGATGCAGAGATCCCCGACGTGTTTGCCGAGAGTGCCAAGATAACCGAGATTATCGACGATTGAACGAATTTCTTATGTAGTCTGACCCTTTTGTGCCTTTTGTTCCTCCCTCATTTCATACCCTTTGCTATACTCACCGTGTCATCCCAAGTCTTAATTTATTTTCAGCAAAATATCAAGTGTACTCAAATTGTTTTTTAAACATTGTACGAATTTATTATTAAATTCACAAGATACTGTTTCGTTTTTAAAGATTATTACTTAGGGGATGTGATAATTTGTTAAATTAATATTGTCTAAGTTATTAAGACGGGGTTTTATTTGATTTTTCATTGATTCATTTCATGATTGATTAACTTTTCTGTAAGTTTTGGTTTTTATCATTGAAGATGGTCCAAAAAAAAAAAAAAAAAAGAATTTTTGTGTAAGTCAAGTTTGAAGGTTATTTTTTGACGGCTTTTGGCATTTTCTGAATGATTTTATTTTTAATTAAAAATTTTAAAGGTTTTAATTTATGTTAATTGTTTGATGTTTTAAACTTGCTTATAGGCAATTCGTTATGTTTGGTGAGTAAAATATTAAATTTCTGTTGTTCCCCTACTTTAGTTACTAATGTTGGTATGTGCAGTGCACTTTAAGAGTAAAGACTAATTGAAGTGGGTCAGCAGTGCAACTCCAGTTTATTATTAAAGCTTAATAGTTGCGCTTAAATGTGAATTTATTACGGATTGCCAAAAGCGTTCTGTTTTCCGCGAATGCATTTATGGTCATTGCACTTATGAGTTAACTGCAGAGCAACTGCGTGGGCTGCCATTTTTGGGGCAATCAACTGACTTAATTCGATTTGGCAGTGCAATTCGTATGGCGGATGCATTTAAGGACTTGGCGCACATTTCAGACATTCTTAATGCGAATATTATTTCATGCCCAGCAACCAGATCTCCGGTT
This sequence comes from Drosophila subpulchrella, assembly GCF_014743375.2. Classification (NCBI taxonomy): domain Eukaryota; kingdom Metazoa; phylum Arthropoda; class Insecta; order Diptera; family Drosophilidae; genus Drosophila; species Drosophila subpulchrella. The sequence goes on from NW_023665577.1 coordinate 2,062,823, forward strand.
GCAATTGGCAAGTTTCAGGTTGCAGCCAGATGCCACTGCCGGAGCATTTTCCCACCGACTCGCTTTTCCCCGATGCACTTCCTCGGTATGTTTTCTATTCATTGCCACACTTAAACTGACATTAGCCGACAGCTCGAGGTAGCTGGCTTCCTCTAATGCACAAATAATTGCAGAAGATGCTTCTGATGTTGCAGTGTCAGGTAGCCGGGAATTCTGAGCTGAGCTTCTCTTCCAGCTGATTGCTCAATCCCAATGAAATATGATTAAATAAATAATTGTTGCTTTAATTCAGTTTTGCTCGGCGCAATGAGAAATGGCTGAGGGTAAGTTGGTTCATGCATTACACACAAAAATGTTTTTGGAAAAATTAACCAATACGGATAGTAACACAACTGTAAAAAAATGCTAGGAACTGTTACAAATAGTAACTTCTATTTTGTTGGTGCTTTGGTTACTATTTATTGGTAAAACTAACATACAATGGTAATATTTGTGTATTTTGTTGTTGGGAGAGTAAATATTTTGTTGGTCAATTTGACAATTCTATTGGTTGGGACCATTTAACTATAACAAATATGAGGTCAAATTTACCTCAAAGGTATATTGTGTGTACAATCTGCTTAGTCGCGGACCCATTGGCGGTCATTGGCGCATCGCATTGCTCCTTTCGAGGAATCTTCTTTAATGCCATGAACCGATAAAACAACAAGCTTAAGAATTTAATATTAAACAGAATATTTATATTAATAAACATTAAATGGTCAAAAATCAAATTTATACACAAATTGTCTGTAAATATTAATTGCGGAAAAACAATTGAATGATCAGCGATCGGTTTTTTAAAGGTTATAGCCCCATTTTCGTGGTCTTCATTTGATAATACTAGCAATGCTAGTCGACTGCGACGTATGACAATTTTAACAAGGCGCTTCTTTACTATCTGCATGTATAATGCTTGCCGTACCAACAACTTTAAATAAGATACAATTAGATAAAAACTATATCAAAACTTAAGCTCTCTGCTATCCTAACTGTATTATTTTTGTCAGCAGCTCAGACCCTATAAGCTATGTTTACGGGGTGCCACAGGAATTGAGCAGAGCTAAAGGGCCTGAAATTTATATTGAAGCTTTTTAGAAAGCCACCCCGTACAGAGCTCCGCGATTTCTGTGGCGCCCGATAACACTAGTTTATATCCAAAATGTGCCAAGAAGGATGATGGTAGTTCCTGGTAGAGTTGGATCCCTAGATCACACATAAGAAAAAAAATGGTTTATTGATACGTTGTTTTAATGATTTTTTAATACAATTTTTTTGGTGTCTCCATTTTATCTCGAGTTGCACTTAACCAATTTAGGTGATATATGCTTTAGTTTACAACTATAATATAACCCTTTAATTTTGCCTAATAAATGAATATATATTGTGAGCTACTATACAACTGGGAATACTTTGAAAACTATTTTTAAGTAATTAGGATTTCGTACTCTCGATCCCACAGTTCTTTTTAAATTAAAGAAAACTATGATTTTTCTGTTGCTTACAACGGTACTTTCTTTTAAATTCCAACTACTGGGCGAGAAATCGAATTTGGAAAATTAATCCGAAATTTAATCCCCCAGAAGCGGAAACTTTCAGTTTCGGTTTAAGTGAAACTGAATTTCCCAAAGAAAAGCCAAAAACCCTCATCCCACCTTTGTTTACATTCCGTAGAGCGACATCTTCGGTCAGAGTGATGGAAGAACTTTCCCAGCCGGTGTAAAAGTTGCTCCCAGATTGATCGGCTTAAAGCCGCGTCGGTTAAATGGCCAACAAACACCGACCGCTAAATGATCATTAAGGTGCGTAAAACGAAACCAAACTGGACCGAGTTGTATTTACTTTTTCGGCATTGGTCAACATTAGACATTTTGTCCTAATTACACAGACGACAGAGCGAGCGGCTAAGAGTTGGCTAAGACCATGGTGGACTGGAGGCTCGTAGCTTCATCGGCTTGATTGGCGACGCATGTGCAACTTCACTTTCCATTTAATCTCGTTTCGGCGGTGCGACGCGGTTCAGTGTGGTGCAACTGTGCCGCACAATTTGTCCCGTGAAAATCGAAAGCCGATTTTCATGTCAATATTTTTGTTTAATAAACTGGCCGACTTGAGTCGTCTGCGCATGCGGAAAATATGCAAATTACCATCGACGGGCATCATATAGTGGCCCCCAAGGCGATGCAACGCAACAAGTGCACACAGAAAGAAAGATATTTTATAATGGTCGATAATCCTAAATGTTAATTAAATAAGATTTTTTAAATAATCGAAATAATATAAAGATCCGAGTTCCTATCTCATAAAATACTTTATCAACTTCATATATTTTAGTCAAAGCATTTTTAATATCACTGGGGTTATTTTTTGAGTGTACTGATGCAGGGGCACAAAAACACAGATTCAGATACACCGGCAGCAAAGTTGCGTTGACCGATTGAACGAAAGTGCAGCAGAAAAAGATACGGGATGAAAGATGAAAGTTGTCCGGGAGTAGAATGACGATGCTGAAAGTGCAAGTGGCTCGGTGGATCGATCGAATCGATGTAAGACGGTTATGGAGACATCAGACCGAGTGGTCTGAGTGGTTTCACTTTTCTAAGACTTATGTATATACTAAGTTAGAAGAAGTCGGAATGGCTGAGGAATGTGACAATGTGTAAATTAAATTTTGAACTGGTTGAAAATAATGATGGAATGAAGGAACACTAAAATTACAGTGAAATCTTCTTAATTTGGGGATAGATCTAAGAGCTAAAACAAAACTATAGATGATATATGTTGGTTCATACATTTACATATGTACATAATTCATTGTTTATAATTTCTAAAAATTTTAGAGAAGATAACATCAATTTAATAAATTAAAATCAAGGAAGTGGTAAAGAAATATTGGGAATAAGAAGATAAATATAAAATGTTGGTGAATTCCCCAATATTCATATCATCCGTGCGCTTTAATATCGAAGGAAACAAATCCTAAACAAAATGCTTAAGTGTCTGCCCCACAACCGGTCAACTTTCCCAATTTAAAGCTTCGGATTTTACCGAACAGCAAATTAGTCGAGCCTTTTTCTATCCCCTTTCCCCAGCCAGACATTTGTCAATAGTTTTTTCCTTTTGGCCGGAACTTGTGGACAATTTGCCAAAGCCCCGCTGAACGAAACTCGTACAGCGATTTTCCTTCGCATTGGCCATGGTAATTAATCAAACAACTGCCATCCGCCGAAAAACGTTGGAAACGATGGATAAATGCGAAAAATTCGCTTTAAGCCGAAAATATGCAACGGACTCTGCTTGAAACAGGCGTCAACACAACCAGCCATTTCAAATAGCCAGGGGAAATTGTGGTGATAGTCAGAAATTTTCTCAAATTTATATCAATCGAATGTCGTTGGTCGGGACAGTTAAGATATTCGATCGTTCGACGTCCTCCAATAGCTAAATATGCTAAGCATCTCCAGAGGAAGAATAAAAACAAAGCCAACAAAATCGACGGATGCCATTAGCAACTTGGTCGGAAACTTGCAACAATGTTGTCAGCGAACCATGCAATTACACTGGGAGAAAACTGTTGTTTTGCTTAGATGGCGCAGATGAGACGGAATAGATAAATACACAATTGATTTGACAACAAATATTTTTTGTGAGTTTTTAATAATATCTACATTAACACTACCATTATGTATTTATTTACACTTACTGCAAATGGTATATATATAGAAACTTAACACTAAAAGTTAATAATGGCTTACTCGAATTTTTAATGCATTTTTTATGAAAAACCATTCCAGTACCAATTTATTTATTTATTTTCACACCTAAAACAATAAAAGGAACTAAAACAATAAAGAGAAACTACAGGCAAATAATTCCTTATCGAAAATATATTCGTAACACTGAAACTTAAATGAAATATTTGAAAAACAGTTAAAAAGATTGAGAAATTAAATCATAAATTTATTTAAACCTTTTTCATAGACCAACAGTATTTTATTTTATACAGTGTACTTACATGGGCCTCGGTCTCCCGCAGGTGATAAGAAATAATTGAAAAGATTGTCGGGCATTTGAATCGATTGAATGAGCCAACAGAGCTGGAAGAAGAAGAGCCGCAAAGGGCCATAATTAGGCGATTTGCGATTGCGTGTGTTTGTGGCCAAATGCCCGAGTGCAAATGTTTATGTTATGTCAATTGTCGACCACACAAGAAAAGGGGCTGGGATTCCGAGACCTCGGGATGGGGGCCCAGTGCCCGCCAAACTGTGCACTGCCCACCGTCATTAAGGTTGCTTTCTTTCGCTGAGCTTGCAGTTTTGCCTCAGTTTCCCACCCATCCGCCCCACTGTCCTCTCGCCCTGCCTTAATTGTTTCATTGCATTCGGCGGGCGACAGAGGCAAACTTTCTATTTGCACATTTTCACAGGGAAAAAATATTTAATTTTCCTTTTTTGTGGACTGCAAATCGGTGGAAAAACGCTGCGCGATAAATGTTTGCTTTTTATTGAAGATGCGACTCGAGACAACAGCAGGCAAACATAATATTTCTCTTCCGCCTAATGTCAAATGAAAATTTTGTGATGTGACTGTGATGTGCCACTGTTACAAGTTTTAATAAATTTTACATGTTGGGGCAACTACTGGGAAAATAAAATATTTTTTAGAAACATTAAGATTTTGGCTGATTTTTGGTTAATTTATGTAAGTATGAAAAAAAACAATATAACACACAAACACATGCTCATATATGAAGTAAAATGAGGAACAAGAAACCTATCAAAAAATTAATAAACAATAAGCCACTTAAATAAATTTCAAGCCTAGAAAACATATGGGAACTGGAAGCTAAGAACCTACTTTTAGTTTAACATAGGACGAGAAAACGGACCTAAGTTAGAGTTATAAGAACTGAATATCAATTGTGATCGGAGAAATTATCAATAGGTTGTTCCTATCCTCTTTGAAGTCCGAAAAAATGAGAGGTTGTTTTCTACCGACCAGTGAAACCGATTCGCTGTTAATAATTTGGCTATTAAAAATGCATTTTTAACCATCGTTAGAGTGATCACCCTTGTTTAATGGCTGTCTGCTGTTGAGCGAGTTTCGCAGCCTTAATTATGCGTTTCATATGGCAATGGTCAACGACGACCCTTTTTATGTGCAAACTTTAGCGCGTTTTATGAGCCGCTCATTTAGAACGCGAACAGGGCCAACAAACGGACACAAATGCAAAATGCGTAGGCCTGGAATTGGAAGGAAAGGGGCTTGCCGCTCCTTTATGACGTTGAGATTGAGATGTCGACAACGATGGCTTCAAAAGGTTGGTAAAAGGAATACACTGCGAGTTTTTAGCTGTGTATATAAAATGGAGTAGAATTTAAAAGACTTGCTCACTAGACTTACTAATTTTAATGAGAACTTGAAAAGAAAACCACACAATAATTATTGAACCATCTTTGATAGCATTTTAAAATGGAAGTCACACATATTTTTAATGAAAAGGAAGTGAAAAACTTTCTTTAAAATATTAGTATTCCAGTGTAACGGTGGGGAAGCTAAAGACGCGGACTGGGACGCGGTGCACTCGTCTCATTATAATGGGCGGCACTTTATTTAAATGCGCGCACGGCACATCATTAACAAGGCAAATGCTATGTGATGCCGGCTCAGTTCTGCTCAGATCAGTTCACTTCCCCCAGCTCGGGTCCGTTGAGCCCAGCGCGAGGTCCAGAAGGATGTGCACATGTCTGTGTATGTGGATGCGTCTCTATTAGCGAACGCGGACCGCACGCACTCGCAGGTGGAAAACGGGGAGTGCAGTGGATTTCATAATATCTCAATTGATGTGCGGGGTCCATCAAGTTCCCTTGCACAGTGGGTAACGAAGCTCCTTAAACAGGACGAAAATAAATAAGGGAAAGAAGATTAGAAATAAAAGAAAACCACCTTTGAAAATTTTAGATCTTATGTGTAACATTACCAAATTAAACATTTAATTTACAAATATCATCATATTTTCAAATAATGAAATAAATCAAATGTAGATTTTTAAAAAATTTAAAGTTCACTTATATCTGTAAAAAGGAAATCGATTATACTTAAAAGTTATGTTGATAAGAAAAATATAGGTCTCTTTTTTATAGCTCTTAACGAGAGAATATAATTAACTAAAATAATCACCATGAAAAGTAGACTGGAAACCTTTTGCTGATAGGAATTCTTTTGTCTTTGATTCAGGGGCGACTGAAATGGCCTGAACAGACCTTTGGCATCCATTGTTGTTGGAAAAGAATGATTACTGATAGCATTGAATTCAGTGGCGTATGGGATTTTCGAAAACTAGATTTTAAGCATTTTATATATTTTTTGGGCTTGATGTTATATTAAATGATTTAATTAAATGTAGTCCATGAAAAGTAAAAACCATAAGTATTTCACTATATTTATTAAATAAAAAATAAAAACAAAATACACAAGACCCCCTTTACACTCTTCTCTTGCTGATAGCAATGCATTTTTTTACTTCAGTTGCTTTGCAGAACATATAAGTCAGACTTTTACACACAAATAAGCTCATTTCAAAATCACTTTTGCAATGAAGTTGTTCGTGAGTAACATTTTAAGGATCGACAAAGAAAATTATTACATATTTCATTTTAATTTGATTCACAGAAGTGTTTACTTTTTGCACTTTGGGGTGTCCAACTGTGCAGTCCCAATCCAACCTATTTTCATGGCTCGGATGAGGCAAACCTGGATCAACTTTTCGGATTTATTGGTAATGTCGTCCACGAAAGCATAAAACTTCACAGAGGTCATCAACAGCAAAGTGATATTGGGAATTATGGCGGCGAGCCTTATGTTGGAGGTCAATATGGAGGAGGTCAAGAAAATGGCAGAGCCAGTGTTGGGGTTTCCAAATATGAAATCCTAGACTTGAATATCAAGCCAAAAATTAAACAATAATAATATAATAATAAAATATACGAACTTTGTTTAACTGTGAAATTGGTTGAATTGTAAAGTTATATATATATAAACCCATATACAAACCGACAACGAGAATACCTATTTTTAAAGAGTAAATATACAAATTGTAAATTAAAAACTATATAATTCTATAAAATTAAATCAATGTTATTTGCATTAAGTTTTATTTTTAAAAGTGTATAACATTTCCGGAAATAAATAGTCCTTAATATTAAAACGAAATACCCATATTTTTATTTGCAAGTCATTATTATTTATCTAACGAAATAAATAGTTGAAATTCTAAGTAAGTAATTTTACCTAAATCAATGTATGGCCCTAATTTTAAATTAACAAGCAATTTACAATTAATTAAATTATAATTAACAGATACTACAGAACATCCCAACATATTCGCACATTTTGAGTACATACCATGCTTAAGTAAGTAAAAACAAAAAACCAAATTAAAGCAAACATATACACCTGGATCATGTAAAGTAAATATGTAATTTTAAAAGACGAACAAAGATATAATCAAAGGGTCTAACATTTTTGGTTGGATAAAAACGTAGTCAAAATAAGTTTCAGTTTAAAATTCATGTTTTTCATGAAAATTGTATACATATTTCCTTGGACTTGCCTAAGTTTTTTAACATTTGCCGTTGATCTCCAACCAATGTGACTTCGAGTGGCGCATTAATTGGTTTCCTAGAATTCGCGGTGCGCCCTTCTACTCGATGAACGCTTCACTTACCCCACCGCACACCTGCCCCCCCTCTGTTGCCAAACTCCCAAGTGCGTTTTGCCTATTACCTGCTCTGTTGTTCTTGGCTTTGATTCCTCTTCGGCTGTCTTCTGCTCGCTAATTAAGGTCGTCATTGCTGACCAGCGACTTGGGCTTGGACTTTGGTGCGTTTGCAAATTACCCCGCAATTCCACCAGCAAATACCGGAGGAGGGAAGGGCCACCATTCCGAGGTAAGCGAAAGGTTCCACGTGGTAATTGTTTCCATGCCTGGCTTGCCACAGTTTCCAATGCGTCCCAAACTGCACGGGGGCTCTATTTGCCTGTTCTATAACATTTTTGAAATGGGGGAAAAGCTAACAAACTATTAAAATATGTTCAATTCACCTAAATAAATATTTTCCTAATTCAACCTTACCAAAAATCAAGAAATTGCAAGGTATCTTTATTTTATTAAGAGGCTTAGTCGACTACAGTACAAAATTGTCAAATTATCAATACGAATTCTTCTTTTATTGTTTATATGGGACTCAATTACTTTTATTCAGATAATATTAATTTCTTTCAGTTAGTATTTTTTTAAAGATCGCTTTCTTTTTTTGATTCAAACACGAAGTGTTTCAAGAAGTGTTATTATTATCATCTTAAAGACATACAAAAATGTGAACTCTATTGTGATCAACGATCACTGATCATATTAGCTTCCTATTAACCTAAACTTGGATTAATTAAGTATGTTTTTTTTGGTAATACTACATTTATTTGTTCGTTCTTTTTGCATTTGAAGACCAGTCTCTGTTGGTGGCACATCATCGGATCACAAAGATGCACACAAATCAAAAGACAAATTAAACGCCCATTAAGACATCATATTTCTTTCTTATCTTATTTTGTTTTGGCCCCGTGCAGATCAATCAATCAATCTAAGCGCATCCACCACAAACACCATTATATTACTGAGGTTCCGCTTATCCTTGACACAAAATAGATACCGAGAAAAGAAATCACATGAAATATTTATGCGTAATTATCATAGGCAGCTAAATGGACATATCCCCGCCGCCAAATCAAGCAGCCCACAAATATTTACAAAATCATAAGCAAAAAATATGATTTTGCTTCGGTTTAATTGCTGTTCGGTCTTGTTAGCTGATTTATTTTTGCCAACCTTCGTCACACGAGCGAACGGAGGGTGGGAGGCAATTTGGCAGTAGTTTTTTTTTATTGTTTATGTATCCCAACTTAATTACGCGCGTGTATCTGTCAGATGCCCAAACCAATCTCTTTACAATGGTAAAAGCTTCAGGCCACAAAAAAGTAAAACAAAAGCAACAACAAATATACCAAATCTTTGAGTAAATATGGCAAGCAATTTGCGTTTGGTGGGAGGAAAAGAAATAAATGCAAATTGCTTTAATTTCGGCATCACACTTTTTCCCGGGTACGCTTGTGGAGATTTGGGTATCAAAATTAGTTCTTTATTTTATATTTTAAAATAAATAAGTTTTAAGGCATACTACAATATTTAGTAGGAGTTTTATTAGTAAACAAACCTTTAAAATATTTATTTTTATTTATTATGATATTAAATAATTAACAAGTAATTGGAAGTCATTGAAGAACGTGTTAAATTTGAGGCAATTTTAGATATAAAACAGGGAGTAGGTGAGAAATTTCAATCTTAACTAACCGGAATATATTATAATAAATTACCTTAGCTTTTGAAAGAGTACTAAACCGTTTTTATCTACCTAGATCAGATTTCTTTTCTGGTTTGTTTATGCCCTGGCTTTCAGCGTTTCGGATGTCGAACTTAGCTGTGCCCAGGGGAACGTTTTTGTGGAGTCGGGGCCACATAATTTTGCACAGAAATTATTAGCACTTTATTATTTTTCGGTTGGTACGCCTCTTTCTTGTACGCATTAGCACTAAATTTAAAAACACACAAACTCGCAGCAGCTCACTAGACAGATTTTTCACCTACCATTTTGAGGTTGAAATTTTAATGAACGTGTGGGGAAAAAGATGCGAAAATAAAATTTGTTATTCAAAAATTATACAAATTGCCATATTTCTCTTTAAGTGCCATAAAATTCAATGTATTAACATAATTTATTTAAATATGAAGATCTTCGGGAAATAATTTTAAAATTTCTAAATTTATTTATAATAACTGAAAAAAATTTTGATGATTATAAAAATATATGTGATGCGCGGATGGAACATAAATATAATTTAAAAAATTTTTCCTGTTGCATATTTGAAAGGCATCAACTTTCGATTTGAGGAAGCATTCGTGGCCATTTGTCATCGCTGGTTTCCTCAAACAGTTGTCGCCTCTTCCTGCTCATCAGCGTCATCAGCATTGCCGTCACATAACGATCGTTTGCAACTCTTCCACACTCGTTGACCGTTCAAATTATTCGGTTGACCCCAAGACACCGAGCACCAAGCACCAAGCACCGAGCACCAGGCAGCAGGCACCTCCTGCTGAAAGGCTTAAAAGCGGGAAAACTCAAAAACAGCACCAGCTGACCGATTGTGAACCCTGCGGTAGTTGGGCAGACATCTTCACCTCCACCTCTTGCCGACTTTCCACGCTTCCCATTTCCATTTCCATTCCATTTCACTTTCTTTTGCACGACGAGAGATGCCGCAGAGATGCTTCCTCGCAGCATCGCGCAATTAACATTCAACTCGGCTGGCTGGTGAAATCCCCGGCTATACGAGTAATGAGGAAACAAATGTTGTCAAATGCGTTGGCGGTTGGGCGCTCGATAAGCGAAGCCGCCGCAGGAAAAACTGCAGCTGTGCGGGAAGTCATTGCACTCGGTCTTAAATGCGGTTCCCAGAGTCACCTCATCACCGCCGTTTAATGAAGTTCAAGACCCAAGACTGATGGGGTTTAGTGTCAAGGCATGCTGATGACTCTGCTTACAGCATAAAACCACCAGATCTTTTTAAAACAATTTTTTATCACATGAAATTGAAAGCTGTAATTAAAGTTTAAGTGAATTTTCCCTAAGTTAAATTGATTCCTCAAACGTGTCAACATGTTTATATGATCTGAAAAAAGTAGTAATATTGAAATTTGAGGTAAAAATAGTAGGTATAAAAGGATTGAAAAGTACAAATTTTCATAAAATTAAGGTCACATCCACAAGCTAACAGCACTAAAATTTGTTATCAGTTTGAATTTAATTTCCATTAGTTAATGGAAAGCTATGTTGTTCCTAATAAATTTTTTTCGACTTTATGACTAGTTTGACCTAGGGACAACAAAATACAAAATGACTACAATCTATTGAATCATTTATGTTTGATCCCATGAACCACATCTGTTGTGTGAATTTCGCCTAAGCTAAAATGAGTAAGATCTAAACATTTTTATAGCAATTGTCAATTGCCTTATATCATTCTAAATGGCAGCTACGTGCCGCAATTTGTGGCATGTGTGTGGTGTGGCTTTGAGAACAGTATGTTCCCATAGTGGAGATTATAGCTGATTTTAACAAAAAAAAAGAGAAAAACAGAAATTCAAACAGAGTCGGCGATGTTTGAAGCAGAGCAGACGCCGATGTAGATTAGAAAAGAAAAGCGCAGCATAATAAGCAATAAATGCAAGTCTTAGACTCATTTCGAACGTGTTAAAATGATACTGCGAATGGCCCCGGAAGCCAGGGCTAAACAATGGAAGTAACTAAAAAGAAACATGGTTAACACGCCATATGAGAGTTTTCCGACTTCAAGATACCCGGTACTATCATCCCTTGAGAAATTATTAAGCTGCTAAGATTCAAATAAGATAAATATAAAATACAATTAGTTGTTTGTAATAGTAAGTTGTTTGAAGCACCTCATTGTGGGCACATTCAAATATAGATATTATTTTATCATAGCTTCCTTCATTTTTTAAGTTTCAGAAGTGGTAAACTAAAATTAAATTAAATTTAAGTTTTTTAGGTAGAAACCAACAGTCTACAATTTGTTAGATTTAAAATTTAAGCTCATTTTTTTTTAATTTTACTTAGTTACAATTATAATTTATTAGTACCTACTTATATTAATACAAGAGTTTCAAAAATGTTTGGTTTTATATACCCTTTATGTACTCTGTACGTTAGGGCAATCATTAGTCCAAGGTAAATTCTATCGTTAATTTAAATCTCAGAGATAGAAGGTGGGGGATCTCACTCTTGGTCTCTGGCTAATTTCTAGCTTTTCTTGGAAAGCGCTAATCAAAAGTGTAATGCCCAGCGAAGGGAGAGAAGCTAAAAGGCAAACAACGACTGAAAATCGACAGGCAGCAAACCGAAAAATAAAAATCTGCAAACGGCAACCGGCAACCGGCAGTCTGCAACATTCAACGTGCCACATTCAACCTGCAACATTCAGGCATCGCGCGATGAGGCGAGCTCAACAATTATTATACGGCAGCAAAAATCCACTCGAGGCGTTGCCCGCAGCCAAGTCGCTGCCAAGTGATTCTAATGATGCTTCTAATGATATAGTCAAAAGCGAAGCGCGACTCGCAGCAGTTGCAGGTTGCAGGTTGCAGGCTGCAACTTCCCAGTTGCCGCATGTGGCCCGCGTCTGATTTTCTGGCATGGCGCTTCCACCGACCGGCGAACCAACGAGGGGCAGGGAGTCGGCAGCAATTGCATTCGGTTAGCCATTTGGGGGACCCGAAGTCCGCCTTTAACCCTTGGGCTCCACATGGGGAGTTTTCCCATCTGAAGTGTGCTAGGATTAACGGGAACTTGGGCCATCTAGATTATTTTGGGATTCGAAATACTTTTAGAGCTGCAGTCCAGAGCTCCTTAATTCCTTGGGCCACTAAAAAAATTATAATAAAATTTAATAGAAACAAATTACCTTTATAAAAGTATTATTGTTGAGTTTTCATGGGTCAATACTTAAACATTTTATGTTTTTTATTTATTTTTTGTTACAAAGGGTGTGGGGTCTTTCAAAATTATAATAAATGCAACTACTTTATTAAATATATTTTATTTGAATAGCTTTCAGTTAGTAGATAGTTTAATAAGTAAAACAGAGTATTTGTAATTTTCTTTTAGAAAATAAATAGTTTATTACTTTTAATATTATTTTAATAAAAGGAAAATGTATACAAACAAACAAAATTTTAATTGTGTTTATTAGGTTTATTATTATTTACTCATACAGAGTTATACTATATATTAAATTATAATAAATTATAGCCCCGGATCGGCTTTTTGGTTAACTAAAATATTTAAACTTTTAACAGGTAACATATAGATATATTTTGATAACTTTGTAGTAAATACAGATGGCCAAAAAAATTTTTTATTACTTACTAATACTAAGTTAAAGTATATATAAAAGTATATTATTTTTATAGCCCCTGATCGGCATTTGGGTTAACCAAAATGTTCTAATGCTCTTCCCCTTTTCTGCTGCCCCTTGCTTCCTCGTAGCGCGTCAGACTTTTCCGCTTTGATTTTGCGTTAATCTTGGCTTGCACCTGTTGGATGGTCGGTTCTGCGTCCGCTCCTCTGGAGGATGGACCCTCCTCATCCTCCTCCTCCTGGCGAATCCCCTCACCCTCCCCGCACTTTTCACTGGGAGCAATGACGATGCCGTTGTTCAATTTTGCGTGCCGTTGCCGCCTCTGTTATTTTAACAATCTGCCATTTAAGCGTAAAAAATGTTGCCTCGTTTCGTGCCGCAAGGTTTTCCTTTTGGTTCTCTTTTTGTTTCTGCGGGTCTAGCTTGGATTTAGTTTTTTTTTCGGGCTATTTGATTTGGCAATCATGGACCGATGGCGCTGCGTTCTCCATTCTGCATTCTGCGTTTGCTTTTCGGTTTCGGGCGGTTGTTTTTTTTGCGTTTTTTGGGCGGCGGCATTGCGTTAGTTGGACCTTTTTCGGGCAAAACACATTTGAGAGTTGGCTAAAAGGAGTTGGACAGGGGGCAGACAGGTTGGACGGCATCTATGTGGATTAGTCAAGACTTTGATTGGGAAATTCTTGGCGTCCGCGGTGGTTTGTCAAATGGCTATATAGGAAGTCATTTGGGGTTTTAATTTACTTTCACTCGAGCACGCAGTTAATTGGATTTTCCTTGGGGGTCCCAGTGAGCTCGTATTAAAGGATTCTTAGTTTTAGTATATTTTAATGAAGGCCATCCACTTATGACAACCGCATCGTGGTCGCTCATCACTTATTCATGGCCAATGGCAAGGTAATCCAGGATTTTAGCCTCAATGCCAAGCCAATCTCAACTTGTCAGGCAGGTTGATTCTCTGGGTTTTCGGTACTGTTGCTCAGGTGGTTTTTTTCTGCCTGAATATAATAATAGCAGCTTACGTAAAAAAATAAATTACTGATAATATGCATGTATCTATTAAACCTTAAATTATTTAATTTTGAATAAGTTTTCAGCAGAGATAGCTGATATACAAATTTTAAAAAATCATAGTATATGAATCTAGGTAAACATTTAATTATAGACATGACTTTTAGTCGCTATACTTAAGGATTCGCTTTAAACAATATATATACAGATTATAATAATTAATTAAATAATGGTTGTATTTGGAAACATATATTATATATCAATAGAGAGTATGGAAAATAAAAGGAAGGGTCTACCAACATGTGTACCAAAAAGAACGCATTGGAGCTATTCAGGAGCCACAGCATAGACAAACAGAACATTTTGCAACTGAAATCTATGGCCAGATGGAAACTTTAAGCCTTTACGCACCACCAGTTGTAAATAAAATCAGCAACCAGGTCCGCAACAACAACGGGAGCAGTAGCTCTGCTGTAAAAGCAAGCAACAACATCAGCTACTGGTAGCAACAACTACAAACTGTGGCAATTGCGTAAATGATGTTCTAATACAACATCAATTACAATGGCAAGCGGCCCATGGCCAAAACGGTAATGATGTAGTCAGCCTCCGAGTTGCGTTTCAGCCGGGTCTACTACTCGTTGCTACCCCCGTTGCCGTGGCTGCCACTTGTGGCTTGTGCTCCTCAATAAGCTTTGCTTGCGGCATTCACGCCTTGTTGTAGCCAGCCCCAGCCCCATCCATCTCCTCATCCCCATCTCAATCCTCATCCCCATCCTCATCCTCGTCGCCAGTTGTTCTGCAGTTGTGTAGCTGTTATCGTTGTCGCTGAACCGGCTGGTCATGGCGGACTCAACATCTCCAGTGCAGTGGCTTGCTATAGATACACTGAAAAAAAAGGCTCACCATAAATATGATATTTATAAATATTTGATAGAGGTAAAGAATATTACCCACTATATGGGTTACCAGCAGCAAACTCCACTGCTGTTAAATGAATTTGTACAATCTTTTGACCTAATGATAATAATATCATATCATGATTATAGTATATATCATATGGCTATGTATAAAATAAAAAGTTGTTATTTGATCTAACTTGATTTTGAAAATAAATTATTTTCTTTTTGTGTATAGTGCGTTATACGTAGATACTCGTTTTAAAAGTATACGTTTTTAAGTAATAATATAAAGTGTTGATGATTAACCTCGTATAATGTCTTATCTTATCTAACTTAGGATACAAAAAATATTTGTATAAAAGATGTTATTTTTTTCTTTCATTCAAGATAGTACTAATATTTACAAAAACAGTTTTGCTGAAATTAAAAAGTTTGGCAAAATATTAAGTAAAATGGACAATAACCTATAAACATAATAAAAGTTTGAGTATGAAAAAAGAATTACCAACCAATATCATGATTATATTATTAGGGATAGATTCGCCCCATGCAACGAAAACATATTGCAAGCAATTTAATATCGTAATATTGTAGAACTTGGGTATCTTTCAGTCGAAATCTTACACTATTCACCATTTCTTCGTGGATTCCAGTAAAAATTTCATGCATGTTGCTGCCGTTGTCGTTGCAGGAGCAACAGCAGCAACAACAACAACCGTTTTACGCATGCGTGTGGCTACTGGGCCTGTTGCACCTGTGCAGCCCCCTGCCCCGCCCCCTAAACAACAAACGGCAACAACAACAGCAGCAACAGCTGACTGCGGCACGGCTTCAATTTATGTTTTAATTGTGGAAATTATGTGACATGTGTTGCTGTTGTTGTTGCCTCTGTGAGGATCGAAGACCGGGGATCCGACGTCTGTCATAACTGGTAAGGTTGTAATTAAACTGGTGCTGAGCCCACCACCCCCTCACTGCCCCCCACTTCCCTAAGCCCCCACCGGGAAACTCTTCTTGCCTCGCGTTCGTTGCCGCCCATCAGATGAAATTGTCTGGAATGGGGAGACAGCGTTTTGTGGGTTTTTCTCGGGCTGGTTGTAAACATTTTACGGTTGTTTATTGCCGCCAATTGATGTATGGGTGGATGGTGGATGGTGGATGGTCTATATGGATGGATGGCCTACAGTACGGTCGTACAAATGTGAGCAGATGATAGAGGAGTCAATCGAATGGGGCACTTGATCGATATGGGGGCAATAATGGGTGGGCTTCGGTCTGGCTTAGTGGAAAATTGAATTTGAGGAGTTAAAAATTATCTGGGGCCACAAGTTATAAAAGTAAGAGGCTCCCTAAAAATTAATTTTCGCTACAAAGTTGTAGAAGCGCTCGTGTTCATGAGACGACAAGTCGTATAGTTAGTGAAAGAATTACAATAGTATTTTTTGTAACTCTGTTTAATTATTTAACAATTTTGTATAATATTTTGTAAAATCGATTTTGGTTTAGTTAATAAATAAAAATTGTAAATATGTCAATTTAGCTGGTATTAAATGCAGAGTACTTAATAATTTCAACTTATTTCAATTAGTCTAAACATGAATTATATAAAAAACAAATTAACTCCCTAGACAGTGGAAATTAATTCTTATATACCTATATTCCATATATTAAAATATATTCTCATTTTAAATATATATTTGCAATTCGCATAGGTGTAGTTTTTTAGATGCGCAACTAAAAATAATGTATACTTAAACGAGCATGAAAAGTCAACAACTTCTTGGCCAAATTTAAAATGAGCTAACTCCCGTGTGATAATAAAACTATTTTAAATTGTTATGGTTATTACTTTGGTTGTTGTGCTATGCCCGAGAACAACTCTAACTGCACTTTGATTGATTGATTGCCCCCAAGACCGAGGAGTTGTTGACTTTACGGCGTGTTTATGGCTGCGCTTGAGTCTTGAACCCAAATGAACCCGACACAAGCCAACCGCAAACACCACCGCCAAAACCGCCCGCTCTCACCCACCGTACTATATGAACGTAAGCTGAACATTATGGAGTGTTTGGGAATCGGGGCTCGTTGCCTAACCATAACGGTAATGGTGGACCAACAACCGGAGCGGCCCAAAACTTTGGGTCACCTCCGAGTGGCAGTCGGGGATCTCTAATAATAAAAATCAAAATACCGTCACGTAAACCGATAACAAGGCACAAAAGCGGGCGTCTGCGGAGGAATCGGAGTTACTGCCAAAACGCAATTAAGACCGACATTTTTATGGTGTTCAAACTATAAAATTCATATAATTAAATTGCAGTTATAACTATAACAGCAGCAACAAAAGCCGCACCAGCAACACCAACGGCAACACCGGCAACAGCACAGCAGCAACATGCAACACCAACATCTAGCGAAACTATCATAAAGCTGGGATCATATCTTTGTCGAGAGTGAATAATTTTCTAAATGAGAGCATAAAGTGAAAAGCGAAAATCAATGGAATGACGCCAAGAACAACAGCAAAAATAACGATCGTGGAGCATTATCGAAATTTTCAAAGAAAAGCAAGAGCAAGATCACGAAGTTGCTAAATCTGGTGTCTATAAATTGGCTGGCATTGCGGAAGATTCTGATGCTCCCTGGGACTTTAAGTACGTCTAATTTATGAGACACTTGATTTTTACGGCTAATTAAATTAGTTTCTTCCGAAAACCCATAAAGATGCTTCAAAGTGAGCTTTTAAAAGTTATATTTTAGCATAGGTATAAAAATTTAACTTAAAAGGGTGTTGATTATTTGCAAATGAATTTATCTGACAGGATGCGTGTCCGATTAACATTTATGCTTGTTTTAGATATTAATAGGTATTTGAGGACCGGACATCTCATGTTCCGGGATGTGTTCATTTTCTTTTTGGAGTTCTTTAATAAGCTCTTTAAGGTAACTGCCGGTATAAAATCAAATACGTCGTAAATGTTTTTGTAATGGATTGATTTTTGCATAACAAATTTGTTTACGTCTGGGATGTTGGTCATATAGGAAACGTAATATTTTGATGAAACTATGTCAAGTAGTTATTTGAAATAATCGTAAAAAATTTAAATTTTTTTATATTTTAGAATTTAAGGAAAAAACAAAGCCGTCTATTTTTTATAAAAATTTTAATTTTGACATAATATAATAATAACATAATGATAATAATTTAGCCAATTAAGATTCAATTTTTCAATTATTCGTATGGCAGCTATCAAATTGCAAAAAAAAAGAGAGTGTCCAAAATTTAGAGAAGTTGGAGCGCCAAATACAACAAAGTTACAAGCGGCTCCCAAAATTAGCTGTTGGTCTGTCCCCACTCTCCCGCCCCGCCACCTCTCGCTCTCTCACCTTTTGTTGCAGTTGTGCAGCAGGTGTCAAAAGCTCCTCGCTCTTTTGCGAGCTTTTCAAACCGTTGTTTTGTTATCATTCTCGCTCTTTCTGCTTATGGTAGCGGGTTTTGTGCCGGTTATTGTTGTTGCTGTGGCTTTGGAGTTGGTATTTTCATTGATGAAAATCCCACGAGTGTGGGAGAGAGGGAGAGAATTTGGGAGAGCCCAGCCTGAGAGTCAAAAAGCCAGTTACAGTCGCTGTTATAAAAGTGGGTATGGTGCATGCTAATACAGCTGAGAGGTTTATTCAAATTTTGAAGGTTTCCTAAGAAGCATTATTGTCATTTCGTATTCATTTGGATAATTTATTAGATTTAAAAGTTATAAATCAAAAAATATTACCCATCCCTTAAGTTAGTGGCATCCTTAGTTTTGGTACTTAACTTTTCCGGTTCTGTAGGTGATCTGGTGCAAAGATTTATTTGAAAAAAATTCAAATATTTGTTTATTTTGACCACTTTATATAAGACGCCAGAGAAATGTCGAGGTCAGGTTTGAGTTAAGTAAAATGAATATTATCAATTCAATCAACATTTGTAAATTAACGTTATTACCTACCAGTTGAACTTTGTTAATGAAAGTTAAAAAACTCAAATGTGTGTTGTTTACATTTCACAGTTGATAAAATGTCACCAGACAACAAACAGGAACAACAACATTAAGCAGATGTCAAGGTTTTTCTTCGCTTATCTGTTCCTGTTTCGTTTCACCTTTACACTCTCTCACTGAAGAAATTTCTCCCGTGGAAATTTCGCGAATAACTTTTGGCGAACAGCTGAGCGCTCTCTCTGGCCCTCTCTGAATGTAACAGCAGGTGCAGCGCAACAAGTGTCGATCGGAGCTTTCCTCGCTCTCACGCTGTTAACATAGCAGTTACCTGCTTAACATGGCCTGGCCTTAACAGAGCTGCGAGAAAAGCGAGTCAAGTCCATATAGTCTCCGACCCGCAATCCACAGTTGAAAAAAAACGTTCGTGCGAGACAGACGTGTGTGACGGACCTGCGATTTTTTCATTCGAACCAAAATCCAAATCAAAACCAAAACCAAAACACACTGCTAACTGCAACTTTGGCGCGACTTTTCGCGAAGTGAGCCAGCTGAAAGCCAAGCGAAATTAGATGTGAAAAACGAGTGTGCATGGCAGGCAGAAGAGAAAAAGAGAAATAAGGTGCATATGTGCAGCAAGTGTAACGATACCCAATACCCAGGCTAAAGCTAAAAAAAATAATATAACAACAAAAACAAATAATACCCCTTAGTGGCCAGCAGCCATGTCTACGAAACTGGAGCAGCAGCACTCGAAGCCCATTCTGAGTCCAACTCGATCCCTGGACGAAGGTTTCGAAAGTGATCCGGATCGGGTTTCCACCGATTCGGAGCATCAGACAAGTGGAACCACTAGCACCACCAGTACTAGCAACAACAACAACAACAATAATAATGCACCAAGCAACAACAACAATGCCAGCAAGTTGGCCCAGCTTAGTTCGGCGGCCACTGGGGGCGCCACCAAGACGTCGGCCGGAGCAAGTGCATCCGGTGGTCCAATGGTGAACTCTGGAAACATCAGGGGCGCCCTTACTTTGGCCGCCCCCCAGCTTCAGAGGCGGGAGTTCTTCGCCAAGGATCAGGCAGGATCAAAACTGAGGCACCAGGCTCCCACCCTGCAGCAGCCACGCCTCCAGTACCAAAAACAAAGACAGCCCCTGGTGCCCAGTGCCGCCTCCAGTGTGCACAACCATCGGCTAACTGCCTCGCTGCAGCAGGGATCGTCGGCGCCGGGAAATAATCTGGGCACCGGAACCGGAACAGCCAACTATCGACGCGGACGTCGACTCCACATGAATCCCCCTCGCAACGGCATTCGCTCGCACTCGGTGGACGCCATATCGCGGCACAATCGCCACGGCTACGATCCCAGCAGCCTGATCCTGAAGCACGACGGAAATGGTAACATAAGCAGCAGCAGTGCCGGGGCGACCACCACCCGCATGCTGAACTACAAGACCACGGGCGGAGGCAGTGCAGCCGGAGCACCGGCTGCCGGACAGGCCCTTCTCGTCCAGCCGATTTCCAGTGCCACCTTGTCTCCGCTGGTGGCCGCCGGCGTGGTTGATGTGGTCGAGGGCGGCGGCTCCTCGCCGGTGATCGCCTCGGCCACCCACAGCCTGTACACCTTCTATCCGGCGGAGGGGAATCTCCAGGTGTGGCAGACGGAGTGCGGCGACCTCACCTACAAGTCGTCGCGGAACATGCATCAGCTCCACAAGGCGCCCGTGTGCTGGACGCAGTCCATTCCCAGGCAGGCCAGAAGGTGAGTGACTAAATTTTAGATTTTATACAAAAAATCTGGGAAAAATTAGAAACTAAGTCTTAAAGGGGTTTAGATAGATTTTATTAATATCTAAGCATACACAGCAGTATTTAGCCCTATTTTAGGTAGTGAACCATTTTTTGTTTCATCATAACAGTAATTTTCATTCTGATAAATTGTGGCTTGTTTTATAAGTAAAAAAATGTTAATAATAAAAAAATAATATTAATTTCCATGGGTATCATCTTGTTTTAGTTGATATTATATTAGATGATGGATGCGGGAGTGGGGTTTGAATGTCATTTTAAAAGTTCTTCTCAATAATTTAACACTTCTACAATCCTAACCATTCTTGGGAAAATTTTAAATTTCTGATATCTTGTTTTGAAACTTGCATTCTTGGACTTAACTAACCAATTAAAACTTAAAATATTATTATGTTTAAAGGCATCGTACGAGGATTTCTATAAAAACGAATGCAAGTAAAGCAAAATTTATTAGAATGCATTATTCTTAATACGATATAAATGGATCGACTATTATTTCAATATCATAGTTCTATTGCTATTAAATATTTTTTAATAATCAAAAAGGTTGCCTTAAAAGTATAGTTTTGAGTATTAAGGTTAAAACATGATTTTTGGTGAATTGGATTTGAGAGGATTACTTTCGTCAAAACCGATAGTTAGAAAAGGAAACATTTTTGTGCCCTCCTTTTAGAAAAATGACTTTTGGCTAAGTTCATGTTCTCCAATTTAAAGACGACCATTTGGGTATTATGTTTAGTTAGACGAGCTACGCTTAAATCTAGAGCTCAATAAATCGCTCAAAATGTAAGCTAATTAGTTAATGGTTCGGCTTGATTTTTGACCAAAAACGAAGTCAATAGCCATTTCATCTTAAGCGCTCGGCCAGAGTGAAAGTCTTTTTAACAGCATCGGCAGCAGCAACAACAACGAGCTGGCCAAGATACAGAGAAAGAGAGAAAGATACGGAGACACAGAGAGAAAATGTTGGGAGGAAGGAGAAAGAGGGCCGGGGCAGGCACATGTGTCATTTAACTTGGCCGCGGGGCAGGTTGCAGTGTTGCAAGTCGAGCTGCGGCAATTAAAATGCCTTCGGAAACTGCTTCACATTGATTACCCTCGGCACCGTCCCTTAGCAGATTGTTAAATTCGCCTTTACATAACTTAACATTGCCCGGGGTTCGCCCGAAATGTGTGTGACCCCAAATTAAACGCAAATTGCACACCGAAATTCAGGCACATAAAGTTTGCCAATTTCGCGCTCAACATTTCCAAAAGACATTTTAAGTTTTTGCCTAAATTTGGGTTGGGTTCGGTTTTGGGTTTGGGTTTATTTTGTTCATTTGGAGACTGTTACAATTTTTGCCTGCAAAATGTGTCTGAAATATTTAATAGCTCTGGCAATCGTTTAACTCTTATGACTTTGCACAGATGTAGAAACGTCGGGGTGAAGGGGCGTGTCATTGGTTAGAAATGGGCAGAAAAAAAAGTTTCATTTTACCAAACACCGGGAAAGCAAAAGTTTAGTAAAAGTGAACGAATTTATTAGCTCATTTAAAAAATCAAATCAAATGTGGCAATCCTTATTAAAAAAATATATTATTATTTATTATTATTAATATTTTGTCAGATGTCTTTGCTCATATTATGGTAAAATTAGTTCCAAAATAAAACTAAAATATTGATTATTAATTTCGGACTGTTAGATTTAAAAATATATTTGTAATTATTTGATTAACTTAAAATGCATTAGCATAGCCTAGCATTATGTTCATGTTAATTAGTCAAATTTATTGATTTTTTTA
Organism: Drosophila subpulchrella; assembly: GCF_014743375.2. Lineage (NCBI taxonomy): Eukaryota > Metazoa > Arthropoda > Insecta > Diptera > Drosophilidae > Drosophila > Drosophila subpulchrella. Next base: position 2,085,392 of record NW_023665577.1, read on the forward strand.
ATTCCATTAGCCTTAATAAGTTTCGATTTAACCACTTCATATTTGGTTATGCTGCTAGACTTTAATTAATTATTCAGAAAGCGAAATCCAGCATGAGCAAATTAAGGAAGTGCTTCTTTTTGCGCTTATGACTCTTTAAAAGTTTAAACAAATTGGACTGGCTATTTGTAAAAAAAACTCAAAACGTTGATTAATAAAAACATACCAAATAAGGAAAACATGCTTAAGATTATTAAGCCTTTTACAAAATAGAAAACTGTTCTCCCATCTATTTAAATAAGCTCCTAAGCTATAAATAATAATTATTTTCTAAACCTTAAAATAATTCGATTAATATACTTGTATTACATATATTATGCAAATGGGAAATATTTCGAATTTTACTTTCAAATTTCGTGTAATGCCTAAATGACTTTTGATGTAGAAATATCAGTCTCAGTTTCATTAGGGGTTTTTATTGCATAAGCACACGCAAATATGTTTATTAAAAGCCTTTTACTTTGACTAAACACCGCCCACTCCAGTGCCTCAACTATCTGCCCCAGTGGGTGGTGGGGGCAGGGGGCTGGTTCAGCAGTGCCGTAAAAAATGGCAAACATTTCAATCAGCAGGAGCAGACATGCAAAGTGAATCAAAAGCTAAAGAAAAAGTGGCAGCGGACTGCAGCATAAATGTTGATAAGACTCCCAAGGGGCATTCAACGGAAATGTGTACAATCAATCAAAAGACTTAGGCAACGAACTTGATTAGTTCAACGCACTGGGAGCTGTTTTTTTTTGATGTGATGGCAGTTTGTTACTGCAATTGTAATGCTTTTGGAATTTTCTCTGTTACGACTGCTGTCGTCGGCGGCTCTTGAGGTTCGATTGATATCGCACTCGAAAACACAACTCACATCCCTGTTGCAAATCAAATTGCATGATGCGCAAATATTTTAGCTTCGACAGCGACTTTAACACAACCCAACAATAAAAGTAAAAGTTTTTTATTTCGCTTGGGCAAATTTATTTACATAGTTTTGGGTAAATTTTTTTGCTCACCTCTGGGTCTTTTTTTACAATGTGTCATACCTTTGCCCACTTTTGCTTTTCATGGGACATTAGTTTTTTTTCTCTTTCTTGGATGCTGTGTAGGTGTCCGAGATGCGAGCGTCTGAAAGTGTTTTTTATGTATATGATGCTTTTTTTGTGTTTTATCTCTGGGGTGGGGTGTTGCTGGAGAGATGTTTTTCGTTGCTTTTGGCGTGCGAAAGTTTTTTTTTGGCTGATGAACATGGAGTAGCGTTGTTTGATGTCTGCCCGATAGTGCCAAACTTCCGCTTTATGCATATTATGGGAATTTGCCAAAATATAGTCGCATTTAATTTGAAAATTACTAGCTGGCCAAACAAATGACTTTTGCCTGCGTGGAGGAGTTGCAATTTTTATGGGAAATCGCCTTGGAAAACAAGGAAATTTCAAAAGTTTTTGATGAGAAGAAGGGATGATATGTACATTATTTTGTTTTGTTATTGTTATGCAAATAATTGTACAAAAAATATTACTAAAAAAATGTAATTTGTTATATACACATATTTTTAATTAATCATTATTATGCACTGTTTTCAAATTAGATTTATCTGAAAAGAAAAATTACTTAAATCAGAATACTACATAATATTTCAATGTACGAATGACTTTTTTATTTGCTTCCAATTTTCCCATCAAACCTTGTTTCTAAATTCCAACTAATGAAAGCCCATCAGATTTAAGGCCAGAACCTGTGATATAACAGCCCTTACCAAGGCTGCGTTTTGTGTGCCAATCTTCAATGACGCCATTAAGAATCCCATAAATTTGTCACTTAACCACCGATGTTTGCCACTTGCAACTTGATTCGATAAACAAATGCCGCTAATTGCTCCTCATCAGCCCATCGAGAGGGATCCAACCATAATTGCTGACTATTTGCCGTGCCGGTGGTGAGGGCTAAAGTTTCCTTCTGATTGCTGTTTGCCAATCACTTTGCCTCGCTGCTAGATGATAAACTCGTTGCTCGGCATTCACATTGATTGCTCATCATTGAGCTCATCACCAGAGCCGAAATCATCGGCAAATATGGTGCCTAATTAAAAGAAATAAAAGCTTATGTAGAACCAAAGGCGATCTTCCGTATTTGACTTGTGAGCTGGCTGCTTCTTCTTTTCGCTCGGTGATTTTTCGGCAAAGTAAATACAAACACGATATTCGTCTGTCAATATTTGTGCCGCGGATCGGAGATCTCAGTGAGCTCGATCCTAAAAATAGATCAAGTATAGTAGGAAGAGTCTCGAGGGGCAGGCAAACGAGGCAAGCAATTTGTTTTTGTTTTTACATAATGCTCCAACGGGGATTGTAAAGCCGTCTGCTAAGTTGTTGTGTTGACTTTAGGCCAAACGTTGACATGCAAACACGAATGACTTAAGCAACGAACTTGTCATTTATGCAATAGCATAATTCAGAGTGATTCATTTTCTTCACTCAAATCTTAAAGACTTTTCAAGCGCTTTCAATGTCAAATTGTTTTGGGTAATTGCTTTTTTTAAATACCCATTTTTTTGTTGGCACCCACACTTGACGGCTCTGAAACACTTTCAATTTCGAAGCTTTGACGTCTGTTTTAGCACCATTTTTGGACGAGTGATGAAGACAAAAGAACCATTAAATGGAGATCACAATTCTGGGGAAACTTAACTCGAGTGCCCGCTTCTCCCCCCGCCGCTGGTCGCTGTCAATGACATCAGACACTGCTGAAAATGAATAACTGAAACAAAAACTGAAACTAAAGCAGCCGGAAATGCAGCGCAAAAAACTTCCCAGGCCTCTATAGGGTTTCCCGCTCAACTTCTGTTACATTTTTGCCATTTAGCATTTGCCACTTTTGTAATTATGCGAAAATGAAAACAATACGACCCGGTGAGTCACCACCGACGGCGTCAGTTGTCGACACCTGCGACCGCTTTGGGTCACGGGCCAACCATGTGAACCCACATGTGAAGAGTCGGCGAGAGTCGGGTTCGGTTCAGACGTTCAGCGGGGTTGCTGGCGAGCCAAATTGTAAAATGCAATAAAACTCGAGTGCTTTATGGCAGCGCCTTTTGTTCGAGTGCGAGTCATGGTAATTATACCTGGCATATGGACAAATGAATTTTACTACTGTCCCCTGAGCTATGCAAAACTAAATAATTTTAGTTGCAATTTTTAGAGGCCCCTGGCTATCGGATTGGCCAACTGTGACTCGGGGGTTGAAGCGGATCCATGGGAATTCGGAAGCGTAATCTAGTTAGTTCGTGAATCATTTTATTTTTCGAAAGCCCATAATTTTTTATTACTAATTTTCATTGCCGCCGTATTATACACACCAATTAAATTTAAATTAAGTAAATTAATGAGCAATATTAACATTTTTCTGATCAATACTAATCATTTAATATTATGTTTTATAAATAATTTTTAAGCATTTGCTTTTAATAACGTCATAATTTTTTTTGCTAGTCATTGTAAAGGGTTCGTTAAACTTCTCAAATCAATCATTTTAATTCCATATTACGTTTTAAGAATTATTAAAAAAATTTCGTTTTTAAAAACATCATTACATTTTGTTAATGATTAAAATAATATACTTTAAGCTTAACCTTAAATAACAAAACTGTATAATCATTTTCTTTAATATAAAGTTAAAATAAATTTCGTTTGATCCATTTTAAAAAAGATCAAATCTCATAATTTGTTACAAGTTCAAGTAAATGAATTCAAGAGAAAGAGGATATCGAGGTATACAAAGTCACAGCAAAGTACAGCCCAAGAAAACCGCAGAAACCTCACTTTTAATTTGAAAAGCAAAATGCAATTTAAGCGAGGCGAACGATTTTGATGAACCGCTTAGATGTTGGGCCCGAAGAAAAGCCGCAGCGTCGAGATCCAGGCGAAAACTAGAGAACTTGGCAAATAAATACAATTTTAACACCTTTTGCTCCACATTCCAGTCGGCCAGTTCCGTTAGCCGCCGAGTCGGGCATCAATTGTTATTATTATTAATTAGAAAAATATTTTGCTGCCAAGCCATCGCCGAATCCCAGGCCTAGCCGCACCAGAACCCAAACCCAGCCCAGCCCGATTCCAAGTCCAAACATCGCCTGACTGGAGTTATCGGAGCAGAGGCATCGGACCACTGGGAGCTGCAAGTTGCAGCCCGGCGGAGAGTTATTTGGTCCAGGGTTTTGATTGGAACTCCCCGTGGCCGTGACATGCGAGCTCCGCTCCGCAGCTTCGTGTCAGCAAATTAGAGAAATATTTTGTTTGCTCAGTAATTGGCAATTGATCCAGAGATCCCCCGGAACGCTCCGAATGGAAACCAGAAACGAGGCCTTACAAATTGCCGAGCAGCTCGTGGAGCACACGCCCCGAAAACTTCACGTATGTGAAATCAATAAACGTCTCATAAATAATGACCATCGATTCCGGTTTCTGGCTTTCGGCGATTTAAGCAGAGAATCTCGATAGAAAATTTGCATTTTTGAATTTCATAATTAGCATGACAAAGACTTGATCAACGAAAAACATTTGGCTATAAAATTATATTTAGAAAATTATGGTCAGCGATTCTTGCGCACCCAACATTTTCGCTTTCGGTGAAGAAGAACCAAGCCTTCTGTACGAAACTTAGGAAACAATAAAATTATGCAAGCTGCTGTTGAGCAACAAATAATAAAATATATAAAATTAGCTATTAAAATTTCGGTTTAAGTATCCAGAATGAAATTGGTTATTTGAAGACACGTTTTCTTAAACATTTTATTAATTTAAATTCATACATGTTTCAAAGCTTAAAGCTTTATATTGGGAACATTTTAAAGAAATTAACACAAACTTTCGTTTCCCTAAATATCTGCGTGATTTATGTTTTCTCGTTGGCTTAGCGAAATTCTTATACATATATTTTAAGCTCGGCATTTAATTACTAAAACTCACGAAATATGTTAATTAGAGACTTGCGAGCCACAAACAAACTTAAGTTTCGCAGAATACAAATTTTTAGTTTTTTATTTAACATTTTATGTGGGCAGTATAAAGTAAGAGCAGGCAATTAAAAAAGGGCTCAAAGGTCAGAAATACTTGTATATATTCAAACTACTCAAGAAGATATACGAATTCAATTGAGGTAGCGGTCACTAGAACCGGAATTGGCTGGCGAAGGTATCTTAAAACTGATTACATCAACGTAGGTTTCGTCCACTTAGCTAAACAGCCCATAAAACTTTGAGATTAGATCGAAACCGATCTAGGGTTCTTTTTATGGCAATCGCAACTATTTAAGAGCCTAGCAATTTCAGTAAAAATAATTACAGGCAACGGGCCACTTCATTCTACAAAGTAAATTATCTCAGCTGAAGAACAAAGAAAAAGCAAAGCGGGTGAAATAAGAGAAAAGAAAAATAATCGTAAAAGAACGAACGAGCAACAAATTAAATTAAATTGCTATACAAATGTACCTTTATTTTTTATTGATTTTGAGTGCGTGACAAAAATAATAAAAAAAAGCAGACAAAAGCGAACAGAAGAGAAATAAAAGTTAAAAATGATAAATTAGAGAGGAAACAATCTCCAAGTTCTGGACACTATTTCACGGTTGGTGCGGATTACGCAATGGGAATGGGTGAAAAGAATGAAAGATGGGAAATTTCATCTTACAACTAATTTATGTAAGCGGAAATACCAAAACAGAATCTGGGATTTGAAAGTAGAAGCAAGTTCCTTGACTCCCTTTCAGATGAGTGTGTAGATCGGCTTAATTGTTTACCGGCACCCATAACTCCAATTTGTTTTTGTTCTCTTTTGTTTTTTTCACACGCTTGCGCTTCTCAAGAAGTTCTTCATAAAGTTGTTTGCCTAAAATTAATTTAAGCAATTCTAATTCCATTTCTTTGGCTCGACCTTTGTTTACTACGCTTTTGATGGATACATTCTCGGGTCTTTTGGCCAGTAAGTAGCAAGAAGTTGTTTTTTGTTGGCATGCAAATGAGCCAAGTGACAGGCCAAATGAGTCTGTTTGCTTTCGAGTGGGTGTAATGCGCAGACAGCAGTTAGCGTTCTGTTTTCATTTCGTTTTGACTTGGTGGTCTGTTGCCTAATTGATTCGGCAACTTAAATTGGTCATGCGTTTTAAGTAAATTGTTTTTTGATGATTGATAGAAAATTTAAGTGGACTTTAGATTGATTAAAAATTTTAAAGTTGGTAAATTAAGAGTTCTATGTTAGCTGTATCCATAAAAAAATGCAATTAAATATAATAATTAAAAATTTCTTGGATTTGTACATTCCCAATGAGTTCCCAAACGCCCCTTTATTAGTCCGTATTTTAATTGTGTTTTTATAAAACTAAGAGAAGGGAAATAAAGATTTCTATATAAATATAAATTTAAAAAAATATCTTAGTTAATACAAAATTATAAATGGCTCAAATTTGTTAGTTAAAATTTAAATTAGACTCCTTATTTCCCAAAGAGTTCCTCCCTATCAAGTACTCTCCATCAATGTTTAGATTCCACCAAAACCTTATATAGAGTCGCCGTCAGCGATAAGGCAATTCCAGCCAAGTAACCCATTTGCCTCATTTGTCTTGGAAGCTGTTGTTGCCGCTGCTGCTGGAGATGTTGCTCCCAGTGATGTTGCATACACCCTCACAGAAGTGCACTGACAACGGAGACGGCATATTTTCAACACCTGCCTTGCCTCGACTTTGCCCGTCAACCTTTGTGCCACTTTGCCAGTTCCCAAAACTCACTTTTGTGTCACTGCAGCAGTTGCTGATGCCGAGATGCTGCTGCTGTTGTTGTTCCTCTGGGAGATAAGCGCAAAAACTATTTGCCAGCAAATGTTGTCGTTGCCTCAGCTGCTGGGGAAATGGTCTTGGGGCCTCGGAAGAGGTCGGTGGAAAGGTCTGGGGAAGGGGATCCCAGGGAAGTCTGTCTGCATGCATTAGAGCAAGTTGCAGGCAGTCAACAAATTAACTTGGCGAAGGAGAAGCCGCCAGGCAGCCAAAGGTAGACGCATCACTGGCTTTTCAGTTCCCCGGGACTTGTGCCACCCCCCTTGAAACCCCTGCCTCTCCTGGTTGTGACTGCAAATATGCGAACTGCGCATCTTATTAAGAAAGAAAGTACTTTCTGTCAGGCAGCTGTTGTTTGCCGGCCCGTTGTTGTTGCCGCTGACTGTTTTCCACCATGTACTCTGCCTAGATATGTATATAAATAATTATACACTTACTTGGGGAGTGGTTCAGCTGGCAAACGGAAGTTGTTCCTCGAAATTTTTTTCGATTTTTTGTATACTGAAAAACAAACCTTGCGGCATTTTAAAACTTTTTTTTTTTTATTAAATACAATTTTTAATTATTTTTACTAGTAGTACTAATAGAAGTAATAGTAGTAGTAGTAGTAGTAATAGTAGTAATAGTAGTAGAAGTAGTAGTGATAGTAGAAGTAGTAGTAGTAATAATAAAAGTAGTAGTATTACACCACTAATATGTTTTTACCTTTTCCTTGTTCTTAAAATTTATGTTACAAATTAATATAACAATATTCAAATAAATTGCTAATTCGTTGCTAGCCTACTATGAAATAAAATGTATTTTGTTATTGTCTTATTCCTAGATCTTAAGCATAAGCCTCCTAAAGCTTAGCACACAGTGTTAAACTTAATACTTTACTACCTAGCGCCTAGAATATAAGTTAGTAATGTTATTGAAATTTTCCTTCAAATATTTATTAACATTAATAATGTTGACAAACATAAAACATTTCTTATCAGTTATTGCTTAAAAATGATTTACCTAAAAACTTTTTAAAAGAAGACCCCAATATAATTTATTGATTGCTAGAATACTTTTCATTTGCAAATTTTTTAAGAAACCAGGCACTTAAACAATTGTCAAGATTATGAAAGTGTATTTTAAAATCACCTTTGGCCATTTTAGGCACTTTTTTCTATTATTATCCATACAATATACAGTTTTTTTCGTTCAGCTTGCATTTTCAAGTGCCGTGCGAACTTCAACTTGATGTCTCGTTATTGTCGAGCCACACAAGATGACTTCCCCCGGCCAAAATCCCCACAGCCTCCCACCCCTTTGGGCAGACAGGGACGGCGATGGTGAGAGAGATCGGGTCCAAGTCGGAGTTGCAGTCTTATTATGATTACAAATACCTAGAGCCCAACTGGTTGGACTTGTTTACTGGGGTTTCCATTCGGAGTTTTTCTATCATAATTCCAAATGCATTTAAAAATGGCCCAAAAAACGCAAAGAAACCACCAAGTTGCCCAACAAGATTTATTTATACTTTTTCGCCGGCTGACTTAATTGCCGCTAATGCAATTAAATACAAATATTTTTCCTTTCGTTGTATTTAATATGTCACAGAGTGTAAATATTTGTTTGCTTAGAGAGGGTTTTCGCTTTGCTTAGTTATCAAATTAAATTAATTGTAAATAATTGTGAAGTTATGTTGAACATGTGAATGGAATTTACAAAAATAAATAACTAAAGAAACCCGAAATAAGGGAAAGGAATGCGAGAAATATTTTGTTGATGCCAGTACAAGTTAATTGGATTTTTAACAACTATTTTGATTAACTAAATACTTATGCAACAATAACTATTTGTAATTTGATAACTTGAAAAGAAGGTGCAATTTAAAATTCCGAATATTAGGATAATATATAAAACCAAAAAGATCTTGTGAACACACAGCGAAACCCGGAAAAGTTCTTACAAAGTTATGATCCGTCTTTCATGTTTGCCTCAGCTCGTTATGGGGTTATATAACTCGATAGCCATCATAATGGTTAGGCAGGCACTGACCACACTCAATCCCGAGCTCCGTTCCAGACCCTGAACAAGATGATCGGATAGAAGAAAAAGTAGCATAAAAGTTCACTTTCCTATCCACGAATCCAGACTTGCTGCTAATGATGGCCGGGTGATGATGTAATTGGGCCTGGGCTCCTAATTAAGTCACGCAAAATTTAAGCTAATTTGCAGTTTTAGTTCTTCTTTGGATACTCCCTGCTTCTAATTGGGCCCAGAGTCAACATGATTATGTAAACAAGGAAGTAAACGACCTGAATGCGTAAACAGAAACTTTTACTTGGCTTGGGGCGCTATTCGTTGGCTTCCTTTCGACATAAAACGACGGAAACTGCCCAGAAGGCAGAGCCAAATTAAAAGTGGGAGGGAGTGGGGCCTGCGACTGGGCCTAAACATAAATTTTGAATCAGGTTTTTGATCACTTGCCAGCCGCCTAATTGAAAACGAAAGCGCAAATAGGTAGCTGAAAAATAGAAAAGTGCAAATGGGGGAAAACTACGTGAAATGAAAATGCCTTCGACGGCCATCGATAATCGAATGACAACAATGAAAGACCTTTTCCCCGGCTCTTTTCCTTCTCGTTTTCTTTGGGCCGAACACACTCTTGATTTCCGCATCGTCGCCCAGTCCGTTTTTCCGTCCGATTTTTCCATGTTCACTGGAGCGCCCCGAGGTGAAGGGAAATTTCTGTTCAAATGGAAATGCCGAGACTGATTTTGTGTCGGAGTGTTGACCACGTTCAATTAACAAGGAGAGCGCTGAAAATGAAACCGAAATTAAGTCAACTGAAATGATCTCCCGACTTAATTTAACAGTCCAATTTCATTTAACAGCGGCTTTAATTTGTTGCTTTGTACTGTGTGAGTTTTAAGAGTTTTAATTAAATTTATGCTTGCAATTTCGATTTAATTCCGAAAAATTAAATGTATATCTATAAATGACATAATTATTAAATACATAAAGTAACCATGTAAAAATAGTAACATATTGTAGAGATATTGGTTTTTTTAATCAGATGATATTCGAATAGTCTTTCAAATTTGTATTCATAATTTATTAAGAACTATTATTATTATTATAAAAGGTTATAGATTGTTTTCTTTGAAATTAAATAATGCAAAATTTATAAACATTTGAAAATATTATTTATTTTAATGTAACCTTTGTCCATGCAAACTTTTCATTTCAAAGACACTTGTTTTACTTTCATTTGATGTAATGCGAGAAGAAAATGCCGCATAATATATCCTCTCGATACTCTCTCTTTCACTGGCGATCTTGGCAATCGGCGCGGCAATAACGATAATTTCCTGTTGGAGAAAAATTGCAACTCTGCTAATTTGCTGTAAATAAACGACGCGAAAATAATATACAATTAATTGCCATTCCAGCTCGGACTTGAAGTCGCAGCTCGGATTCAAGTTGGCGGTCAGATTCAGATGCAATGCCCGGCGGAGCCGATAATGCCTTGCTCTGGTATCCCATGATCCGCCAGATATTCCAGCTCCCCGCTGTCTTTAGCTGCAGATCGAATCCTGGGAGATGGGCGATGGGCAACGCCCACACGCAACGATTCTTGGAGGGCAATTTGGAGTTTGGGGCGCTCTGATCGGCAAATTATGAAGTGCCAAGGAAGCCATTTAAACGATTTAATGGCACCCTGCGTTTCCACCGCGTTTCCCAATGATCGTAAATAAACAGAACGTAAAGGTACAGAAAACGGAGCAGAAGTAGAAGTAGCTGGCCCCTCTCAGTTCTCCCTCCCCTGGCCTCCGATGACGAGCCCTCCTGGTGGTCCCTTGGATTTATTCCACATTGGTCTTGGACTGGTTGTTTCTCATGGCAAATGAATTGATTACTGCTGGGCGAAATGCGAATGGGTGAATTGAATTCATTGGCTTGAGATATCAGTGTAACTTTCGGGGAAGATAATATGGGCCACAGCTGGAGCCTGCCCTGAAGATTCCATTCATGGGGTCCCACTATGGATTCATGGCAAATTAACGTTTATTCATGGATAGCCCTGCTGTTTATTATGGTGTTAAATTAAAACTATCGAATCAATTTCATTTTGTTTAAAAAAAAAAAGTTATTTAATTATTGTGGAATTATGAAGCTTTTGAATAGTATGTTGAGTTACTTCATTTTTTGTTGCTTGTATACTCTATTTTTTTAAGGGAACTTAACATGCTACTTATATTCATTAAATTTCCCTTGCTTAGCCGACATACCAACCCAATTAGAATGTATCTTTCTGCTAGATTTCAGACACAATTGAAATTCACTTACCAACCACAAATAAATTTCACCCGACAACTGCGATTTCCAAGTTTCGAGATCCAATGTGCAGTGCCGGGATTCAGACAAAGGCAAAGATAAAAGTAAAACCAAATTGTTACCCTCGGTTCATCCATCGCAGTGCAGATTTGCAACAATGTCGGCTTGTAGCGGAAGTTGTAGAAGTATCTTGTAGTTTGCTGCGATCTAAGTGTGTTTGTAGTGCGCCTCTGTGGCAAATGATTTGGGATTTGGTAGATGAACTTGAAGCTAGGCTCAGATTGTGACTCGTGGCTACGTCGTCATCATTTGATTAATTTTTCTCTTTGTTGGAAAGTTTTCTTCATTTCATTTGCTTTGTTTTGTTTGGGATATTTCTGTTTTTTTTCAGTTTTATTTTTTCATCTCTCTGCTGCAAAGTGAAATCTCCGGCTGGGCTCTGTTTCTCCAATTCCAATTCCGATTCCAATACCTATTCCAACCCAAGAAATTCAATTTTCCACAGCGCTCGAATCGGCAAGGGTCTTCAAATTCACCTCCAACTTCGATTCAGACCGCATGCCAAATCAATTGTGTCTCCTAATAATAATCACAATAATTCGTTATTTCTTTTGTGTTTCAATTTCGGTTTGCGTCGCCGACTTTTTTCAGGCATCTATCTTTAGCTCTAAAGATTGTCAAGTGCTGGACACGTACTATCAGCTACTCTTGGCTTTCTTTTCATTTCCATCTTTTTCTCCCCATGCTGAGTACTGGATTTTTTCTCTATGCTCGACCAAGTCGCTAATTACGCAAGCACATAGTTACCCGAGGCCCTGGAAATGAAATAAAAGCATCAATCGCGTCCAGCAGATAGGAGATACGAGATACAAGATGCTCGCTGCCAGATACATTTGCACCCAACTCGTTTAGCACTCAATCCGATCTTCCTATGCATATTAGTTATTAGCCCCGTCGTAATTGAATTAACACCCGTTTCGTACCCGACTTTTTCAGCCTTCTTGGCTCGGAAATTTTGTATTTCGCCAGCCGTTGGCCACGATCTCGATCTGTTTCTTTTTCCGAGGATGACGCACGATGTTTGGCTTTGGACCAAGTGCCATCCAAGTGCTAAAAACTGGCGAAAAACAAAATAGCCGAAATAAATTGTTGAATAAATAGCTAAAGCTTAAATACACTATTTGCTTAATTACGTACTGCTTTTATGGTTGGGTGCACTTATATTTAGATTAAATTTACATAAATTCCCACTTGTCAGAAAACTGTTGTTGGAAGTGATATTAGGAGATTAAACCAGATAACAGCATAACATTTTTAATTGCTAGTTTAATAAGCTTAAACTACTTCAATAATGTTGTTCCTTCTAGTTGGATGTTCCTTTTAGCTCACTAATATAAGGTTCCTTGGAGCTTTTTCATTAAACTTATAGCTGTGGGAACCGAGTAGCAATTAAGTTAATTAAATGCATACCAATAGTACTAAAATAAGGCCCGACTGCAATAAAAGAATATTACACAATCAAAGTGCATTAATTTAAAGGTCACCAAATATGGCGTAATAAAATGCTACCACAAGTACCAGCTTAGTCAAATGGCTATATCACTTAGCCAAATGTTACAGGTTGCCCCGGCAAACTCACCCATTTATCCGTGCATCATTATAGCTTACCTAAGCAACCAGCAAGTATGCTATATGATGATAGCCCCAATTTAACTAACCGTTTAACGATCTTGCACAAATCCCCAACTCGTCGAAACCCAATTTCGGTGGGTTGTGTGAGTTGTGAGTTGTATACTTACACTTATTTACCCACCCAGTAGTAGGCTCCACTTGAGGGGGCGCCACTCGAATGCACGCAGTCTGATTACACCAGATTTTCGTTATTTTCGTTAGTGGCACAGCAGCAGCTTTAGCGGGAAATTGTGGCCTGAAAAGCAGCTACAAAACGAAGCCAAAGCCAAAGCCAAAATCCAGCAAACGAACGCGACGCTTCAACGCTCGTCAAACACTTCAATTACGAATTCAATTTGTTGCTCATTAAGCTGCTGAAATGTTTATCAACATTTTTGCTGCTGCCTTTGTTGTTAGCGTTGTTATGCAATTGGCACGCGCTAAGGTCTAAAAGCAACATCCAACATTTTTTATGTTTTTGGGTAATTGTTTGCTCAAGCTCAAGTCTTGTTTTGATTTATTTGGCAGGTATTATTATTGTTATTATCTTAGCTAGAAGCTATGTAGGAAGTTGAGTTAAGGAAGTCTCAAAACCAAAACATTTTTTAACGCCAGAGCAATTCAAATAATATTTTGAATATATTAGTTATTTAATATTTAATTAGCTAATACAATATATTCATATAAATGATTTCCTTGTGAGTTTTTCGTGTATTTTTGATAAGACATATTTTTTTAACGGGCCAAATTCACAAATTAAAATAATCTGATAATTGTAATTTATTAATTAAATAGACGGGTTTACTAGGGATGAAGACTAACACCCAAAATACAATTTTTCTAAGATAAAATAAAAATAAATTCAATTAGTTTTTGCTGTTCTTACAAACTTTTTGCAAACGCTTTAGCAAATATCCATTTAAAAATATTTTTTGTATTAAAAATTAAAAGAAACTGGTAGAAAATAATCCAGGGTATTTGCTTAACCGATACTGCTAATCCGACCCTTTCTTTATTGTTTCACCAAAGCTTCGGTAAATTTTTTGTGTGTGAGGAGATTGCATTTCCTTCATGTTACGTGTTGAGGTTGAGGGCACTTGAAGAAAAGTTTTACGATCATGATGACCATCACGCTGGCGATGATGACGATAGTGTACTCTGTACAGGCATTGCCATTGCCCTTTACCGTGTGTTGTATAACAGGGTAAAAGTTGCATTGCCCCCACCTGGAAACTTCTGCCCCCTTTCCACCTGCCACCTGCCCCCCACAAAACGATACTTTTCCGGGGGCCATTTCATTGCATCCTACGAGTAAACGACTCGAGACTTCATATTGTGTTTCTCACGCACTTTAACACCATTTAGTTGATAACAATCGCAGAAACGCTTCGCCCCTCTCTTTCTGTACCGCCTATCGCCATCTCCCTCCGCGTGCAACGCCACTTGCCACTTGCCACCGCCTTAACTCAACTGCACGCCGAAGATGCCGTTTGGCTTTCCCAAAAAAAAATAATAAAATGAAAAAAATGAGAAAAAGGCCCCAGACATAAAAAATTCAAGCCGCGATAAGCAAAGTCCACAAGCAAACGGACCTGAACCTGAACCTGTGCACCCAACTGGTTGCCAGCCAAAAAACGGAAAAAGATGAATAAAAAGACGCCAGGGAAAAAAGAAATACCCGTACCGAAAAAATAGCAGGAAAAAGTACACATCGAAGGAGAAAGTAAACGTTAACGAAGCTGCCGCAAAACGTTGAAATGTTGCAAAGAAAGCAGCCGAAGCCGGCAAAAAGGCTGAAAAGAAATGTTTCTCATCTCTTTCCTCTCTTTTTGGGCAAGTGGCAAGTGTCTGAGGTTTTTGGTGATGGATAAGCTTTCGATGAAGTTGGCAATTATGAGAGCAAAATGCGTAAGGCGAGTTATGAGGAAATCAGGGGGACCTTCTTATACTCAAGATTGAAAAGGGACGACTATAAAAAAAGTTAAGGAAATGGTCTAATTTACAACTAATAGTTTTACATGGATGTGTTTATAGCTAAAAAAAACGAAAAGCCAAATACTAAATTCACTATATAATTGTGGACAAGTTTAACAAGAACTTAAAATCAGAAGAATTATTCTATACCGACAAAAAAGGTAGAACAGATCAAATTTATATGAACATATCCAAAGTTCCTATACCAAACTTTATTTCCCAATCGAAGTTTAGAAAAAAACGAACCTTTATTAAACTAAGTGCACTAACAATTTCCGCCCTGTAATAAAACGGAATTAAAGTGTGCACGAATTTTGCAAAGCAATTTTCCCATCCCAAACGATAAACTTCCGTTCGGTATGTAAATTTTTTAAATTTTCCTATAACAGATCCAGATTTACCCCTCTTTCGTGGGTTAAACTTCCATACAACTGTTACTGAAATTCCTCGCAAATGTGCTATGAAATCAATAAAGTATTCGAAGCATTTGTGGCAGCAGCTGGTGATGCTGCTGCTGATTTTGCTGATGCTGCAGCATTCGCCGTTTCGACCACTTTGTAGCTGCCACTTGTTGCACCTTTCTCCTTTGCTCTGGCCCCGCAATTCGATACGAGCCGGGCGATGATAAATTTCTGCAACCATAACGGCCACAGCCGAGTATGTGCCGCTATATATGCGATAGAGTGCACTGGAAAAAATGTTTATTCTTATTTAATTTTTATATTTTTTTTGGTAGTACAGGGTTGTTCTCGAATTAAGGTTTCCACATTGAATTTAAACTACATTTATCCACTTGCAATATATTAATAATGGATAATTCAAATGAATCATGATGAATGCCTTTAGTAAAAATATCTTAAGAATATTTAATTATATTGGTCAATTATTTATTTTATATACCTATATTTAGGTATGGCCCTAAGTACGTGATATTTTATATGCCTTAAAATCCCATAGTTCGTAATTTGGAAGATATTCTTCTCAGTGCAGCTTCCCCCACTGCACCTCCTGCAACCTGCAACTTATGCGCATAATTTTGACTTGATTTCATTTTTCTCGCATGCGATTTTTATGTTATTTCTCCTATTCGTTTCGTTCAATTTGAAATTGAAATTCAAATGTGAATGCACCTGAATCGAAGGAGGAATGGGGGATCAACGATCGATGGCCCAAGTTAGCCGCTGACCAGCTGGATATTTATTACCTCACAGCGAATGCAAATTTTCTTCTGAACTCCCCCTCCTTGTTTTTTGTTGTAGCTTCTGGGGGAAAAGAAAAGCTACTGGAGTGAAATTATGAAAATTTTCACCGAGTTTATCGACCTCAGCTAAGGTTGAGCTTCGAAAGAGCGACACAAGCGACTCGAGAAACGTGGGGGAGTACGTACATAGTAGTAGCAGCGGACCCCCATCAGAAACCAGTCCAAAAATCCATTGACAAGGTCACTTCCGTCACATGCCGCCATACCGTGTCGTGGGTGGTTATTCACCTTTTTTGCCAGCCTTAATTGTTTGTCAAGGCGCTCTCGGCCGAGCTCTTAACTGGGTCAAAACACACCGATGGGCGCCTAATTGAGAGGTAATGTGGCGGGGAGAGGACTTTGCATTGACCCTAGTTGGGATGAAGAGCGGCAGAAACTTTTTCAAGTATATGGCTTGGAGCTGGAACTGGAACATTTGGCTCGATTGCCTTGAGACCTCGCGAACGTTTGGCTAATTTTTTGAGGCAATTGACAGGTGCCTTGAATTATGTTTTTTACTCCGATTTAATGGGCCTCTATGACAGCGCTCCAGTTAAGAGTAATAACGTGTGACCGTTCGGGGTCTCTTAACTGGATTACCGTACTAACTGGGCTAAATGAGGGGGATTACAATGGAGATCAACGGGATTATGGCTTCCAATAGAGAATAATATAGGACCTAGAAATGGAGTAATCAAGTTCACAGTTAAATAACTGTTTAAAATATAACTTTTTTGTTAACGGGGCAGTTTGGTTGAAACTAAATTGTAATACCACCTACCAAGTCTGCGCATTAATATTTTATTTATTTATTACCTATATGCATTATATTTATTTAAGAACAAGTGGTTAGATATAGTCAAATTCAGCTAATCTGTTATAAATCTAATCGTTATAATCTTTTATTTTTCAGGTACGTAAATCAGCTTCATTGTGTTCTTTATAAAACCTACGATCGGTAAGCTTAATAATAATCCAAATAAGATATCACAAATGCATTTTTCAATTGCTTTCATTATTACTTGAAACTATCATTACTGAAACTGTCCTATAAATGAAGATTTAATCTCAAGCTTCTGAAACTAAGAAAAAAAAAAAACTCATTCCAAAGAGCCAAGCCCCTCGACAAAATGACAGTTTTTAAATACAAGCAATTTGTAGACACAATTGTATCTACAAGATACAAAGTTCATGACTTCATTTGTCCATTTTTTGACATTCACTTTTGTTTGCAGACATTGTTTTGTGTTACTTTTACTGTCGATTCTGTTGAGGTCGGGAAAAATTTTGGTAACGACGAAAAGCCTTTAATTACAGGCTTTTGGAAGAGAGAGAGAGAGAGTGAAAGGGAGAGACACACAATTAAAATTGGCAACTGCGGTTTATAGAAATCAAGAGTTTTTTGTGTTTCTCCTGATTAAAAGTCTTTGAGACGGATGTACCGAAGCATCGCATTGATCAATTTCGAGACGACGTCTTTATAAGTACACCTAAAATATGCAGGAAAGAAGCTCTGAAGAGAAATACCATAAAAAATAAAACTTTCTCAAGTGCCGGCAGTCGATCAATTGAAACGCTTCACCGAGCAAAACGATTCAATGAAATAATTACAGAGCCAACCGCAAGATAGAAACCCCCTCCCTGCACACTCCATTTCCCCCCGAACACTCTGCCACACTTTGCCACTCGATGTCGCACTAACAATTTGGAAAGTAAAAGTCAAACTGTCAACGTATTTTTTGTTTGCGAGGTCCAACCTTCCTTCCAAACAATTGAAAACTCTGCCACAGATGATGATTGATTTTTTTTGTGAAATCCGCGTACTTTTTTCTGCTGCAGGCGGATGAGTTGGCTGAGTGTTTGGGCTGGTGTGTCATGTAATCAAAAATCACTCGCACGGATCAGTCGATCAATTACTTTGCCCAATCATGCAGTCATGTGCGAAGACTGACATCCGAGGAAGGGACTCTCGAGAGCTTTGGTAATAGATCTGTGAATGGGGAGGTTTCGTAATGCTTCAGATACTTTTTGAAATTCTTACAACTTGTCATTATGGATACTATAGAGATTACATACCTATAATTATGAGGGAGTAAGGTATTATTCTATAAATTCTTTCTACTGACTACACACTTTAACAAAATGTTAGTAGGTGGAGATATAAAAGAAAAGAAGTGACTTAAATTTACTTACTTGTCTAATAAATTGAAATATTTTCTAGTTTAAGTATATACTATAAAGCTAAATAGTGCACTCCGAAAAAACTACCAAAGTAACTAAAACTTAATAAACGCAAATTGTCATTTTCCCCGCTAAAATGTTTATGCAAAACTTTCCCAAATAAAAAACCATTTAGCCATGAAATACTTTTTGCTCAATTTCTACAGCTAAGTTAATGTTTTTTATGAATATTTCGATTTTATCGTTTTTGAGCAAATCGAATGCGATTATCAAAAGCACTTAATTGGCAATTAATTTTTGGCCGAGCTTGTGCTCGAAATCGGCAACCTGAAGCGTGGGACTCCCTGCTAAGATCGGTGGGTGTGGGGTGTGTGTGTTGGAGAGAAGAGTTTCGGAGGTTCGGTCAGCCACTCGAGAGGGTTCACTTTCTTCTTTCTTTCTTTCATAGAGGCTGCTCGGCGTATGTGTGGTAATAAAAACTGATGAGTGGCACCCGCAATCCAGCTCGCCCCCTTTTCATCAACTTCATCCTCTGCACGATAATGAAGATCATCATCGCCTTGTGGCAAACACTTTCATTTGCCGTTGACAGAAGTCGTCAAGTGGTCAAGTGGGGACACCAATGTAAATGTTAGGGGGAGTGGGCCGAAAACTTGTTGCTGCCTCGTTTGTTTGTTCATCAACGTCATCATCAGCGTCAGCGTCAGAGTCTCCCAGCATCCAAATAATACCTACGAGAAAGAAAAAAACTTGACTCGCCGAGACACGAAGAAATTTCACTTTCAAAACTCACAATAATTCCGGGGGGTATCCATATATTTATGGCGCGGGTGCAGCCAGGAAACGCCAACTTGTAAGCGTAATTGTGTGGCAATTGTATTGGATTTGCATGCCTCGTTTTCTTGCATTGGCGATTCGAAAATTGATGCTGATCTCGGTCTCTCTGGCTCTTTTGGGTGATTTGTCGACAACATTTTTGCCGCCTAATTGGATTGTGGACGGATCTCTTTGTGGTTTTGTGGTAATCATAATACTTTATTTAAGTCTAATAATTGGCTGAGGCTTTTGTTTTCGCTCGATGATCAGATAAAAGTGAAGTTAGCTAGAGATTTTGTGCAGGGGAAATAAAATAGGATGCGGATTTCCTATGCATTTCAGCTTATTGTTTTCTCCTCGTTATACGATTTTATCCTAGATAAGAAGATTTTTATCGCCGATCGGATTCGTTAAGTAAGGAAAGTCAGTGTAATTATGGGAATGTAAATAGGGAGCATGACTTTCTGAACACTTTCATGGTCTACTTGTTTCAGGAATGCACGTAGAAAATATATTGATAGAACTTATTAGTATGTGATTTATCTCAACCAATGGAATATTTAAATTGTATTTATTTAATTTAACTAAAACCACCCAAAAAACATAAATTTATGATTTAATACCGGTTGTATTAAGAGTACACCATTAAATTATAGATGAAAGACTAAATATTTTATAGTCTAAACCTACTTTACAGATTTATTTCTATATTAAAGAGTCTAGAATTTTAATTTTTGGTATTATTTGTAGGCCAATTGATTTAAATTTAATACTTTGGAAAGTATTTGTGATGAGTATTAACATCACATCGACGCCAAATGATACTCAAAAGTGTAGAATTAATACAAAAGTAGTTGCTTTTATTATTGTATTGACTTATGTTGCTTTAAATACTTATCATAAAATCATGATCGATTTTAGGCGATCGACTAGAATTTTTTACGATGCCATTATAACGTTAAATTTTAGCTATTTTCCTTAATCCTCATGCATATTTTCCAGTCCCGCCAATAATTCCTCCTCCAATTCACGGCCACCATCTGCTGGCACTTTCCTTTCAGAGCCCTTTTTCCTCGTTCGCCAGCAAGCCATAAACAATTTAAGGTTTTTAGCAGCTTTTGCTTTTACCCGAGTCGTGCGCGAAACCGTGAACCGTTTTATCGCCCTGAATGACTGAATGACTGACTGACTGAAAGACTGACAGACTCTCCGCTGGAAAATTACATAGTTTTTCCTCCAGTTTTTTGTTCGGTTTTCGTTTCGTTATTGTTGCCTTTCAAGTGAAACAAATAGAACATAACTTTTGCTTTCACCTTTTTCAAGGGGAGCCTCCACAGCAACGTCAGCAGCCACTCAACGACAATTCCGGGCAAAAATCTCCAAGTTTCTTACTTCTCTTTTTTATTGTTGTTGCTGGAGGAGGTGGATGCCAAAAGCGGACAGCGAAGTTTGTTTGTAATTGCGTTGGCCTGCACGGAGAGAAAATAATGATCTTAAACTTAAGACGATTGATTTTCAAGTGGGTCATAAATTTTAAAATTATTTCGGAAACCATGAAAAATCAAAGATAGTAACTCCTAGGATATTACTTAGGTGGTCATAAATATTTTATATATTTAACTAGTATTTAACGGGAATTAATAAGGAAATATTTGTCAAAATATTTAGTACCTATTGTTATTCCATATGTATGTACAATCTATGATGACCTCTTTTATTATAAAGACAAAATATGTTTTGAAATATGTGCCATAAATTTGAGTTCTTGCAACATTTTATTTAATTTTAATTTATTGTTATAATATATATAATCACCTGTTATAATATTAATGTTACTCATGTTACTTACTGTATGGAGAGTCCTATGAATTTTAGACTAAAGTAAAGTGAATCCTTTATTTATAAAAAAAGAACATTTAAATGCTAATACCACATAGTGGTTTACTTTTTAAATATTTGTTCAGCACACAAAAAACAAACTTTTAAACATGTTTTACACTTAAATTTCTATATTATTTTTATATATTAACAATAAGTTGGTTTTTCTCTGTGCACCACAACAATGGATGGAGGCGGAGTTGTTGTTGGCGATGTGGCTGAAGTTTCTGCTGAAGTTGCGTTGGCGTCTGGCGCTCAATTTGCATGCCAACAGCAGCCAAGCGCGGAGATCGCCGGACGGGAGGGGGGCGAAACAATTTGTTATTTGCCTTTTGCGGCTCGCGTTCTCTGCCATTTCAATTTTCGCAGGGGACACAGGTGGGCAGGTGGGAGTTGGAAGATGGGTGCTGCTCTGGGCCCCAGACCCGGCTAACTGAGCTAACCCAGTGACCAAATGAACCACATTCTGTCAGCCCTGCAACTTGGGAACTACCTAGATGTGTCTGTGGCTGCTTAGATATTCTGATCGCGGCCTGCAGTTGAAATTCGCGCGCGCATCCAAATAGATTCGGAATGCTCGACGCATGGCAAATGGCAAATGTTGAGATACAAGAAAGTTTCTTTCGCTTCTCGGGACAGAGCAGACTTTCGAAAAGAGAAGATTTGCTAATTTTCGTTTGGGCAAGGGAATTTACGAGCAGTGCCAAGGCGCCTGACAGTTTGGAAAGTGCTGAAAAGGGCCAACTACTCGTAGAAACTAGAAACCTGCAAAACATTTTCGCACAAAACGCACATATCAGTGTCGCTTTAATTAGGAAGAGACAAAGATAATGCCAGCGAAACTCACGAAACACAAATCACAGAGGGCCTCCTCAATCGATAAGGCAGACTGGGGGGTTAACCTTTGCCCAATCTTCGTGCACGCCATGTAAAGGTTAGAGGTCAAATGTAATGAGCTCGACCGCAGCACTCACATGTGAACTCTTTTTCCCTAGCCTTCTGCCAGTGGCAAAATGTTAACTGTTATTTGCAACCGGTTATTAAGTCTCTTGGTTTGTTTATCTCCGCCTTAAGTGGATTTATTTTCAGAAGACCTAATAAATTTTAATAAACGTGATTATAAAACAAATTTGACAACCAATAAAATGCATAATATTTGCATTGTTAATTTATGGCAACCCAAATTAACGTCATTAAATTGTAATTTGAGCTTGCCAATTTTATTTTACCACTGACAGTTTTCAAATTAAATACCTTCCTTAAGCATAGCTCATTCGTATACCCCTCCACTCAAATATCAAAGAGTTGCCCCACTTTAGCAACATCTTTTTTACTCATATGTCGTAACTCTACTGCCACTATGCCAAAGTAGGATAATTTCGGTTTAAACTTTGGGATATGGCATACATCATCATCATCATCTTCAACCATGTCAACCAATCATCCGAAAAAACACTAATCTTATGCAAAATGTGAAGGTTAAGGCCAGCAACGAGTGATGGCAATTTTTGGCTGATTTGCCGTTTTTACTAATTTTTAATTTACGTTTTTATATCGAGAGCTTAAATTTACATCATTTTTTATTTTTTGCCGCCGTTGATCTTTATTTTCATGTTTTAAACACGTTTGCAGATCGAAGCGAATGGAAACTAGTTTCAGTACAATCTGCTTTAGGCTTTTTGGGCTTAACCTCAGTCTATTTATTACAGCCAGTTTGAGGCTTTACGCACATGTATATGCAGATCTTTTATTTCAAGCTGTCCATCGATATAGATCTGCCTTTAAATATTTATGAAATAGATTTTATGGTCAATTTTTTGACCACTCAACATTGGGAGACTTGTTTAATGGGTAAATCAAATGATTTGTGAGCAGCCAAATTTAAGTGGATTTTATTTTTGGCGATGAACGTATTTTTCAAGTTTGTAGGAGGTGAAAAGTTGAAATAATAGTCTGGTAAATAAAACTGAAGTGAGCAAATTAATTATGTTTTAAATATTTAATGGCTAAATTAAATCGTTTGTGATTTAAAGTAAGCAAGTGCTACAAGTCCTCTTTACTTAACTGCCAACTGCAAATATTATTAAGGTATTTCCCACTATCTACCAAAACCAAGGATCCACATGTTTGACTTTCTCCTCCATACATCAAAGTTTAGCCCGTAACTTATTTCTATACATTACTCACTGTCATTGCATCCGTCTTTCTATGACGAGCTGTCAAAATACAAATACCCTAAAAAAATGCCATTATAAATTTATATAATTTAACACAGCTGCCAACAAAATCTCATTAAATGCACTAAAATGTTTCGATGAATTTTAGCTTTTTTCTCGTTTCTGTTGTCGGCTAAAGTCATAAATTTGTCACTCATTAAATTGCTGTTTAATGTTATTTAGCACGCGGCCGCTCACGTAATCGCAAATGACAAAAAAGCGTTACAACAAAAGCGTTAACTAAAACTATCTTAAGTTGCAGTTTAACGAACTGTGACGGGACAAGTATGAAGAAAAAAAGCTGTTAAAAATCTCCTCGACTTGGCTTCAACATATATATTTTATGGACATTGAAGAGCGTTTCAAATTTGTGCAGCAGAGCGACTTGAACTTTAATTAAGATTTTCGCTTTTCCCTTGCTCCGTAATTAAAAACTGTTCACTGTTCGGTTCATACATAATTTTTGATGATTTCTTAATTAAATTATGTAAGCCGCGGGGAAAGCCAAGGGAAATGTCAATTGAGCTGGGGCAGATTACCCCGTGACCCAAATTGAAAAATTAATTAAAGTGAACGCCCCGGCCTGGTCATACCTCCTTTATTTTCTTCCATCCTTTCCTGGCCAGTGGTCCACACCCACCCACATTTCACTAACTAACCGACTAACAATTGGTCAGGTTTCCCCCCCACCCAAATCTGTTTTTGGGCCTGGTCGATCGACTTGGGTTTTGGGTTGGTCCCTGACCGCAAACGTGAAGCGTTCCGCGATCCGCAATCCGCGATCCCTGCCAGAACACTGAGCTGCCCCGGCAGTTATAATAATATTAAGCATACGCCACCTACAACAGCAACAAAGCGGAGAAAAATTGCAGCTCCAATCTGCTTGGGCCCTGGGTCAACTCCCCTTTGCTGTAGCTGCGCCAAAAGATACGGGAAAAAAAACAAAGCCCAAATAAAAATAAATAATAACAATATTTTTCAAACAACAAAAGAAATCAACAGGAGGAAAGAAGCGCCCAGAGCAGATAGCCAAGCTAACCGAAAAACCAAACCCATTTTAACCGTTAAGCACATTTGACTAAATCTGCTACACATGGGCGGCATCCGCATTGCGGGGGATCCACATCACCCCACAGTGGCGGCGCTGCGAGGGGGGTGGCAGGGGGCCATCCCAAGAGTAAGCGATCGCTGCAGGAAATGTGCAGAGGAACATCGGAATGAACTGGAATCGCTTGTATCCCCTCCATCGCGGCTTTTTTCGGCGATAGCAGATCGCGGTACTAACAACAATAGATAACGAGAATGAGGCGGGCTTTTGGGATTAAAGGCAGCCGCTGATTAAATACCCTAGTAATGGAATTTTATAGGACATTGTTAAAGATTGACCAATACTGATCATGATCATGAGATTGAAATAAACATTTTATTTTTAAGCACAAAAATTAAATATGCAATGCTACTGATAGGATTATTAAAACATTGTGAAAATTATAAACAAAATAATATGAGTATTTATAACCCAATCATACCTAAATTTGCTTAAATAATTTAATCGTTTGTCCAAAGCTTTAAAATAGAGCAATATATATTTACTGGTATAATGTAAATGCAGACCATTCAGAAACATTCACAATAATATAATATATTAATATTTTATGTGTAAATAGTCCTTACTACCTAATAATTACTACTAAAATACTAAGCTAACGTATATATAAAGGTTTACTTGAACTTGTTTAGTTTCAAAAACTTTTCCTTTGATTGAATTATTTATAAATGAGATGGAGCATCAATTTAGTAGTTGATGCCTATTTGTCAACCAGCTTTCGAGCTATCTGCGATGCCAGATTCGTTGTCATCTCCTTTTCTGAGTTAGGGTATGCCAAAAGGTAGCCACTTGTTGCAGCAGGAAGCTGAAAGAGCCAGCCCACATGCACCGCACTATCGCACACACACAGACACACACTCACACACTCATACCCATGCCATACTGGCGGATCGAGTGAAAACAGTTAAGACAACAGCAACAACTGCAAAACTGCGAACTGCCAACTGGCAACAGGAAGACCTTAAACTTGGCCTCAAACGTCAGCGGCAGCAGCGGCAACGTCGTGAAGCCAGTACACAATAACAACAGCAACAACAGCAACGAGAAAAGCAAAAAAAACAACTGCAACTGCTGCACAGTCAAACACACAATTCAATTTTATTTCATTTACTTTGTTGTTGGCTGCGGTTGCCATTCGCCAAAGAGCCTGGCTGTGGGGCTTTTGGCCCAGCCTCAGCCTCGGCAGCCTGCTGGTGGATTTGCTATTGCCATTTCTGTGTGTGGGCCGCAGCTGCCCCGCCCCTCCGGCCCCCGCTCGTTTGGATGGCTGGAATCGTTCGGATCGCTCCACTCCGCTCCACTCCATTCCAATCCGCTCCTCGAGCGCCAGCAGCTCATGAATGGGAAGTCGTCGCAGCTTCTAACTCATTTTCCTGCCTCCAGTTGTTGGGGCTCGTTTTTTGGTATCTTTTTTTTTCGTTTTGTTTTTATTTTTTGTGAATTGGCGTAAAAATGTTGTGAGAACAAATGGTTGTTAACTTTTGCACATATTTTTGTTGGCTCTTTGTCGTTCCTTTTTTTTGCTGGCTCTTTGCTGTTGTTGTTGGCGCGTTAAATTGCGTTTAACTGTTAAACTTTCCGCTGGCCGTGCTGCAAGTTCGTTGCCTAAGTCTATCGTTTTGCGCGCGATTTTTATTGCCCATACGAAGTCAGTTTATTTTATATTATTTTCATTTGCTCACTGGCCGCTTATGAAATCCTGCTGTTGTTGCTTTAATAATCATAAGTAAATATGTGACTACAGTTGAATGACTAACTGACTGAGTGCAATTGTGTGTGAGTGTGTGCGTTTGTCTGATCAACAAAGTTGGTGTAATACTCCGTTAGCTGTTTTTCCCTCTGTTTATTGCTTGGTATCTCAGTGTTTATTGTTTTGGGTAGGGCGACAATTGGAGTTAACGAAGGTTAGCCAGAAATAATTTGGGGGTACAGATGGATGAGATTGCCGAATGGGTTGATTGTCATTTACTGCTTGGCCAGCCATTATTAATTAAGCACTTGATGACTAGGATTGGGGACTATTAAAATATGCTTAATTAAAATAAAAATATTTGAATGGTTTTTAGTTGTAGGACAGTATATTTTCTGTCACATTATTGTGAAGGAAAGATACATCATTAAAAATATTTAAAGACCATTTTTCTACCTTTTTCGGAATGAACCTCAGTATGATTTAAAGCTAAGTAAAATAAGCAACCAACAAAATAACAATACTTTCTGCTTAGCTTGACATATTGTCACCTCTGTCACCATTCAAACTATGAATTCAATAACCCACAAATAAAAGCGAAAACGAACACCATTCATAGTGTACCTAAATGATTGCCACCCCATAACCTTGAAAAAATCACGTTGAGAGCCAACAGGTCAGCTTGCCCAACCAGCGATATTCAAATATTATGACATTTAGAATGAGGAAACCGAATTCCATTCATTTGGAAGAGCAGACAACACCCAACGAATAAAAGAAGAAACAATCAGAATTGATTGTAGAATGTTTACTTTTGCGTGTTTTTGCGTGTTAAGAGATCATTAAATATTCGAATGGTGTAAGATGGACCAGAAGTGGGGGGAACGTCGCCGAGTTAAACAAATAAAACAGAGAAAAATCACACAAAAACTCGCCTTTCATATGCAAAAGAAATCCATTTACTATTGCGGACAAAAACGAGTTGGGTTTAGTTGGCTGGGCTGGAACCAGATCTGTGAAGGTCAGCTCGTTTAGCACCTCTCCCCGAGTTTGGGGCCATCCTCTATAGACAAGATGGGGCCGGAGAAATAAAACGAAGCAAAGTGGTATTAAACGAAATCAAAGTGCTGCCTCCACTTGCCTAGGTTGACAATTTTAATTGCGTGCCAAGTGCTGTGCTCATAAATCATTGGGAGTAGTGGGAATTTTTACTGTTTTTTCGGGTAGTATCACTTGCAATTAGCCGCTGAGCTAGCGTTTAATTTATATTATTAGGGGGCATTTACAGTTATGTGCCGACTGATTTGTGACTGTCTCCTTTCCTTTCCTCACCCAAGACTCATGGCCATTGTCAGCATTCAGCATTCAGCATTCGGCATTCGGAATCCAACATCTGCATCAGCATCAGCGTCATCCTCTCCTCATCGTTCGTGGTGTTATTTCTCGGAGTAGGTTAATAGTGCCAAAACGTTGCAACAACAACTGCAACAAATGGCTGCCGCAATGACTGCAGCGTTCAACAAACGATGCCTCATTTATTTCTCTTTTTTCACCATTTTTTCCTGGCTTTGTTTTGTGTCTGTGGCACCGTCAGTTGCACCCTTTCATTCTGGACAGAGTCATGGAATAACATTATTATCCCGAATTTTCCTCCGCCCTCCCTTTTCACCCTAGCCCATCCCCACAGGAACAAAAAAATAAAGAAAATCCCATTCCCAAAGTGCCAGGAATATTTATGCAGCATTATTATTTATTTTATTGACAGGCAGGCAGAAAGAGTTTTCCCTTGACTTTCTATGCTCTCACCAGCTGATGTAGAACTCTGATTTGTTTGTCTTAATACTTGGTAGTGTCTTGTTGAAAATAGCAACGAATTTTGGGTTGTCATATCATACAAAACAAAACTTATTTATTGCCAAAAAAATTGATATACAATCAGTATACATCCAAATTCTAAAAGTATCATGGTGAACATTTTAATTTATTTTGCAGGATAGTAAACAAGCAAAAATGTCAGATAAATAGTGCACCCAACTAATTTTTTTCCAAGAGGCTAAAAAATACATTTTAGAATTTGTAATACCTATTTAAAAAGTCTATTTACATTTACAAGCCAAATCATTATTAAAATATTAACTAATATTTTGATATATATTTAAAAAGTCTCAGCAATAAACGAAATTTGAATGAATGAATTTATTTATGTAAATTCATTTAAAATAAATAAATAGCAGGGTCTCCGGCATTCGATGCTGCTTTTCTCCGGCCAATGACAGTCACCCATCCCAGTCCCAGGCAAATTGACTTCGATCCCCGGCTGGATGGATGCTTTGACTGCTCCGACAGCCTCGAATGCTGCTCCTGCTGCTGCCAAGTGGCAATAATTTGCTGACTTGCCCAAAAGTCGGACCCCAAGGAAGAGAATCCCGAAAGAAAACCTTTTACTTTGCGCTAATAAATTGCCATTAAACGACTTTGGAAGGCATTGCCACAATTGTTGCACCATAATTTCCCATCAAATTTTTCACACTCGTTTCGCTGGTTGGTTTTTTTGGTTTTTGGCGCTGCGAGTGTTCGCGATAATCAAATATTTGACCCCTGCCGCAAATAAATTCCCAATGCAATCGCAGGCCAGGCCAAGGAATCGAATCCAGTTGGCCAGAGTTTTCAGAGTTCGGTTGAGTTGAGTTGAGAACGTGAAAGCGCATTGCCGGTTGGCCGGTATCCGTTGGATGCAGAATGCCGAATGCTGGCTGGCTGGAAAAACGTCGACGTTGCGTGTTAAACACAATTCAAAGTCTATAATTATTGTACAATTGCCAGCAGAACCAACAGAGCCCAGTCAGGCTTGGCTCTGGCCAGACCCGAACTCCTGCTGCCAAGTCGGCGGCTGAGGCTGGGATTGGGATTTGGACTTGGATTTCGGATGGGGACTGCAGTTGGAGCTGCAGTTGGAGCTGGGACACCAGCAGGCAGCATGGAACATGAAAATTGTAGCGTGTAAGTTTCAGTGAGTAGGGGAGCAGAAGAGCCGAAGAGCCGAGCATTCCAAACACACATTCTAATTCCACATTTGCCTCGACTTTGGGATTGACACACTGCTGGCAGCAACTGCCGGTGTGCCAGAAATGAGTTCGTGACACGACTTTAAATAGTATGCTCATCTATTTATTCTGATAATTAGTCTTTAATATCATTTAATTAAAAAATGAAAGAAAATCTTCTCATGGTGTTAATACATTTTCTAAGTTACAAGTAGGTTTTCAAACCAAATGTTAATTTTTTTTTAAACTATTCATTATAAAAAAATTTATTTTTAAGCGTAAAAGCGTAAAAAATGAATTTCCATGTTATTATTAAAAAATTTTTTGTTTTATAAATTAGTCATAAGTAAAATATAGAATTTTAGTACTTGACCATTTAAAAAAAAAAATCTTATAACATTTTGATAGCAGAAAAATATATCACTGTTTACCAAATAAATCACCTACTTAAAACTCTTAAAAAAAGTGATTTTTAAAATACTTTGTTTATACATAAATGTCAAGCAGAAAGGTCACTAAATTTCCATGATATTTTTATAAATTTGTTTGTTTTTTAAATTTTGTAAATTTGGGCATGGTTTCAAAGGATAAATATATATATAATATAACTTAATGTTCACGTGTTCATTGCTTCATAATTAAAATTTTTAAAATATAAATTTTATTTATTTTTCTAGATATTTTAGTACTGTGGTATTACGTTTTATAGGATTATTTCATACTTCACTAATATGCTAATGCGATTATATTGTTCTAATGCTCTCCACACATGACCACCACCATCGGCGGCAGATGTTTATCTGAGTGAATCTTTAGCTGAAGCGCCTGAGAATCGCGCTCCTCTGCTTTTGCCTTTGCTGTTGCCTTAACTTTAACTGTTAACTTTGCTCTGACTTTGGATCTTTTGACTCGCAATTAATGCTCCAGACCTTACTGTGTTTTGCAGCCATAGCTATTGTTGCTGTTACTTTTTAGTTGAAGTTTCGGGGAAGCGGAAGCGTTGCCCACGCCCACTTGTCAGTTGGGACTGAGAGTGGGCGGGGGTGGCATTGGGGGGTGTTCTCGGAGCCAGTCATCCCGCCCCCACGCACACACATGGTGGAGCAGGGGGTGGGGTAGATAGGAGGTGATCTTCGCCAGAGATGGCGGCAATAGTTGAAAGTCTAATTGTAAACTGTTGTTCGCAGTTTTCCTAACTGTTGCTTGTTAGGCGCTTGTTTATTAACAATTTAGCACGGAAAATTCACAGGCAGCACGGAGCACAGAACACAGGATCAGGTGGGAGGTGGAAAATTGGGCGGAGGTGGAGGCGGAGGAGGTGAGAGAGCTCTCCTTGTGGGCGTTACTTATCTCTCCGACCGGGACCACCGAAAAATTTATGCCCGTCGCCGCAGCGAACTCCTCACATACTCGTAAAGTTCGTCAGTTTATGCGATGACCGCCTGACCTTCCCCGCCCCCTTCCATCACCCCATCACTAGTATGGCTATAGCTATAGCTCTGGTTCCCCCCACCACCCACTGTTCACATGTTCCTCGACGATCATAACTGTCACAATGTTCGAGGCACGAAAATGGGGCGTGTTGGGTGGCTTGGATTGTTTCTGGGTGTTGGAAGCTGGGCGGTGGAAGGGGGTGGATTAGATCACCGGGATGGCTAGGATGTGGGCCCCATGTGGGCGGAGGAGGCGGGGCCAACGGTGACGGTGTGGCAAACTGCTTTAGGGCATCGGCGAACGTAACGGAGGTTAACACATTATTATTTGGCTGTTAGGGAGGGCAGCCGTTTCTAGGAAAAATAAGAAAGCAAGTGTGAATTATTAAAGAAGTTCTCAAGAGCAAAACATTAAAATAGCTATTTATTACAGGCATAACAAAAAATTAAAAAAAAAAAATCATCATTAATCATCTGAGTTTAAAACTAAATGCTTTGAAATAAATTCTATAATTATTATTAAGAAGTTTCCGGAAGCAATAATATACACAATTGCATTTTAGGCATTAGAAACAAATCATTAAAGTTCTCTGCAAGGTATTAATGCGTTTAAAATATTCATAAAAATGTAAAAACAAAAAAAAATATAACCGCAAAAAAAAAATCCTAAAAAAATTATCAACTGTTTTAAAGCCTTTTCTAGTAAAATGTAACTCAATTTGTGGTTTTATTTTCTATACAAAAATTATAAATACAAGTATTTCTTATAAGGAATATATTTATTAAAAACTTTGAAACAGAGTACAGCTTACAATTACGATAAAATTAAAGTATTGGTACTACATTGGCTTTTTTGATGACTTGCTGAAATAATTTAAATGAGGATTATTCTTTTGATCAAGTAATAGTTCATTAGGTTTAAATTAAATTAAATTATAAATATTTTTAAGTACAGTTAATTAATATTTTATGTGTATTTTGTATATATAGCTTTAACTACGCACTTGAAGGAATGCCCATTTCTAACAATTTCTCAAACCCAAGTAATTGTAATGATTTTTTTCCCAGACAACTCCAACTAAATTGTAACTCCCTTTTCTTCTCTTTCCAGGTAAGCTTTTGAAATCTCCATGCACGCTGTTTTTCGGGTTATGTAAGTTGGGCCAGCTACACAACTAAGTTAAACTAATGCAAATAATTGGACAGATCGGAGCGGACCAACGCCCTACCCGTAGACTCCGGTGTGGAAAGTCGAGCAATAAAAGAGTATAGCGAAAATCGTAACAATGGGGCACTGACCGTTGCAGCCAATTTCGATTCGAAATGTAAACGATTTTCGTTTTAGTGGACCGCTGCAGTGCTGCCAGTGCTTGCATAAGTTTTGTGTGCGCAATTCGGGCTAAATAAGCCAGCGGAATAATAACGGCCGGCATGGGTTAATGATGCGACATGTTAGCCAACGAAACACGGGCAACCAGAGCAAACGAGACGAAAAAAATGCGTCACGCTTACCGTTAGCATGCCAAGGAAAATCGCTTGGCAAAGGGGTGGAAAATGGGGTGGGGGCCGAGGTGGGGGAAAAGTTGGGGCCTGGAGAACGCACACGTATGGCAAACCCCTCCCTGGGGGGTCCGAATGCCAGCGTAGCAGCATCCCATGCCATACCATCCCATACCATCCCATCATGCATTTCCACTCTCCCACGGATCGGCTTGGATTTTCCACCTCCTCCATTTCCCCGCCGCCCAGCATGTGGTGCGCTCCCTTTTTTGGCAAATTTGGTGCAGTGGCAGCAAAAGCAGAGCGGCAGCGCCTTTCACAAAATCTAATCAGCAGGGGAGTAGGCTGCAGGGGGGGTAGCAGGGGCTCGGCCAGAGGGGGGAGCGGTGCGAAAGGAAATGATCAGAGCAATTTACTCAAGCGAAAAATTAGCAATAAAAAGGGGGCACTTTTGACAAGCAAATGTTGATATACCCTTGCTTTAAATCGTATATATTAAGAAAAGAATGGCGATTCCATATTCAGAAAACCTAAGAAAACTGAAAAATAAAAAACAGAACCCTAAATAAGTTGACTTATCGATTTGATGTGAGGTATACAACTTCAACATACGTAGGATAACTATTAAAACTATGTAGGCTTACAATACGACATTAATAATGAAGTAAATATATTTTTATGTAATTAGTTAGTAAGTAAAGAGGTTAATAATAATTGGACCATGAATTGGCTTTATCCCGGTGCTTCGAGTTAATAATTATTTGTTATGCACTAGTAAGAATAATTTAAAAGTCTATTTAAAAATATTTCTTCTATCAAAGTTCCAAATTGAAGTAATATCGATACCAAAACCCAACTGTAGCTATACAACTCTAATGTAGGGTATAGAAATAAAAACGGAGGCTGCGGGAAAACTGGCTGCTTGATTTGACCAAGCCGACAGTGGGCGTTGTGCCGCAAAGAGAGCGGTGTGAGGGGCGGAAAATGGATAAAAGCCTTCCAACATGGAAATCTTGTTACGCTTGCATCCATCTCTTTCTCCTGCCGGGCAATTCTAATTTGCAATTCCTCGGTGCGTGTGAGTTTTTCCCCATGCAAAATGACAGAAAATAGAAGGTGAGGAGGAGAGAGATCCGCTTGCATGAGCAAATTTGATGCCATCTGTGTACAATTAGCTGTCAATATTGCGCATGCGCCACTTATGCAAAAGAAGGCGCCGATCTGCGAAGAGGGAACGATGGGGCGATCGGTAATGTGGCCGGGGAAAACAGCAAGGCAAACAAAACCGACTGGCGACTGACTCATTTGCCCAAAAGATTTTGCAACACGCAACACAAAGTCAACAACAACACACGCAACTTCGGCTGACCGAATACAGTGGGTCAAATTCCGCAAGTTTAAAAAAATAGTTTTAAAAAAATACCTATAAAAGACAATTTATTTCTTTATAATTCTTACAATACTCCGATATATTTATATCACCCTAAAATGTTTTATAACATGTTGTATATATATTGTCTATATCAGAAGTGGGCTTCAAAAATATATATTTTGTCTACACGAGTATTTAAAAACATACAACAACTAGAGTGTTATATATTTTAAAACAATTTAAGTTTACGAAAAATTTGTCCCGTCATTAACTTTTAAAATAACACAATTTAACGTAAGTTCATATGGTTAATAATATACCACTGTTCCCGCTGGCAAGACATTATAAACGCACCTCAAATCGTCACTTCTCCTTCCCCTGGACTAAGCCAAATTTATGCCTATTGGCTCACACATGAAGACAAGTGCAGCTCTAGTGTCAGACATTTTGCATAAAGACCCCACAGACATCCATATATCTGTATGTACATATAGTTATATAGACACGGCGGCCAGATTCGTGGCCAGAAAAGATTAGGCGGAGCCACTAAATATGTTTTTGTGTCGCTTGCTCCACATTCGGTGCGTTGGGCAATTCGAGAGGTGGATGAAAACTCCCCAGGCAACGGCACTCGATGTGTGACACATATATTCAGTTGCAACTGCTGCAGTTAGCTGACAGTGCTGCCGTGCACACCGAAAAAATTGAATTTAATTTGGTTATTTTCATATGAACTTGTATTTTACAGTTCCAATTCATAGTATTTCAATTCAAGAATATTTTCCCCTGTGCAGAATAACAGGTGGCTTTGCCAAAAGCATAGGCACAAAAGCGCGTGAGTCACTTTTTTTGTCGTAGGTTTTATTTTTTCTTATTTTTTACAACAATCGATGGACAATGGGGCGTTCCCGTTCGCTTCAGTTGCAGGTTGCAACTGTTACAGTCGCCGAAATTCGTGCAGCCCATGTGCCCCCAGCAAGTGGCACGCTTCGGGCCAAAGTGAACGTGGCCCAAACGAAGCCCAGTCCGTTTTCGTGGAAACCTCTCGAAGGCATTTCTCTAGGCTCTCAACGAAGGTAAATCAATGTAAAGTGTGTCAGCTGTGTGTGAGCATGTGGAGTGGGTAGTGCAACCAAATAAAGTAAGGCTGACTATCGGGGGTTCCTTAGACAGAGGGTCGAACAAACTATTCTGATCTGTAGTTAGAACTAACAAATTTTATTTTCTTGTTTAAAATATATGTTAATAGAAAATACTTTGGAATATATGTATATTATTTCAAAAGATTAGTCTACATATTTTCTAGTTTGATAGCTTGTTCGTGAGGTATTGAACATCATTTTATTTTATAACTCTAAATGCAAGCCTTCGAGATAAGAAAACCTTCCACCTTTTCAAGATTAAATAATATTAAAGTAAAGTGCACAATAATATAAGAAAATGTTAGCAATGGTATTATAATTGGAATAAAATATTTTTAGCTAGCTGTTAGCCATCAAAGGATAAAATTGTTCTTCCAGAATCTCCCAGTTTCGACAAACATTTAAGTTCAAGTACAACCTCCAATCCTAGCCAAGACCTTAATGAGAACAAAAGAGTTCTGGAGTCCCCGGGAAAAGCCAAATGGCCCCCACCTCTGGCCCGGCAATTTTCCAATCCACCGCCTTGACAAGAACGCTGCCGAAGAGCACTCCTCCGCCGCATTCCCCACGGAGATTTACAGTTGGGCGGCCTGATGAGTGGCAAATGTCTTAGCCCGGGTGGTCCGCAAAGTATCTTAAGTATCTCCGGCAAATTGTACGATCATAACTCAATAGCCGGGCCTCATTAGGGCCCCCAAAATAGAAAAAATAGGAAAATGGTAAGAGCCAAGAACTCCACTGAACCGCGGACAGATCGTTCTTTGGAGTGAAGTGGCAAAGTTCCCTCGATGGCGGCGTCGTGTGCAACAGTAGCCTCAATTTGTTGAGCTTCCCCCGCAGCAGCCACACACATACTCGGAGGTACAGCAGGTATATTAGAAACATTCTAACTAATAGCCAAAACATTGTTGAGTTTCCACTCATAAAATGGATCTCAATTTCCCTCGTTTTCGGGGCAGGTGAGGCAGCCAGGGGCTTCCAAAAACAGAACCCAAATAGAAACTGCTGCCCACGAATCTCGCGTCACCGCCGATGGTCACGTCAAGCCGTGCGCGTAATGAGCGTTAAATTTGTGGCCCGCTTTCCATCGGCCGCCTTCCCCCACCTGTTTTTACAGATATTTTGTTTTTTGGGCAACTTCTAATCACCACAGAACACGCTTCATTATTGGTTAAATTAGTCACAAAACGGTTTCCGAAGATGAGCTTTAATTATTGCAAAAACCACAGAAACGTAGGAGAACTAAGATCGCTCGACTAACCAATGCCCTGGGAGATTTTGACTAAATAAAATGGGTTAAATGTTTCCAATTTTTCACAGGCCCATACTTAATTTTTATAATTTGTGAATACTTTATAAAACATTTCTTACGAATTTATATCAGCGAAAGATATATCAAAAACTATAAGTATATGAAAGAAATTGATTGAGTCCAAAAATAATATAGCTTAAGTTCTTTTAATTTTTATAAATACGTAAAAATACCTAACCAAGTAAAGGGTACGCTTAAAACCTCAAAACATTCCTGAGAAAAAGCTAATTTAACTTTTATTTTGCGGCTTGATCTGGCTGGCTTGATTTTGCGGGGAATGTGGGTCAGAATAAATTATTAATGAAGTGAATTATAATGCTTCAATTGCAGGCTTGGACTCACTTTGGCTCAACTCTAGTTAAGTTTTCCCAAGCCTTTCACTGGCTATCAATAAATTTCCGTCTGCGATGGCAGGCGGCGATAAAGACAAACGGCCTGCCAATATGAATTAGCTAAGCGAATTGGCCATTTGGCAACTTGGTAAACAACTTCCAGGAGAGAGAGCATCCCTCTGCCCTCTCCATTCCGTGTCCAGTATCATCATTATCATTAGCACAAGTTTGCGCCCAAGTAAAATGGTTGACGAGCAGAGGGGAATTAAGGAGGGGCTGGCGAAAAACTGTAGCAGTTGATAAATGTTAATGTTGATAGCAAGTAAGGCAAAAAAAATGCTATCTGGGATAGAATTTATCCCAATAAAGAATTCTAGATATCCTTTAAAAAGGTTTAAGGGAGTAAAATCATTATTTTTGCCTTCCCCTTTTAATAAATAAGGGTTCATTTTTCAATATTTGATACCCTTATTATATTATTTCAAAATTCAAAGATAACTAAATATATGATTTTAAAAATAAAATTATATAATCTAGTATTTAAAATCTCGTATTTTTATGGTCTTATTATTTCCCAAAGTAAACAATAATATATTGAAATGAAGTTTTCGTAGTTTCTAAAGTTAATGATTTGCCCTACATGTTTTATATGATACATAAGTCTGAATGTGTAAAGTATTGAACCAAATCCCTAAGCAATCTATATTTTCCATGAATACATTTTAGCGATAATATTAAATTAACAATCCCCGCTTGACTAGAACTTCCAGAAGTTAGGGTACCCCGGTGAAATGGGCAATTGGCTTCCTGGCTAGCTGGAAAGGTTAGCAAAGTTCAGCGGCGATGCAGCGAAATTCCATTCATTGGCCATTGGAGAAAGAGAAAGACAGGGGCGGAGGAGGCTCTGGAGGAGGGGGCTCTGGAGGAGGGGGCTCATTGACGATGTTGTCGTCTCGTCTGCGACTGAAACCGTGGCTTGTGCTTTGGCTTTTCAACACGCTTGGCCAATAAATTGTGGCCAGCACTTGTTGTTACGCTTTTAACGGTTCGGATTCGGGTTCGACTTGGAGCTGAAGTTAAAGTTGGAGCTCGGATTCAGGTTCATGTCCAGCTACGGTTTCAGCCCCCTCTCACTTTACATTCCTTTTGGCATTGGCCGTGCGGCTGGTTGGCCAGATCTATTTTTGCTTAACAACAAAATATTTCTCTTGTACAAATTTTTTACAGGAAACCGAAACTGCTTAACCATTAAAGGCTGCCTTCGAATACCAAAAAAAAGAAAAGAAGAAAAAAACATTTTGCTGCTTGTTTTTTGCTGGCAACAATAGATTTGGCTCATTCGATTAGACTTGATTTAGCCGGGAAGGGGTTGGGCTGGATCAAAAGATTTAGTTTTCAGCTTTTCCCTGGAATTTCCGCTCCATTCGTGATGCTTTTTCTGCCGGCCGGGGTCTTTTCTCTGCCGTTTTTCCCATTTCGATGGCATCGCATTGTCATGGTCAGCTACCGGGGGAATAAGTTGTAATTTTTTCTATTACTATTTTATTGGGTCCAATCGGAATTTGTCAAATCATCAGCTGGCGCGGCATGGCAGATGGCCCAGGTGATTTGCATAAACCTTTTCAGCAGAATCAGGTGGCTTTTCAGCTTGCAGGCCCTCGGCTTTCGTGCGCTATTAGCCTAGAAAGCATTCATCTGGCCAATCCAGGCATCCAACTATCCAATCCACCGTCTCATTCTCATCCATTCGCACTGATGATGTTCATCTTTTTTGGCAGCTCTGCGATTGAGCCTCGGTTTGTTTGGCTAATTGCCCCGCTTGGCCCTCGCCCCGCGGGCCTGGCAGCTTTGTGCTAATCACTTTAACATTTGCAACTGCTTTTTGACCCGCTTTTCCACTGCCATCACAGTTGGCAACCGGCAAGCGGCCACCGTTTTGTTTGTTTGTAATTATTTTTGTTTATTTCTTGCTGGCTGTTTGCTGGGTCTTTAAGCAAGTAACATTTACAGTTTTAGAGGCGTTGCGTGTGGGTAATGATGGGTGATCTATGCGAATATCCGAATGTGTATTTAGATTGCCTAATAGTCACGCCACAAGTTCTGGCCCCAGAATCTTCGATTCGACTTGTGGCACACATTTCTCTCTTATGGCTCTTTGATTGACTTTATAAGATATGCAAATGTGGTTTCGCCTTAATGAAAGGGTTTGCAGATGGACGGCAGCATAGGCATACATTTATTTAAACGATCCTCTTAGTGTTTTATTTTTCAATTTAAATGTTTATGTTTTTGATAAAAATACTTTCTATAAAAAGCGTTTTTAAATTATATGATATCATAGAGGATTTATTTTTTACTTATTGTAAATCGCCACATTGAAATGTACATAAATTTTATTTTGCACTCACCTTGCTATATTAAATCTCCATTCTCAAACCAAATTCGTCGCCTTGCAGTCTGACATTTTTTAAATAAATTGCAAAAAAGGTGAGCAACAAAACAAATGTGGGCTTTCAAATTGAATCACATCAGCCAATAGTGTGTAAAAATGAGTCAGCATCAGGGGTGATTCAATGGCCTTTAAAATTGAATCTTTATCTATTGAATTATTTAATTTCACTTGAGGTGTTCAAATCATTTCCTTAAAATGTTTACATATTTATAAATTACAGATCAAGCTTAGCATTTAACAAAAATTTTCCCAACTCAGAAGAAATCAGTTTATAGTAATTTTTCAATTTCAAAATGTAATATACAGTTTTATTTTTAGAAGCAATTTTGAAAGCTTAAATACTAATCCCTATCAGAATTTTTCGGTACAAGCTCAAGCAAAGTTTATGATAAACAGAACATTTTCAAAACGAAATATCTAGATATTTAACTATATCATTAAAAAAAACCAGAAAGGTCGTATCCTTTTAAAATATATAGGTAATTATTATAAAGAATTCTATAGGATCAAAGGAAACTTTCCGGCAATCTGTCTGAATTATTAGATGAAATATGCATAAACACGAATGTGCAAGTGGAACAAGGCTATAAAGCGTGCAAATATTGTCCAAGCCAACTATAAGCTTAACTTCTTTATTGTGGGGTTTCCACACCTCCAATTGGTGGTTATTTATGTTTGGCCAACTCTTTTAGCCCGACTGGGCTTGGATGTTTTTTTGGAGCTTCCCAGCGAAGACCCGCGCAGCACATTGACAACTATGCAAAGTCTGTCTGTACCTGGCTAACCCTGACTTTACTCTTCATTGCACTTTTGGCATTGAGTTGTTGCTGCTCCGCCTGCCGCCGTATTTGTTGTTATTGCTGCCGTCGACGACGAGTTGCAAGTTGTTGTCTATATAAAAACAAAAAAAGAAACCTGCAACTTGGTCAAAGTGTCGCCCTGACATGTTTTTGCAACAGGCGCTTGGTAGGAAGAAGGTGAGGAGCAAGAAAAAAACACTTTCCGTCTTTACGCAGAGCTAAAACCGCAAAGTGTCTTTGGGAAAGGCAGTCAGTCGGAGAATCGGAGACTCGGAGTCGGTCCATGACATGTTTGGACTTTCTGAGCAGGAAGCCAACCAACGGCAAGTGGCATTGTGTCTCCTCTGTGGCGTCGCCGTTTGTGCCACAGGTTGCACCTAGGCACCTATGTGTGCAATCTACAAGCTACGCTCGAAGAAAAGTCAAGGGAAGTCCCATCAAGCTGTCTTTATAAGGGGTTTTATGGGAAATAGTCCTACAAATAACAAGTAAAATAATGAAAATACCCTCCATAAATACCTCCGAAATTATACATATTAATTATTAATTATTAAATATAAAATATAGAAATAAAAAGCTAAATTGCCATATTGTGTGCTTAATTTTTAACACTTTATTTAAGTACACTTTTTAGAATATTGAAAAAGCGATTGGAAAATGCCGAATGCCAACTATGGGTAACAAATGGAATTTTAATAAGCATACCTAAGGGTAGGGGTCATTGGAGTTTGATTAAAAATAATGTATGGTTAAAAAACCAGTTTAAAAGATAATGAAAATTCTATACAATTTTGGACATTTTTAAACAACTAAATTATTACAAGTTTTTTTTTCTGTGTAGAGAGGGAGGAACCAAGGGTAGGCAGGTGCACTTGACTGCCTCTGCAGCAATGTTTTGAGGGCATCCCAACACACTGGTCACAGTCTGGGTCTCTCCCATCCCATTTGCAGTTTGTTTTCATAGCCTTTTCTCCGGGACCTCTGTTGGTCAAGTGGGCAGCAGAACTGAGTCAGTGTGACAAACAATATTTCCCTTATCGCCTGGGAAGCCCCATAAAAGTTGCCAACTAACCCTCCAAGTGGGGCACACTTTTATGACTCCCCGTCGGAGCTAATTTCATGCAAATTATCCATCTGCATGGAGAAACGCTTTTGTGGGTGCTGTCCACTTGCATAATTAAAAGTTTCGACAAAAGTTCCCAAACAAATTGGAACAATTTCGGTTAGTATTTCTGCTTGTAATACACGCTCACAAGGCACAAAAACAAAACTATTTTTTTTGTTTTCTCATTGCGAAACTCCAACTTGAAATGATAAACGAGAGGGACACGCCCCGCTAACGAGTTACAAGCGGCGGGACAGAGTTAGTTTTGCTATTTCTTTGTGAAACATTTAAACAATTGTCTTGTTGGGTGTCTCTAATTGATAGTGTCGTGATTTGGCTTGTGCTGCAGCCGGGATCTAGTTCGCTTCGGTCGAAAAAGAAGCCAAAAGAGACGGGAGTTAATAAATAAAGGCGTTGCCGCCGTTGGGAAATGCAAACAAAAGTTTATAAATTATAATTGGCAGCGGGGGATATATCTGTCTATATGAGTAAATAGCGAAGGAGCAATAT
Organism: Drosophila subpulchrella; assembly: GCF_014743375.2. Lineage (NCBI taxonomy): Eukaryota > Metazoa > Arthropoda > Insecta > Diptera > Drosophilidae > Drosophila > Drosophila subpulchrella. Next base: position 2,126,328 of record NW_023665577.1, read on the forward strand.
AATTAAAGCCTGTGCGGACTTATTAAACTAATTACAATCACGATATATTAAATAACAAATTTCTTTTAAAATAAGCAATAAGATATAAGATGAATAAATCAGAACATTACCATTGAGTATTTAATTATTCTTAAAATCAATTTTAAAGATTGATATTAGTATTGGCACATCTGCACCCTCTGAAATATCCAATTCCACAGCAGGGGTTAGGTCATTTGATGATGCATCTGAGTGCCTGAATTAGATATAAATAATTCATAGCCTTGCTGATTGTTTTGATATAGCGACGTGATGCAAATATTAACCATTGCCACAGCAGGCAAACATAAATTCTTGCCTTAATTGTTCATAACTCCGGATGAGAACCTTGCGCTGCCGACTGACACCTTTCACATTGCTGATCGCAATAGAGTCGACATTAAAAAGCTTTATAATTGCTTATAAAATGCCAAGTGGCCAATAAAAACACACACCCACGCAAAACTGCAAGCCAAACAGTCATGGAAATACAGAAAATATCTGAGAAATGGGAAAGGGGAATTAGCTTGGCTCATAAACAAATCAAAAACTGTCATCGGGCATAAATGTTAATTGATTTTTATGGAGTTTTGATTTTTCGTCATGAATTTTCATTAGACAACCAGGGGAGCTTCCTTATGTTTCGACTTCCGCCTGCTCGTAAAACTATATCTATATCCAAATGATTGAATGCTTTTGGTCAGCACTTTTGTTGTACTTTCAATTTCACTGTCTCATTTTTATTTCTTATTTTTCTTTTTCCTTCCTTTGTACGAGTATACTTATAATTATGAACAAAGTACTTTAAAAACTTTTACTTCTTCCGCTTACGTTTGACGTTCGAGATGCAACTGTTCAGATATCCAGATATTCAGTGCAAAACTGGAAACACTTGAGAATGGTGCGATCAACTCGACTGCAACACAAAATGGCTTTGACTGTACGGGTTTTTTTTATATTTTGGGGTGTGAGTCTTGATTTTGAAAGGTGTTAACCACTTGCGGAAGTTGTTTTGATGCACTCTTCGATGCTTTTTGATAGCAGTTAACTGACATAAAGAAAAGTATTTTTAACTACTTCATGTTGGTCAATCATTGCCACAGGAAAGGCTTTTTATAACTGCTCTGGAAATGAAGTGCTGCAGAAAGGCCTTGGCTTAGATGCTTCAACCTGGATTTTTTTCCACCTTGAAGACTGTCATGTTGAAATCTTTAGGTGTTTCACTGGGTTTTTAGATCATAAGGTTATTTCTTTTGAAATTTTAAGTTGTTAAGCTTTAGCCAACAGAGATTATAGATATATGATTTTTGGATATAGTTAATTTACAAAATTCCACTAACTATAAACAGATAAAATTAATTGTAGCTTACAAGCGCCTACGTAAAATACGGATGTGTGTAATTACTTACAATTATAAGGTTAACAACCTGATATTACTATGTCAAAAAATTGAAACCTACCAATATTTAAGATTTATAAAGGCTTTAAATATTTATTATCGAGCTGTAAAACTCCATTACAAATAAATATTTCGGTGCACTTTAGCATCAAATTATTCGCATCTCGCTGATGACCTCTCCATTAGCTATCTGTAATCTGCTTTTAAAGGCTTCTGTCGCACTTATCTCTAATTTGGGTTAATCTATGCCCCAAAAGAACCGTTCATAACAGCCTGGATGGCTCTTTCCACTCGCCCGTCGCTTACCTAATCAACTTTTACGCCGCAAAAAATCCTGCTCCATCTTGGGTCGCTTATCTATGCATCTCCAGGCACTGAACAGTAGCCAACTGCCCAAGCTCGAGCTGCGGCTATATGAAGCCGAGGCCAAGACTCTTTCGCCGGCGAAGCCTTTTAACGGCATCTAGCACCTGGAAAATTGCCAGCGCTTTGGGGTCAGTAATTAATTCACATCAACCTGCTGTACGACGCCTCGGATCCCGACTTTTGGACAATTGGCCAATTCATGCGCTTTAATTACTTCATAAAAGAGCCACGTTGCTGGCTCCGACTTTGACGTCCGCTGGTTGCTGGGTGCCCTTAGCTTAAAGCGTACACTTACACAGGGGAAAATATTTCGAGTAGAAACTATTGAATAAATTAATGTTTCAAAAAAGCGTTTTCATATTTTCTGATAAAACCTATTTCAGGTAAGAAAAATAACTTTTATGAGTATATTATGATCAAACATTTATATTTATTTATTCTAAATAACATTTTAGATAAAATACTTTGCTACACCTATTTAATGAATAAGTATTCAATTTCACTTCAAGATTACTCATGAGAAACTTAGTTCAATAATATGATACACATTTAAATATAATCAAAAGCACAGTATTTTGGCCGAGTATAAATATAAATATATTTATTTATTTAAAAGTTCCATCATGACTATACAGGTCACCAAAACTAATGATAAATGCTTAATACAAATGTTATATTGTTAACAAGTATTTTAGATATTTGCACATAGGGATGTTGTATAATATAGACAAATAATTTTTTGTAAAAGTGTACAAACTAACTGTTCTCCCTTGCTTACAGCCGTTGCTCTTTGAATTTTTGCGCGCCTTTTTGTATTTTCTTTTTATTGCGCTTTGATCGCTGCCCCTTCATGTTGTAGAGGTAGTTATTTTGCTCTTCTCTTGGTCTTCTGTAACTCTAACCTTAAGGTTTTTAGGCGTTTTCTGGGTTTTTGTTTTGCTCGCCAGACTATTCTTTGATTCACAATTTGATGGGCAATCACAATGGTTTAAGTGCTTATTTTTCAAGGTTCGATCAACTTATTTGTTGAGTGGCAAAGAGAGTGAAAAGAGGAGTTTGAGTGAGTTCATTTCTGCGGCAGAGCAATTGGAGTGTAAAACGAGATTAGACGCTGTCCACGCTTCAATTCCGCAGCACTACCAACATTTAATTAATTTGCTAGTGCTAATCACTCACTTATCACTTTACACAAACAACGCCTTCGAACGGCTGGACTCTTAATATTTTTAAATGTATTATGATTGAGCTTGATTTTGTAGCTTTCTCTGGCTACTTGTTGATTATTGTTCATTTACTTACTATACTTTTTGCGTACATATTTCCTCCTCAACTTTTCCTATTAATGAAGTCTAGCCAAATTTTGTTTAATAATTTAACACACATAATTTCAAAAATAAATTTAAACTTAATTATAATTTAAGTTTCTAGATATAAGTAGAAGAATAAAAAACAATTTTAAACAAATGTACTCTGCTCTCCTTTCCTCTTTTCGCTTTGTACCAATGTACAAAATCATGTTGTAAACAAAGGACTTGGGCAACGAACTCGAAATCGAAATCGTAGAATTTTACTTTTAAGCATTTCTATGGTTTGTATAACACTTAAAAAGCAAAAGCAAAGTAAAAATCTAGAAGAAATGTTAGCCATCCAGCAATACAATTCGAAAAAAGTGGAAAAAAAGTCGAACAGAAACTGCTGTCTGGCAAAACAATTTGTAAATTGCTTCCGACAGCAAATTCAATAATAACAACAGCAGCGGCGCAACTGCGGCAACTGCTGGCAACTAATAGTTACTTTCAATCATTCATCATCGATTTCAATAAACAATTTCAATGGCCGGGGCGGAGAGACGCACAATAGACGAGGCAGGTGGGGCTTACTCGAACCCCACTCGAAAGAGCTTTGAACGTGTGAAAGATTTGCCTCACTTTGGGCATCTCCGGCCCTCCGGGATTCTTCTCCGTCTTTGCTTCTTCGGGGCGATGACTGGCCAAACAATGATCCATTTGGGCCTTATGCTGCCCATCTTCTATTCCTTGGGCCACTGTAATTGGAAATTCTCGCCGCTTACATACAAAGTTGCGAAATCGCAAATGGATATTTGACGAGCCAGCATGAAAGTTTTGTGGCACATGCAACCTTGACATTTAGCGGCGCCCCAAGTGATCGTTTTTCGCAAAAAAGGGAGAACGCCCATGCTGAATATTAGAATATTTTGAGAAGCGATCAAAACGTGTTTCGATTCGATGCGACTCGCTGCGCTAATCGGTTGAAAATGTCAAGAGTCGAGCCAAATGATGCGATATATATTTTTATATAGACATTACTTATGCCCAAGCGGCAGAACAACAGCCAGCGGGCTGTTAGAACCAGTCAGTGCTAATAACAAGTCGGCTGAAGTATGCCAAATAAATTATATTACCAAAAAGGCAGGCTAAAGCAAAATTGAAACGAGGCGAAATTTGCCTAAGGAGACTGTAACACGTTAATTTCGGAATGAGTGAACACAAAGTGAAATTTTTTCGATTATCTGATACTTAAAATAAAAATCTATTATTGTTATATTTGTTTTGAGGTTTTATATTTTTATACCCGTTACTCGTAGAGTAAAAGGGTATACTACATTCGTCGGAAAGTATGTAACAGGCAGAAGGAAGCGTTTCCGACCCCGTAAAGTATATATATTCTTGATCAGGATGAATAGCCGAGTCGATCTAGCCATGTCCGTCCGTCTGTCCGTCTGTCCGGATGAACGCTGAGATCTCGGAAACTATAAGAGCTACAATACTGGGATTAGGCATGCAGATTCCTGAGATTCCTGCGCAGCGCAAGTTTGTTTCAGCAGAGTGCCACGCCAACTCTAACGCCCACAAGCCGCCCAAAACTGCGGCTCCTACAGTCTTGATGCTAGAATAAAAATGTTAACTAAAATGTATTGTTATTATCAATACCTATCGATTGACCCACTTTAACGGCCACAAACTTCAAAAAATCGTAAATATGAACGTAGATATCTCGGAAACTATCAAAGATAGAGAATTGGAATCTCAGATTTAGATTCTGTAGCCTTGTACGCATGGAACGTTTGTTACGCAAATATGCCACACCCACTCTAACGCCCACAAACCGCCCCAGCCCGTGGCTCCCACAATTTTCATGATAGATAAAAAATTTTAACTGAAATGTATTGGTCTCGTAAATACCTATAGATTGATAAAAAAATAAATAAAAAAATTTGCCACGCCCACTCTAACGCCCATAACGCTTAAATCTGTCTACCGCCGGTAGGTGGCGCATTTAAATCCCGCTTTTCTGTATGATTGTCATTTTGTGTTTTAAAGCTTAAATCTTAAAAAGAGATGATTATTATAATTTTATTAACGTAGGTTGTTAATAATCAATTTAGAAATTTTTCCCTTTTTGTTATCCCTAATTTTTCCCAATATTGGACAATGCAATCCGAGGTTCTTTATAAAATCTGTGATAACCATCCAAAATAAAGAATACCTATAGCTACTTATTAGTGGAATTTCCAAGTAATAATGTAGGAAAACCAACGCTACAAGAATTATTATTCATTTACATCGGCTAATCTATCTAGCAGTCCAGTGGCTGTTAAACCGCAATTGCTTCACTTATAAACCACCTGTGCCTCCAGCACTTTTTCCCTGAAATCTGCGCAACTTGCGACACTTTCCATACCAGCCAATCGCTATCCTCCGGCTTTTCTAGAACATTTTTGTGACGTATGCTAAACAAAAGACTCAGGCAACGAACTGGCGGCTGGCACTTGCCTCACTTCGCGTTCTTCTTCCTCTTCGGCACTCGCGGATAATTGTGGCATAAAAATTGCTTTTCATTTGCCTCAAAATAAAGCAATTGTTGGGCCCTGGACGAGGGGCGGCGAGAAAGGGGGAGGAAAGCCATGCGGATGTGAAACTGCGCATGTGCGGCGCTTCTTTTGTTTTCGTTTCTTTCGTTATTATATATTTTCTTTTTGCCACTTTCTGGGCAGCTGCTTAACATGCCACACAAGCAGAGAGCAGGTGGCAGGGGGAAGTCCCAGACAGGCCGCATAAAGAAGATGCAACTGCAACAGTAAAAATATGTAATTATGTTAGAAGACAGCCGGCAGCTGCCTCAGTTCCCCAGCTCTTTCTATGCCATATCTATGCTCTAGAGCTAGTGAGGAATTTATGGTACTATCGATAGTATAGCTTTTTGCTTAGGACTCTTTTATCTTGAAGCTTTTTGTAATTTCGATATTACAATCTGTAACCTATGTTAAGTTGTGCGAATATTCTGTATTCTATAAAATTGAATTATACCTGGGTTTATATAAAAATGGATATAAACTACGGGTCCCTATGTAAGATAAGTAATAATTCTATATAGATTTAATTTTTGTGTACCTACCAAACAATATCTACGAACTCTATTAGGCTTTATTCTATCCTCCAACTTCCCCTCTCCATTGGCACACCTGTGTTTCCCCTCTCTTTTCAAACTCTTGCCTTATTTATGGCTAAGCCTGGCTTTTTATTTGGATTTATTATGCAATTTGACTGGTTTTTGCTCTTCTATTGATTCAGTTTGATGGATTTATGTCGAGAGCATTTGACAAATTATAATGCCAGGCATTTGCCTAATGTTTAGCATCGCCGCCGCGTTTTGTTGGCTAACTTTTCAGTACTTGGCCAGCGAAACTTGTTTAGTCATTTGTCAAAAGTTTGACAACTTCGTGACATCGAAATTGAAATATGTGTGCGGATGCAATGTGGCTTGAAGATTGCCACATCAAATTAACTGCCAATCTGGTATCAATTTTATTGATCTGACGATTAAATTGCCACAGCCGAAAATCACTCAACTTATTTTGCCCAAATATAAATCCCCTTTTGCTTCCCTTTCGATTGGTTTTAAATTTATGCGCTCGCTGAACTTGAACAGAGTCAACTTGGCTGCATAAATAAAAATTAAATGGGGAAGCAAACAAACATCTTGGGCAAGCCGAAATCAGCTATGATTTATTATGTTAACCGGTCTGATCCCCATCAAGCAGCTTCCTACCCCACTTCCCCTCCGAAACGACAGGCGCTGAGAATTGGGTCAAAATTAGCAACTCTTTAAGCCAATTTGGATGCGTTTTAATAGCGGGGAAGAGTGGGAGTTGCATGGGAACTAAGTTATGGGATTGGACAAGTGCTGAGGGGCTCCGAGATCTCTAGAAGAATGCATTATTGTGGAAAAAATAGACAACAGATCTTTATCTGCATAGAAATGGATAAATTATCTAAGTGAAATTGAAATTGAAGATAAGATAAGCTTGCATTCTTTATATACCTTATATATCATCTTATATATCTCTGTACATCATGATACCCGTGTTCACAAATATCTGACGTTTTAGCAGCGAAAATATCAGCCTAAAAATGCATAAAATATTCATTATCACTTTAATTACGGCGCTGGCAACTTTAACTAACATTTGAAACCATTCCCACTGCAAAAATTCAGTTGCTGCCCTTTGTACTTTCCCCTGACATTGCTACAAATACCGAAAAATAGATAAAATACCTCGAAAACAAAAACACAACGAAAAATTCCCCGTCAACTGTAAATGATGTGAAAAATGGCAAGCAATTTTTTCACACACTAGCAGATATCTACAGTCAGTCATATGTTGATGGGCCAGACAATATGAAGATGTTTATAATATTATAATTAATTATGATTTTCTGAATGCTGCAAAGCCTCAAAGTCAAAGCAAAGTTCAATGCCAAAGCGAAAACAAACCCAGACCAAAACAAAAGCTACCGACCAAAATACATTTTGAATGCAACTCCCAGCTGATAATGCTTAATTATATACACATAAAGCGCAGCTTCGGCAAAACAGAAAAAAATACCAGAACAATGGCCTCTGAAAAGATGAACAAAATTGTAAACCGAAACCCAAAGATAATTCACACGGTTCGAGCACTTAAGCAAAGGGCATGAAAAGGCGAGCAATGAAACCAATAAACTCCATTGAAAGCTTTGCAAACAAATTTAATGAAGGTAATTAAGATTTTTTAGCTCCGACTGCGACTGTGACCCACATAGATATAACCAAATCGTATTTAACGTCAAATTTGTATTCTAAATGGGCTTATATTCTAAGGTGATTAAGTAACTAAAATTACATTACAAAATGTGACTTCATTAGGAAGTTCAGACACGGGGCAATATTATGCTAATTCGGGCTAGTTACGGTCTAAGTGCAAAAATTGCACTCTAAGGGCAAGCGTGGCTGAGATTGACATCAAACAAGCAAATTATATTGCCAAAATAATTGCCACAATTAACCCAACAATGACGAATGCCGAATCCATCGTAAAAAGCACACAAAAAATCAAAAGCAACAGTCATTAAGCTAAAAAGTGCAAGGGACAATTAAATGTTTATGCCTTAAAAATACCCTTACCAAAAAAGGTTTCTTGTAAATTCTATGGATTTTTAAATCATGATTCTATTAAAACAAATAATTTATGGTATCAAAATTAATTTATTGAAAAAAGCAAAAAAAATTGATTGTTTAAATAAACAAACTGATTAGATCGATATTTGAATCCAATTTTCAAAAAATTTATTTGGTAATTAAATTGTTATTTTCATTTCGAAACCACAGAGATCATTGTAACGAAGTCCCTCCCTTAACGATATATGTTGGAAAAACAAATTTATCCAAATAACTTTCGCCCATGAATCATTGAATCGGTCGTGCTTGATCAGTCTTTGAAAAAATAACAAATAAATTTGTTATACAATTGTGTAAATATTTGCTTCTCATGAACCCAATTACAGAGATCCCTTGAAAAGCAGATGAACCACGGCCCTTGAATCTCAACGATTCCCAAGTGGAAGTTACCCATTTTGTGCTTCACTTTCGACTTACAGTGGATATACCCCTTGAGTGATTGAGCACTCGGATCTCCTTACTGGCGTATTGATGTCTCATCTGGCATTCATTTTTCATCACTCTTTATTTACCCAACAATTTCAGTTCGCCACAAAACAATTACCTCGACAACAAAAACGAGGCTGCTGTTTGTGAACTCATTTGCATATATATTTTTGCACAACAGCACAAGGAAAATAGAGCCTTATAAATATATAGATATATATATATAAACTAAAGTAGCCCAAAGTAAGCTCAGCTCGGCTCATAAACAAATTGATTAGCGTCTTTAGCGTTGCAGCAAGAGCAGCCCAACAAAAGCCCACTCGGCACACAAATAAATGCTGACGGATCATGAATAAATTGCTGCGATTTGATAGCGGAACAGAGCTGTTGCCAAGCACGGGGATCCCAAAAACCGGGCATCATCCTTCCAAAGAGTTCGCAGTTGTGTGCGACCTGCTGGGACACACCTCTGTATGTGGGGTGATCTCTTCACACCCGGCACGTGTAGAGCTAGTTTCTGCTCAAATAAAAAATAAATCAATTAGCGGGCTGAGTAATATCAGCGCCCAGCCCTTGCCAATCTTCTTCATCCATCCAGATGGTGACAACGATATGGGATCATAGTTCCTTTCCATGTTTTGATTGGGTTTTGGTGACGTATTTTTAACAGTTTTCGTCGAACTCTTTCTTCTACAATTTTTAAGCAGCCCTTTATACACTTTAATATTTTAAAGTCGTAGTTGGCAAATGATTTGAATAACAACCTAATTAAATAACCCTCTAGACTTGTTTACGTTTAACGATAATATAAATATTTAACTAAAATATGAAATGTAGTGTAAGACTTTAAAATATAAAATGTACCTTCAAGAAGTCTTATTTAAAACTGTCATCACTTTTCCAGATACATAACACCGGCAGCAGCGGCCACGGCAACGGCAACCTCATCAACCTCAGCGGCAGGAGGAGTAGGTGGCACCAATCTGGCGCTCTATCCCACGGCCACCGCCCAGGTGTATCGCTCCAACAACGGCCTGGATGTCCTGGACTGCGCCGGACTTGAGCACCACAACGCGGCCACCACATCGGGACACTCCGGCAGCGGCTTCTCCCAGCGCCTCAGGGAACTGGCCGCCTCCGCAGGACTACTCTCCCTCAAGCCCCGCCAGCCCCTCAAGCCGGTGATCAAGACGCGCGGCTCCCCGGGACCGGAGTTCCCCAAGAAGGTCACCTTCAGTGCCTTCGCCACCGTCCAGGTGGTGTGAGTGGGCGCGAACAGTGGGTCTAGCATCTGTGGCATCTGTGCAGGCACAGAGCAAGGTGAGATACTTACATAGAACAACAAAACAATTAAAAGTCCCTAGACGAATTAGTAACTTTAACTAATACATAAATAAACAAGGAAGATCGCTATAGTCGAGTACCTCGACTATCAGATACCCGTTACTCAGCTAAAGGGACCTAAGGGAAATGGAGATATGCAAGCAGCAAAGCGAGATTGAAATGCGCCACCTACCGGCGGTAGACAGACTTAAGCGTTATGGACGTTAGAGTGGGCGTGGCAACATTTTTTTGGATCAATCGATAGGTATTGACGAGACCAATACATTTCAGTTAAAATTTTGTATCTAGCATGAAAATTGTGGGCGCCACAGGTTTGGGCAGTTTGTGGGCGTTAGAGTGGGCGTGGCATATTCGCATAACAAACTTGCGCTGCGTACAAGGCTACGGAATCTAAATCTGAAATCCCAGTTCTCTATCTTTGATAGTTTCCGAGATATCCGCGTTCATACTTACGATTTTTTGAAGTTTGTGGGCGGTTTGTGGGCGTTAAAGTGGGCGTGGCAAACTTTTTTATGTCAATCGATAGGTATTGATGAGAACAATTCATTTCAGTTTAAATTTTTACTCTAGCATCAAAACTGTTGGAGCCACAGTTTTGGGCGGTTTGTGGGCGTTACAGTGGGCGTGGCAGTCTACCCCACCCCAAATCTCAATAGCCTAGCTCTCAACGTTTCCGAGATCTCAGCGTTCATCTGGACAGACGGACATGGCTAGATCGACTCGGCTAGTGATCCTGATCAAGAATATATATACTTTATGGGGTCGGAAACGCTTCCTTCTGCCTGTTACATACTTTCCGACGAATCAAGTATACCCTTTTACTCTACGAGTAACGGGTATAAGTATTAGCTCTTTAAATAACTATAATATTGATTTTAATAGTCTGATCTCATATGCGAAATCGATTTCCTCGTCAATTACAACTCCTTAAATAATTTTTAATGTTCCAAACAAGAATATGTGATATACTTAAAACCATTACTAAAATAATATAAACGTGGGGATGTTAATAAGGGAAAGTATTATAAATAGAATAATTATTTTGTACGCAATAATTTGCTTATCAAAAAATTGTATTGACTGGTTCCATATTATTTTGAACTTCTTTTAACTTTTGTATATATTTATATTATTTATTTACTGTCTATTTAAAGTTATAAACTAAAGCCAGCAGTAGCTAATTCGACTACAGGCTGAAACTTTTATATTATTACAAAAATCGTAACAATATTAATACATTTTTCTTTTTCTCTTTTCTTTGCAGTTTCATCTTGCACTTGTTAACCATTATTTGTTGTTGTTTTTATATTTGTTGCTGTTGTTAAATGTTTAGCCAAAACTATGGGAACCTTAGGAGAGAAATTCCTGAAAATCTTATAAAAACATAAATTGTTGTGCCATGTCTGTGGCTCGAAATGAAAATAAAAACCATATAGAAAAGAATAACACACCCCATAGCTGAAGAAAATACCTCAAGGACCTTACATTTCCATCTACTTATCTTTGCTATCTCTAAACATTTTTCTTTGGTAGACTGATTTTTCAACAACCCTCTTTTAGTTCCTTTCGATCACCCTCTACTAAAGCAGTATTTCCATCTTTCTCCATCTTTCAATCACTCTCCTCACACAAACACACCCAAAAACGTTGTAGAATATAAAGACTATGAACGCAGAAATTCTAAATATTTTCTATTAAACCGTAAATATGAATGAATTTTTGCCTATAACAATTTAAACAGCAAATATAGTCATAAATATATGTATCCATGTAAAATGTAAGTCTGTTTTGTGTATGTGTGTATATAAACCATGATTTTGCATTGATTATTTTATAGGGTATAAAAAGCACCTTACGAATACACACAAATTTTAATCGATGCTGCTGTATATTGTATTTAAAGTATAATAAAATATCTTATTTAAGCCTAATATTATGCATGAGAAATAATAAATAAAATATAACATGATAAAACCAATCAGCAATTGTCTTTTACTTGGGGCCTAAAAATGTCATCTTGAAACTGATGGGGGCTAACCTCTGAAAATGTTATGTTTTTAAATTCGACTTTCTACCAAAATGTAACGGCCGCTTTTCAACATGCTCTGTTAACATAGTGTTGCCAGATAGAACATTAACAGAGCTATGTGCCCACAGAGCAGGGTTGCCAGCAAATACACAAATTTGACTACCCGCCATAATATAACAGACCATTTGGACATTGATAGAGGCCGTAAAATAGTATTTTTTTTGTATTTTTTGTTAAGTAGTTCAAAAAATCGTACAAATTTTTGAATTTTTTTAGTTCATTCGAAAACTATATTCATCTGATCTGGATTAAAATGTTGTTTTTCTTCTTTAATTTCGATCACTCGGCCGCAATCGTGGCTATTTTGTGGCTCATTCAATTACTCAGCAATTTTTTCTTAGACTGTACAATTTTACGTCAGTGCGAGCAAGGCAGACATATGCTTTAATGAGCAATTAAAAAATTCAAAATTGTAAAATCCGAATAGGCAATTTTTGGAGGTGGATGTGCCATCAGATGGATTTTCTTTAAATAAATGATTTACGTTTGCAACAGGTGCCAGGTCTTGCCAAGAAGGACATAAGCTGGAGGTTGGTTATATTCCTAAAAAATATAATTATTTTTTTAAAATAAGATAAATTGCTGGGTTCCGAGCGGTTGGAAGGCTCCTTTCTTCTGCACCAACAAAAATTTTCTAGTAACGGCGACATTGCATTCCAAATGCATTTTCTTCTCAAAAAAATTACGAATCGCAAAACACAAAAACACCTAAACTCATAAAAAAATACTAAATATTTGCGAATATTTTTAAGTAGTATTAAAAGTCCATTTTACCGGAAAACACACATTTAATTGTCGACATTTTTAACCTAATTAGAATTTATTTTTATAAGTTTCGAACCTTAAAACCAGCAAGTTAGGTTTATTTAAGTTATAAAATCAACGTTCAAATGTTAATATGATCCAAACAAATCCCAGTAAACGCCATATATGTTAGTCTTCTTCTAAGCCTTTAATGAATGCTCTAATGAATGAGCTGAACAATGCCGAGCAATTAATGAGCAAAATTGACGAAACTTATATACTCTTCATGTTTTTTTGGTATTTTACCTACAAGTTGAAATTTGCAATTAGTGTGACTGCACTACAAAATCAGAGTTTTGGCATTAGCTCGATAATGATAAAACATATTAAAATATCGACGATCTTAAAAATCGAGATGGCTCTCATCTCTAGATAGCTCACTAGCCCAGACTGTCATTGTCTGGAGACAAGTCGAGTCCAATTTTCTTTCGCAAACAGATGGAACGTAGGATAATTTAAAGTTTTATTTTCCGCTGGATCTGCCGGTTCCTGGCAGTTGGCTCCTTTCAAAGAGTAATTTGGAAGGACTCGGACCTGGCCCTTTTTAGAACCACAGCTTGCAAAATGTTGTTGGATGTTCTTCCCTTGATGGAAAGGATTCTTTGCCCAAAATTTATTAATTTTTTTTATTATTTAATTAATTCAACAAACGATTGTTTTCGGAAATCAGTTCATTTTGCCTAATCATGTGATTTACAATGGCATCGGTGGTGTCCTTCAAGGTCTTATTTAAATCCTTTATCCCCTGAGCCTTTTCTGCGATCTTGGCACCTTCTTCGGCCACAAGGGTGCCGAGATCGGCGTTTCCATTAAAACTAAATCCGGCCTTGGAATATATTTGTTGGCAAGTGGAAGATGACGGATTGGTTGGATTATTTTATCAAAACGTCAGTCAAAATACGGGGGATTTAGAAACCGTCAAAAATGACGTCTGTGACACCGAGATTTGCTTTTCGGGGGAAATTTGATTGGAAGGGATTTCTGTGACACCCCCGATAATGTACGTTTTGGTGCAACAGGTGCCAGATCTTGCCAAGAAGGACATAAGCTGGAGGTTGGTCATTTCCCTTAAAAACAACAATGTTATAATTTTTTTTGAGGTGAGATCTATTGCTGGGTTCTGAGCCGTTATGAGGCTCTTTGCTTCTGCACCAACCAAAATTTTCTTATAACGCGAAGTAAAAAAATCACCCAAGCCGATAACAAAATAATGAATATTTGCGAAAGTTTTGAGGTCGTATTTAAAGTGTCTGATTTTATCAATTGTCAACAATTTTATACCTATTTAGAATTTTGTTTTAATAGCTTAGAACCTTAAAATCAGATAGTTATCGTTATTAATATGATCTAAGCAAATCATATATATTTGTTTCTTCCAATTAATGGGCAAAATTGACCAAACTTATAGACCATTCTGTTTTTTTTCTGTTATTTTAACTATTAGGTCGATTTTTCTTTTAATGTGACAGCACTATAAAATCAGTGTTTTGGCATTAATCGTTAATGATAAAACATATTAAAGTATCGACGATTTACAAAATCGAATTGGCTTTCATCTCTAGATAGCGGACTAGGGCCACAGACTGGCACGTCATTGTCCGAGACAAGTCGAGTCTCTTAAAGGTCTTTCTATTTATTTATATTCGTTAATAAATTAGTAAATATAAAATTTTGTTTGCTTACTTTATTTTTATAATCTATGCGCTGATCTTTAAACATTTGAAGTACTCTTTGTCTACTTTCGCCTTTTTATGGACTTCCATTTCTAGTAATTATGTCAGATGTATTTGATACAAAATATTTTCAAAACTTTTAACATGTTTTCCAAATGTGTTGTGATCAACAAGTTTACACTCCAAGTCTTTCCGACTTTCTATTAATATCGAAATTCCTTCGTCCTTATAATGTGGTCCCAATGAGCAAATTATCAGGATGTTGCATTGCTGTCATGGCCGCCTCTTAGAGTATGTGCGCTGCGGTATCTCTTAAGCGTTTGCAAGCTAGTGCTTTTTCACTTCGCCTCCTTCGAGAACGCGCGGAAGTACTTCGCTACTGGGCTCGGTAGTCTTCTACATGACGGGCCTTACTTCTCTGTACACCTAGTGGCGGCGCTGTTCCTGGAATGATGAAATATACCCCGCATTCTTTTCAATTCTTCAGAGACACACAATTCCCTAAGCTGTTGAATTGTTGAATTCAAGTCAGCTGTTCCATACAAATTCATTTTTCAGAAATGTATGCAATTCAAAAACATTGAAGATGAATTGAATTAATGAAAACCAAAGTTGTCACCTTATTTCATACAAAAAACGATGGCAACATATTAGTATCCATTTTAAAATCATTATAGCAAGTATATTTTTAGTTCTTACCTTAATAATAATTTAAGGCATTAACTTATAATAAAAAATAACACAAAACTGGTCACAGCTGTTCGCAAGACCAAGAGGATCCATTTTGGGTCGATTCCTCAATTGCTGAAATGATCTATTGAATTTTCAACAACAGCAATTTAACAGCGTACCCAGACTTTTTGGTTAAGTTGATTTCTGTTTTAAATTGTCTACACTAAAATTAAAACAAAAAAAAACAAAATTAAATTAAAATTTGTATTTGAACGGCTTTGGCAAAATTCAAGTAAAATCGTAACATTTTATTTTAAAAAATAAATTGAATGCGCGTAATATCAATAAAAGCTATACTTACAGTACAAAAAAAATAATAATAAAACATTATTACATTATATCATTAATGCAATAATGTTAAAATATATATAGCGCGCGCTACTACCTTCGTAGCTTAGAAACGTAAAAAAAATTTTATTTTATTTTACCTTACTTTAAAGAGTAAAAACGACATTCTTATCGATATATCATTGCCTTCCGGATGTCCGGCAACTCGGAATTCATCGCATCGTTGCTATTACCTTTGCAAAGATCCGGCTACTCTGAATTCATCGTCCCGCTCTTATCGATATATTCCCGCCATTCACGCTTTAATAAGTCTCCGTCCCTTAGGGATGCAAAAACATCGATAGTGAGTACATCGATGTTTTCAACATCGATGTTTGTAAGCATCGATATATCGCTAAAACATCGAAATTTCGCGAAAACATCGAAATTTTGCTAAAACCTCGAAATTTCGCTAAAAACATCGAAATCGACGTTGGAGCAGACGACGAAGCAGCAGACGTTGGAGCAGACGACGAAGCAGCAGACACGTGGTCTAAAACGCAATACAGTGTTAAAATTATGAAATAACAACTGCTGCGACTGGAACTTACTTGTTATGTGCAGAAACCTGTCCATTGTGCCGAGAGGAACCGCCCTAATATGTTTTACCTGTATCAAACTGTAACAATACTTAATAAAATGGAAAAATGTGCACTTTTTCCCAATTTACGTACCACTTGCTTTGCGTGTGTATCTCTTAGTGATAACATCGATGTTCGAAAAAAAGCATCGATACATCGCTGTTTTAAAAAACATCGATAGTATCGATAGTGACATCGATGTTTTTGCATCCCTACCGTCCCTGGTCATAAAATAAATGAAATCTGCAGCACAACACGGCGAGATTAACCAAATCAACCAATTGCGATGTCCGAATCACCTTGTAAGTATGTTAGATATCATATATAAACATTATACTTAACTGGATTATCTGTTCCCAGCTGGTCCGCGCGTCAAGCGGCAGCGAATAGACAAGAATGGGAGGTTCGCCGCCATGGAGCGACTGCGTCAGCTGAAGGGAACCAAGAACAAATGCCAGGTGGAAGACCAGGTAGACGATGTATACGATGTGGTGGATGAGCGGGAGTACGCCAAGCGGGCGCAGGAAAAGTACGGTGATGATTGGATCGAAGAGGGTGAGTGGGGAGCACCCATACCAAATTTTCTATCTAAACTCAAAACTCCATTTCAAGAAGGCTACATACCTTATATACTGCATTGCACTAATATATCCCCTCTTACAGATGGCACTGGCTACGCAGAAGATCTTCGGGACTTCTTCGAGGACGAAGATGAGTACTCCGATGGCGAAGAGGATCGAAAAGACTCCAAGAAAAAGAAGGGCGTTGCGCCCATCGGCAAAAAGAGACCCCGGGAAGCTGAAAAACCAGCAAAAGGAAAGGCCTCTATCAAGAATCTCTTCAGCAATGCGGTGCCCAAGAAGGCGGACATCAAAAACAGCGTGAAAGATGATGATATTCTGGCTGACATTTTGGGAGAAATGAAAGAAGAGCCTGCAGAGACTTCAGAAAAAGTGGAAAAGGTTATAGCGCCGGCGAAAATAGCAGTTGCCTCGAGAAAGTCGGACGCCGCTGCTGCCAAGGAGTACATGAATAGTTTCCTTAACAATATCAAAGTTCAGGAGCAGGAACGTAAGAAAGCGGAGGCCAGCAGTGACCACGAAATGCTGGAACGCATCCTGAAACCCAAGGCAGCAGTTCCGAACACAAAGGTGGCCTTCTTCTCCACTCCTGAGATTAAAAAGGAACCTTTGCCCGAGAAGACACCTGCCAAAGACACTAAAGACGATCCCTTCTCCGACAACGAAATGGATTTCAGCTGTCTAGATGAAGATGAAAACCAATTCGATGTAGAGAAGGAGCAGCCCAAGGAGAAGGTATCCCAAACTAAAACATCAGCTAAAAAGACAACTGAAGTAAAAGAAGCCGAAAAAGTATCTCCCAAAAAAGGGACAACTGGTTCCCCAAAGGAAAATGAACAGGAGGACATGAGCAGGCTGCTGAACAACTGGGAGTCCATCTGCCAAATGGACGACGACTTTGAAAAATCCGTTATCACCACCGAACAGGAGTCGCCAATCTCGTCCGATAAACAGCTGCGCTTCTGGTACTGGGAGGCATGGGAGGATCCAATAAAGCTGCCTGGCGAGGTCTTCCTCTTTGGACGCACTGCCGATGGAAAGTCCGTCTGTGTGCGGGTGCAAAACATCAACCGAGTCCTGTATCTGCTTCCCCGCCAATTTGTGAGTACCATATATTTAAAAAAAAATGTTAAGCCTTATAAAACCCATGAATTACAATGTTTTATATTTGAATACCAATTATAAATCCATCCTATCTTTTTTGATAAACAAAAGTAAATTAAACATTTTTAAAAATACAATGTCCCATGAAACCCTGTAGATTGTAAAAGTAAAAGAGGTTTTCAGTGTGAGTAGGTATCAATTTTAAACCATTTAATGCAATTAAAAAAGGTAAATTAAATACATATGAGTTCATTAGCTGCTTACAAAACTTCATAACTATAAATTATTAATATTATCCGTCTTACAACATTGCTAATCCGGAATACAATTTTATAGCTATTGGACCCCATTTCGAAGGAGCCCACCAAACAAATGGTGACCGTGGCAGATATCTACAAGGAGTTTGACAGCGAGGTGGCCAGCGAATTAAAACTGGAATCCTTCCGCTCCCGCAAGGTGACCAAGAGTTTCGCCCACCACGCCATCGGCATTGAAGTTCCCCAAACTTGCGACTACTTGGAAGTGCACTACGATGGCAAGAAACCTCTGCCCAATTTATCGGCTAGCAAGAAATACAATTCCATAGCGCATATTTTCGGTGCCACCACCAATGCCTTGGAACGTTTCCTCCTGGAACGGAAAATCAAGGGACCCTGCTGGTTGCAGGTGAGTGGATTCAAGGTGAGCCCTGCTCCCATGAGTTGGTGCAAAACTGAGGTCACCTTGTCAGAGCCGAAGAACGTGGAACTGGTGCAAGACAAGGGCAAACCAGCGCCACCACCACCTCTGACTCTACTAGCACTCAATGTCCGCACCTCGATGAATCCCAAAACGTCAAGAAATGAGATATGCATGATTTCGATGCTGACCCACAATCGATTCCACATCGATCGTCCTGCACCACAGCCCGCTTTCAATCGTCATATGTGTGCTTTAACCCGGCCAGCGGTGGTTAGTTGGCCCTTGGACTTGAACTTTGAGATAGCCAAATATAAATCCACCAAAATATATAAACACGATTCGGAGAGAGCCCTTTTAAGTTGGTTCTTAGCCCAGTACCAACAAATAGACGCTGATCTCATTGTAACCTTTGACTCCATGGATTGTCAGCTGAATGTTATTACTGATCAAATTGTGGCCTTGAAGATCCCTCAATGGTCACGAATGGGGCGCCTGAGGATGACTCAGTCGTTTGGCAAGCGTTTACTGGATCACTTTGTGGGCAGAATGGTTTGTGATGTGAAGCGTTCAGCGGAGGAGTGTATAAGAGCCAGATCCTATGATCTTCAGACCCTATGCAAGCAAGTTTTAAAGCTCAAGGAATCTGAGAGAATGGAAGTGAATGCCGATGATCTTCTAGAGATGTATGAAAAGGGAGAAAGCATCACCAAGCTCATATCCCTCACGATGCAGGATAATTCCTACTTGCTAAGGCTGATGTGTGAGCTTAATATAATGCCACTGGCTTTGCAAATTACCAATATTTGTGGCAACACCATGACCAGGACCCTTCAAGGAGGTCGCTCTGAACGAAATGAGTTCCTGCTGCTGCATGCTTTCCATGAGAAGAACTACATAGTTCCGGATAAAA
Organism: Drosophila subpulchrella; assembly: GCF_014743375.2. Taxonomy (NCBI): domain Eukaryota; kingdom Metazoa; phylum Arthropoda; class Insecta; order Diptera; family Drosophilidae; genus Drosophila; species Drosophila subpulchrella. Next base: position 2,145,882 of record NW_023665577.1, read on the forward strand.
AGCCGACTTCCAAGCGTGGTGCGGCTGGAGATCTAGAGGCGACACTTTCTGGCGCTGATGCTACTTTGCCAGCCAAGAAAAAGGCTGCCTATGCTGGTGGTTTGGTGTTGGAACCCATGCGGGGTCTCTACGAAAAGTTTGTTCTGCTGATGGATTTCAACTCCCTGTATCCAAGCATCATTCAGGAGTACAACATATGCTTCACCACTGTCCAACAACCTGTGGATGCAGACGAACTGCCCACTCTTCCAGATTCGAAAACAGAAGCTGGTATATTACCCCTTCAGTTGAAACGTTTGGTGGAATCGCGAAAGGAGGTGAAAAAGCTAATGGCAGCGCCGGATCTTTCTCCTGAACTCCAGATGCAGTACCACATTCGACAGATGGCTCTGAAGCTAACTGCCAACTCTATGTATGGTTGCTTGGGATTTGCCCATTCCCGCTTCTTTGCCCAACACTTGGCTGCTCTAGTTACCCACAAGGGCAGAGAAATCCTAACAAATACCCAACAACTCGTACAAAAATTGAACTACGACGTGGTTTATGGCGACACAGATTCCCTTATGATCAATACCAACATAACAGACTACGATCAGGTCTACAAGATTGGTCACAGCATCAAGCAGAGTGTAAATAAACTGTACAAGCAGCTGGAGTTGGACATTGATGGAGTCTTTGGCTGTTTGCTGTTGCTGAAGAAGAAAAAATATGCTGCTGTTAAGTTGAGCAAGGACTCCAAGGGTAACCTGAAACGGGAACAGGAACACAAGGGTCTGGATATAGTTCGTCGAGATTGGTCCCAGCTGGCGGTGATGGTGGGAAAAGCTGTGCTCGATGAAGTACTGGCCGAAAAACCGCTGGAGGAAAAACTCGATGCAGTACATGCCCAACTGGAAAAAATCAAAAATCAAATAAACGAGGGTGCAGTACCTCTACCCCTGTTTGTCATCACCAAGCAGCTTACTCGAGCCCCCCAGGAATATGCCAATAGCGCTTCACTACCCCACGTCCAGGTGGCTCTTCGCATGAATCGGGAGCGCAACAGGCGGTACAAGAAGGGCGACATGGTGGACTATGTGATCTGTTTGGATGGCACCACAAATGCTGCAATGCAGCGAGCCTACCATTTGGATGAGCTCAAGAGTAGCGAGGAAAAGAAGCTCCAGCTGGACACGAACTACTACCTGGGACATCAGGTACATCCGGTGGTCACGCGCATGGTTGAGGTGCTAGAGGGAACCGACGCGAGTCGCATCGCCGAGTGCCTGGGCATGGATCCCAGCAAGTTCCGACAGAATGCCCAGAGGTACGTAATTTTCGAGCCATTCTAATCTAATCTTTTACATTTCCAAACTATCTTAAATTATTTTTTATTTGCCTTATAGAGTCCAGCGAGATAATACGGAGCAGTCGGAGGGTGAATCCCTGCTTAAGACGACCCTACAGTTGTACCGCCTCTGCGAACCGTTCCGCTTCCAGTGCATAGCCTGCAAGACGGAGCAGCTGATAGCCAGCGCCTACCGCCCGGGACCCAGCAGTTCGCACATCTCCGTGCTCCAACAATGCGCGAATTCCGAGTGCCAAACGGCACCGGTTCAGTACCTGGCCAGCGTCCGCAATCAGTTGCAACTTTCCATTCGGCGCTATGTGCAACGATTCTACAAAAATTGGCTGGTCTGCGATCATCCGGATTGCAATTACAACACCCGCACTCACACTTTGAGGAAGGAGATGCGCCGACCGCTGTGCCAAAAGTGCCGGAGCGGCAGCCTGCTGCGTCAGTATACGGAGCGGGACCTGTACAATCAGCTCTGCTACCTGCGTTTCATGTTTGACCTTGGCAAGCAGCAGCTGCAGCAAAAACGTAAGTAAAACGCCGATATTCTTCTATTCTATACGAAAAGAAACAAAACACTTACCCTAAGGAACAGGAAATTATAATGTTAAAGTTAGCCTTACATAAATTATTCATGATAATTATTTTCATTCATTGACCTGAGATAAAAAGTGATTCTAATTTTTGGATGGGCTTTAGCTTAAACTAAAGTTCTTATCTTATATTTTTTATAAATCTAAATAGTTTTTTAAAGACCATACTTAAATCTTTGTTCGAATCTATAAGACAACTTTCTAAAATGCCCACCAAATTATACTGTAAACTCATTTTCCATTCTGTATTATTCTAGCTACACTAACGCCGGAGCTGGAGCAGGCCTACCAGCTTCTTTACGAGACTGTGGACCAGCAGCTGCAGAGCTCGTCCTACGTGATCATCTCGCTGAGAAAGCTCTTTGACCGCACCCTGGCCCTGATGTCCCTGCAACCGCCCAGACCGAGGCCCCACAACGAATTGATCGCCAGTACTTTGGCAGATGTCGTCTAGGTGTTTAATTAACTAGCCTTTGTAAGAAGATCCATTAAAAATACTACAAAACAAATACGATAAGCTAGATGAGGTCACGTGGCGAGGAACTTCTCGAGGGGAAAATATCGGAAGGACTCGTTGAAAATGTCCGTAAATGCTGTGCTGACCAACTCGTTAATCATCGGCTTGATGAACGGCAGTCCCAGTTGCCACATGCTGTTGATAACGCCATCGGCCAGTTGGTTAAGTGGCTGTCCGTGCAGCAGATTCTCAATGTGCAGCTCCATTCCGCCGATGCGATCCACCTCGACGTGGACTTTGATCAGTGAGCCCGGGTCCCCGATGCGTCGCACGCTGGTGGTTTGACTGAGGAGGGAAGAATTAAGGTGAGCGGAAGGTGGCCAAATTGGGAGCAGCAGAGTCAAAACAATACAGATGTTGCCAACTCGGCTTGGGAAATAATTTGAGGGCAACACTTTGCTCACCTGTAGTCGTAGAGTGTGAGGTTCCAGTGGCCTTTTCGGTTCATATCCGTGCCCAGCATCTTGGCGGCGAACTCGTACTCTCCCTCCAGACTTTTATCCGGGAAATACTGAGTGTAGACAATACGCCTGTCCTCGGGATCGGCATGGAACTTGGTCACCTCGGATCGCGCCCATCCGAACTCGGAGACATTGCGCAAGATGAGTCGAAAGCTGCCCAGACCATGGGAGTCACCTCGGCGCAGCTCAACATAGGTACAGTGATGTGGGTCAAAGGGCTTGATGTTGTAGTCGGGCACACCTGAAATAGTTAACCCATGATTGCTCGCCCGTAATCCAAATCCCACTCACCTGTAGTAAAGTAGGCCCTCAGATCGTTGAACACCTGCCGCATGCACTCGTTGAAGTCCTCGTCTGTCGTATGGCAACGGCCCAGCATGTGCCTAAGATCCGCATCCACATCGATCTGGCTGGAGGCGTTTGCCAGGTGAGCGGCAAAGAGCAAGATCCCCGCCAAACAAATTAAATGTCTGGCACAGTTTGAGAGCCACTGTTGCGACATGCTGACGGCTTGGGTTTCGCAGCAACTGTTTGGAGACTGATAATTGCTAAGATAAATGTACGTGTAGTTTTTATTGTTTATGTGACTTTGCTCGCGTTTTGTTTATATTTATTTTTAAGTAAATGGTCGTTTCTTGTGGGCGTGAAGAGCCACTGGTATTTGCTGGTCAAAGTGCCCTTGGTTTTGCATACAGTTTGCTGATCGCTATTGATTTATATATTTAATTGGTTTTCAGTTTTGGTTTATGGAACTTGCTCTATTGTTATCAGTATAATATTTAATAATATGTGATTGAATATTGATTATACTACTATTTGTTATTACAGTTTTATAGTAACTTGTCACCTTTAACTTCCTCTTTAAAACTAGTTTCCTGTTCAGTCAATGACTTTATGAAATTTTTTTGCTTGGAATTACACTGATTTGTCAAATGAAGACTATTTTTTAAGTGAATACAGATTGAATAATAATTTTTATTTGTTTCTAGAATTTTAGTATCGCTAGAGATCATTTTTATTAACTCTCATTCTGTCAGTATCTAATTTTAATCAAAATAATTCTAAGTCGAAAATGTTGACTGCGTTTAATTTTGATCTACTTTTTTTTATTTTGATTTATTTCAGGGGAATTTGGTAATGTAACGATGAAAAGCTTTCTGTTTATACTTAAACAATTTAGGGGCACTTTTCAATCACGTTATTTGAATTAATTACATTTCTAATAGCTATTTTAATGAAAAATATTTTTTATTTATTTAATTTATGAAAAATGTTTTTTAGTTTATTACATTACTTTGTTTTTAAACATGTATTCTTACAATGTACGTTTTTAGTTTACCAAAAATATTAGTAAACCTGTCCTCGAAGGTTTTATTTGTACAAAATCTCACAGCCTAAACCAAAAAATGTCACTTTATATCGCAACTACATATGTACATGTACTTTTCAAACGACCTCATCCTCGTGTAATTTGTTTGGTAATCTTTTTGTTTGCCTGCACTTGACCCCTTTAATTTAAGCGAACAGATTATTACCGGTCTCAGTGCTGCAGCAAATACATGGCATGAAAAGAAAACTACAACAAAGTTCGTTAGTATAGAAACATAGTAACAGTGGTAAACGAAAGACTTGTACAAGACACAAACTTGGGGGTGCGAACAACTTTTATATCCACTTGGAGGCAGCCACTCATGCAACACGAAGGCAACAACGTATGATAATATTTGGCAATTGTTCAGTTTAGCGGTTGCAATTGCAGTTGACCAACGGTCAGTTATTTAACAAAACTAGTAGTTACCTAGCTACTTAGTCTAGTAGAGTTGAGAAACTCCAGAGCTTTTCAGTCACTCCTATGTAATTTATTTTTTTGTTCCGAATATGCTATAACCAAATATGAAATTCTGGAAGTCGTATGCAAAGGCGCGCAAAAATTTGAGAATAATAATAGCTATACAGTTATTTGAGCCGAATACGCGACGTGAATCAGTCGAGCTGCCGTAGCCAACTGAACCACTCCAAGACTGGGCAATCGAGAGAAAAAGAGCTTCCACCAAAAGTGGCAGCAGCAGCCAAATGAGCCATAATAAAAAAACCACAAAAAATAGCAGGAAAATGTTTGAAATCCATGAAAAGGCCGAACACAAACTTGAGCTTTGTCAACGCGGTATAGAGGTTGACACCCTGTTGTCGCGTTTCCTCATACCCAACTTGAAAATAAGTAACAAACAAAACCAAACAGTCGTAAATCATTTTCAAAAACCATTCATAAATTCACTTAGAAGTGCGTGGAGTTCTTGGACTGGGAGGAGTACGACCTAAAGATACTCTTTAATTTTCGCTTAAAAAACAATGCCACTAATATTAATATTATAATAGCCAAGAAAATAGCAAATATCACATTTTGATTAAAATTAAAGGAATTGAAAAAATAGAATTCACTATCCTAAAAATGATTGTGCTAAATAACTCTGAACTTTACATTTGGCAACGGGATCATTTTGTCTTTTAGTCTTAAGTTATTGTTAAAAAATATAATTATGTTAAAGCCCGATAATCACCTCAATCAAAAAAGCTACTAAATGAAAATCTATATTATATTTGTTTCATAACATTTTCTATATGTCATTTTCGATTGAGGTGAGTATCAAGCGTAAGCCTGCAATTCCAAAAATTAAAATTAGTTTTATGGGTTTGATATACAATTTTTTTTTTAAATGATCTATGAATTGAATATTCCCAAAACACCTTCATAGCAGGCAATAACCGATCATCGCGACTGAAAAGTGATCTGAATTTAATTAGGCAAGCCCATCCGCCTAAGGTAATATTTTTCGTATCAAATCAAGCACACACAACCAGCTCTCAAGTTCGCGGAATTGAATAAATTGAGCTTCGTGATTGACAACCGCGCGTGATTAAAATGTAACGATTGACAGAAAAGCTGCCGATGTCAGCAGAAGAAGATTGTGGACTGCTTTTTGCCAAATGGATCTCACAAGGTTGCAGCTTCAGTTGTTATGGTGATTATAATTTAATGAAAGGACAAGGTCGCTCTTACAGAAACTTAAAACGGGGCTTGTAAGATACTCGAGCACTTTATAGTACTTTAATTGCGATAACAAATGATGTTAATAAACTGGAAATTCTGCTTTACTTTCTGTTTAAATTACTTCATATTATTGCAGTAATAAAGGATAAAAGGCCTTAAAGGACAGATAGCTTAAAAATAACGTTCAAACCCAATCGAATTTTAACCACCATCTAAACCAATAAATGTTTCTTAGCAATTGCTTAGAAGATACTCCAATAAGATAAAACACAATATATATTATATATAAGCTTTGAAAATAAATCGTTTTAAATATTGTTTTAATAACAGTTAAATCTAACCGTATAATATTTATTTATTTATTGAAGTAAAGATTTTTAAAAATTGGGTGAGCCTAAAAAATAGTGTAATGTTTTGTAAAGCTTAAGTTTTATACATATTTATGTTCGTATGTATTTAAATTAAGTATCTTTTAGATTCCTTTCTTATTAGACTTCAGTATTATTCTCGGCATGGCGCGATTTGGTATTTTTCACCAGACTCACGACGGTCATACTGTGCGATAGCTGGTTTGTTTATAGTTATTTAGCGGTTTATTTCTCGTTAATTGTAGTTATATCTAACAATAATGGAGGTGGAGTTCAGCAAGGAGAACTTTCTGCTGCCGGAGGTGAAGTACGAGTGTGAGTACATCATCGATTTGAAAAGGGAACCACCTGTTGCTAAGTATTTCATCATATTGTTTTGCAGACCTGGATCACACGGCGGATGTTCAGTGAGTAAGACAACAACAAGGGCGCTGGGTGACCATGTGGAGTAGGGTGGTTCGATATCTACAAACATGAAATCGGAAAATCTTATAAGCGAAATTCTTATTAGCTTGGTTGCCTTCCAATTGGAGAAATACCTTTTATTTTTAGTGATTTTACGTATACGAACAATTATTTAATTTTATTTTTAAAGCCAGTTTAGTTGTTTTCGTTCCAAAATGAGTTATACACTAATAAATTAGAAAGCTGTTTCATACACAGATACTGATACTACCACAGAGATCAATATCTGCTGAGAAATTCACTGCGAATTTATTATTTTCCACTCTTAAGAACTTACAGTCTCGAAAGTCAATTCATAAAGATAAATATGTCGTGAAAGTTTACAGTTTACCATTTAAAAATGTGAGTAAAGTGTTGCTTTTTCGCAGAGCGTCAATTCAGCGTAGGTTTCTTATAACGTCAAAATAAATTTGTACATTTCTTATCGCTAAAGTAATTTCTGTGGCACCCCTGCATATTATATTATATTATTTGCGCTTTCATGTTCGTTACGGGGGGCTTGCAACACAAATTTTGTTCTACGATAAATTTCAAATTGATCGAATCAATTATTTTTAAAAGCTATAGGCTTTCGAAATTCTTCCCCTCTGGCCATTTACCCTGGGGCATAGTTTTTCGTTCATACCTTTGTCTATAAGACCAATTGTTACTGCCCTCACTGTTGCTGAACATATATGTTTGTACCTTGATCAGTGTAAAAAGGCTTGCCGATCGCGTAACTATGTATATCCTATAGCTGACATGAACCTTTGGGGAAACAAATACAATGTTGATGTTTTTTGAAATATGTATTAAACGTTATTACGTTCGTTAAGATTTTGTATTTATACTGTGTCTATTTAAATTCGTCTAATCGGCTTTCCGAAGTTACCTTATGTATTTGACTCAATCGTGCGTCAACAATACCCTAAAGATTAGAGCATAAACCGTGTTAGCTAAAAATATTGTTCGAAATATTTAAAGAAATTTATTAAAACAGTATTGGTTTTCAGCCTTAAAAACCCAAACACCTTAAGAACGACTGCACTAGCCATGAATCCCCAAAAGAAATATATATACAAGCGTATCAGCTATTTGGGCCCTAAAATTACGATAGTCAGAGGCTTATATCTTCTTAAAGGTTTTTGTTTAATATTAGAAGTTATAAAAGTATTCCTTACCATGCTAATATGTAAGTTTTTGGCCTAACATCAATTGATCTTGTCAACCGTGCTGAAAATCATGTGTATTCTCTACCATTTAACAGAATTCACGGCTGGGGGACGAGTCTGAAAGAGGCGTTCGAACAGTGCGGAGTGGCCATGTTTGGATACATGACAGAACTGGACTACGTGTCCGTGGAGCAGTGCTTTGAAATTGAAGCGCAGGGCGACGACCTGGAGGGACTACTCTTCCACTTTCTCGACGAGCTGCTCTTCCTGTTCTCCGCCGAACCGAATCTGGTATGCAAAAAGCTGGAGATAACCAAGTTCGATATGGAAACCTTCGAGATCTCCTGCCGTTGTTACGGGGAACCCTTCGAGCTGGGAAAACATCCGCAGGGCACCGAGGTGAAGGCAATCACGTACTCGGCCATGCAGATCGTTCAGGACCCGGAGGCCAGCAACTACGAGGTGTTTGTGATAATTGACATTTGATCCAGCAACGATCGCCGGGAATTAAATGTGACTGTTCTGTTTCAACCCCTTTGCCTGTCTCCATTAATCATAAGTGAAATGCCGAAAAAAACGATATAAAAATTGCTGCATAAGCCCGAAAAATTTGCAGTCTCTCGTGCTGCGACTGCATCCCTTGTCGATGAGGATGACTTATCAAAAAACCACTCGATTGTGCGGCTGCAAATGCAATTAGGACTGGCTCCCTTCTCACCGGTATGATTTCAGACACAACCAAGATTTACCCTTTTGCCTCTGGATTTTTTGTGTACTATTCTCTTTTTTTTGCACACGGCTTTGTGAATTGGCAACGTGTTGAATTCCCAGACAAGCGCCGAATTTGTTGTCCTTTCCCAGACCGCAGTTCAATGCACTTTTCATTTGGACAACCTTCAGGAGTTGCTAGAATCTTGTGATTAATTATGGGTTTTTAGATAAAAACTAGTTTTTAATGAGCTTTTGAAAGCCATTTGCAGTGCAGTAATTAAAAGAGTAAGGTAATAGGGCTAGGAATTAATTGCTACATTTATTTAAAATGTACATATTTATTAAAATCCAAGTTACTTAGCCACATACCGGATAAAAAACTGCCCAAAAATTTAATAATCATTTTCAAATAATTTCGATCAGTTGTGTTATTATAATCCTTTAATTTTTTATTTAAAATAAAGTATAAATATGAAGTTGTATAGTAAGCACTCGCATGCTAACAGTTAATATTTATGGTTTACATAATATTGCAGTATATTTTTTATACATATGTAGATATACAAAAATAAGTCCCTATTTAATTAGTTGGTTTTTTATAAAGCATTCCTAGTTAACGTAATACCGATTAAGAACAAAGGAAAAGCAGAATAGAAGTTTCGAAAACAATGGTAAGCAATTTTTGTTTTAAACGTTATAAATGTTCTTCAAAATGCGCGCAAACTTTTAAAATTTTGTAGAAAATCAGTATTTTTAGATAGACCAGGAATATTTAGTAGATCTTAAGCGACGCCAGCTGGCAACCCTGCCCGATTTGTTTTGAAACAGCTGACCGCACCGTCAAAACGCAAAGGTAAACAACAAAAAAAACATTTGCCGGGCAACGTCGGCGAACATATGGGAATGTGTGGGGGTGTGCGTGCGTGCCAGTCAGTCTGCCCGTCTGTGTGAGCAGCGAGAGATTTCCTTGGAATATCGGGCGAAAGGCGAATTGGAAAATATGTGTTTTTACAGCTGATTGATATTGAAAAAGCAACGCTGCGACACGAAGTACGAGGCGAAAGAGCGTGCAAAAGAACAAACAAAGTATTAGAGGCAATCACTCACACACTCAAGTAGCCAGTTGCTCGCTTTTTGCTTATAGCTTTTTAAAGTGCTTCGAAATGAAAGTGGCTTAAAACCTGGAAAACGTTTATACCTACAAGACAAATAACGGTTATTCTATGGTGATTTCGGACCTCAAGTGGGTGGCCCAAACGTCATCGAACACCGCACTTCGCCCCCTCCCTGCTGTTGTTTGTTGTTGTGCTTGCTGTTGCTTTTCAATTCGCCCCGTCGCTCTCCATCTCTGTCGCTCGCTCTCGCCGTCTCGCCGCACCGCTCATTCTTTCTGCAGCCACCAATTGTCAAGAGTGTTAAGAGAAGAGGAAGCAGCAGCCCGTGAGCACATTGTGCGGTAGTTGTTGCCGTTTTACACCCAGAAATCGGGCCGATATCGAACTGAAAGCCCTACCAATCGACAGGTGACGTTACTACCTGTAATTTGCGATCAAAAACTTACAGCTAACCCAAGGGGAACCGAGTGAAAAACGTGGCGGAAAAATCCATACGAAGGCGGAATGGAAAAAATGTGGTATGTAGGTAGTACTAGAAGTAGAGAATGTGACATGTGTGTGCGCCAGAGTGTGTGTACGGTTGACTGTGTGTGCGGGGTGCTGCGCTGGGCATTTTCTTATAAAGGGGAGCCCACAAATAAGAAAATGAAAACCAACTGTTTTTTGGGCGTGCGCCCCCAACTGCCGGCTAGAAAATATACCGATGAATAAAAAACTGCATGCCGGTCCAGCTGACACAGCAGCTGTGGCAAGAGGAAGACTGAAAGGAGGGGTGGTGAAACATCTTGGTGAAAATGGCAAAAAAAAAAAAGGGGGAGGGGGCTATGATAATGCGCACTTTATATAATTGCAGCTACCTGTGAGCCCTCTCTAGTGGTATGCGTTTCTATCTGTGTCTGTGTGGGTGGGTGGCTAACGGTTAACGGATTCCTGTCAAATTTCAATTCATGGGATTTTAGCACTGACGTCACTCCAATTTCATTTGCAATCTTTCCAATTTTATTTATCTCAAGTGTAAAGTCGAGCTTCAGGCTCAGTAACTCGCTCATGTACAGTGGTCACCCACCCGGAAGAAAACTACACTTATTTGACTGTCCTAAGTTCAGTTTTAAAGTAAGGATAAAATATTATTTACATATATTATGCAAAAAAAAATTCCTCGACTTGATTGATTATTCACTGATAACAAACACAAGGCTCTCCCAATATGCAAACTTCAAAAACTGTTGTTCATCTTTACTATCCTTAAATATTGCCAAAATAAAAGATGATATACGGGGGTGTCCCAGAAAATTCTGGGGAAACTTGTATTGAAGCTTACGTTCCTTTTTTCCGAATTTCGAGCGGAAATATTTCTGTGACACCCCCGATATTAACTTATCAAAGCTCATTTCCCTATACCAATATTTAAACAAAACAGAACTGTCCAAATTGTCAGTATAATGGCGATTAATCACACAAATTGTATGACTAATCGATTTCTTTTACCTTGTATTATGAAATATTGCTTATTAATCGCAGATTAGTACTTACTTTGTGGTTATGAAACCGCAAAGTAACAGTGCCTTAAAGTTTATTTTAAAAATCAGATCGAAATATATGTAAATTACAAAATCCAGTTTTTTTAAGATCCCGATTTATATGTCACTACTGAGTTTCCACTTCTGAGAGACCACTGTACTTTTTATATTTATTCGCTAGCGTGTTGCATGTGCGGGAATTGATGTTAGCCCCCGAGGAATCGAAATCTTTGATTAGATTATAATTTGGAGCAGTAAAGCTCAGCGAAACGTTGCCAGATTGCCCATAAGGGATGCTGTGACTTTGCACGTGATCAGCTCAGATTGGAGCGGAGACTGTTGCAAAGGGTGTGGCTCTGTAGTAATTGCAGTAATTGTGATAGAAACACGACCATCTAGAAATAGGCGCATGATGGCTGCACGATCTTATCGGCGTATCAATTAACCCAGATATGGGAACACGGAACTTGTTTCGCGGGTGATAAGACTGCGTTGCCAAACTTTCCCCGATAAAGCCGGGCGTAGGAATCACCGGAATTCCCGGGAAGAATTGCAATCGTCTTGGGTCAGCTTTTGGCGACGTCATAGTTTGATGACCTCCAGACGCTCACACACCCAAATGCCCACCAATACACGGGCAATTATGCACGTCCGTGTACCCATGCTCCAAAAGGGGCAATGGCGGCCGTCGAAGACGACGCTGTCTCATGGCTTTTTGCTCCATCTCCATGTATTGGGCGACGTATTTCTCGAGTCTGCAGTTTTTATTTTTTCTTTACCCATTTTTTTTTTATTTTTGTATTTGGTTACTTTGATTTCGCTTGGCCTTCGGGCGCAGTCTTGGTCTCTTGGTCGGGTCTTTTGTGAACCAGTTGCTCTAAGCGCCTCTGTTACCTGTTCGCCCCTGTTTGGTATACACATCGTTTTGTGCTGCCTTAGTTTGTACCAAATTCGATATATCATTACGGAAGCAGTGATTTGTACATTCCGTTTTGTTTTCCCCATGTCGCCAAAGAAAGTTCCAATCTTTTCCATTAATGCAATTGCCGCACTGCTTTGATTTCAGCTCGTTCTTTTATCTGTTGCTTCGGCGATAAGGCCTTCAAAACTTGGGAAATTGAGGTCATTCTTAGTTATATTTTATTACATGGAAGAATGGTTTTTATTGGAGCTTAATGTTTATGTCTTTGCAATGATCCAAGTTCACGACATTGCTTAGTATAGTATATGCATTTTGTACTTTGCTTAAAAATAGTTATTATGATCCATATCTGAAGATCATGTCTTGTGTTTGGTCAAAGCAATATCATTTAATAATATAACTATCCATATTTAATCTAATACTATATCTAACAAAGATTTTGAGTTCTGGTTTCGGAAATATGACGATGGGCCAAAATCACCTTCATAAACTCTATAAATCTGGGAAAATCGTACTTAACTTATCAATACTTTGAACGTATTCCCAGTTAACCATTGATAAGCATAAATAAACCATAAAAATCTATTAATATATCACGGACATCAGTTCCTGACTTTTGGACCGTCTGGCAACGCCGACGCAAAGCTCATCAAGTGGCTTATACAATCTCCCAAAAAAAATATCACGCACACTTGCTTCGACATCAAATAAAATTGGCGCACTTGCTCCAAGCAATATATACACAGATTTTGGGACAGGCTAATACTTTTCATAATATATTAAACACTTGAATTTCATTTTTTTTTTTATTGTGGACTGGCCACTTTGGGTCATCGCTTGCCCGTCGATCGTATCGTGTTTGTTTTTATCATGTGCTGCCTTTTTTATATTTTCGAGTGACTGTGTGTGTATTAAGTTGTTGTTGCACTTTTATAACAGACAAAAAGGGGGGCCACATGAGGAGGCATGTCTCCATGCCAGAAACACACGCTCGCACACTCGCTGGCATAAAATACTTAAGAGAAACGAGTTAAAAGCGATTTCATTAATATGTTTTTGTTGCCGATTCCCTACGCTTGATGTGTTGTTAGTGTGCTGGCCGCTGCTGTGGCTGGTGGTTTTTTATTATTTTTTAATCTCTGCCCTTGCCTTCTGATACCCTTTGCTTTAATTAGACTGCGAAACGGTTAATGTTTTTTGGACATTTGTTGCTTATGAAATTACAAAGAGTAATTCAAATTGTTAATTGTTTACCAATCAGACCTTCAAATGATAATAATTGATCTTTTAAAACTACTACTACTACTAAGATAGATAGAAAAATAGATAGATCCATAAAAAAATCTTTAATAAATCTGTTACGAGTAAATAAATTATAAGATATAGGATGATAATAGTTAATCTCTCTGACTAGGGTCATAATTCAAAAGTTCCAATAGTTAGGATCTTACGTTTTTTAATGAGTAGACGTTTTGAAATCATTTAGAAGAAAATTACGAAATTATTTTGTTTTCTATAATATTGGTATGTATATTACCATAAATTCAGCTTTAATGAATATATTCAAGATTAATGAACATTAAAAAGAGTATTTAGTTGCAATTTGGAAATTAAACAGGTACCAGAACCAGTCATCGTGTCAAAAAAGATAACATTAAATTGAATATAACATACAAGTTTCAATAAATTTTGTTGTTATCTATAATTTAAGAAAACTTTAAAGGGTATTAAAACCATTCTTTATCTTCATGAGTGAAATCTTTACATATACATTTATATAAAAGATATTCGTATCCCCTTTGGACAGAAGTGTATTAAGATTCGTCATTGCTGACTAGCTGCTAAATTTTTTAATCTTTCTCATTTTGTTGTTGATTTTTTTGTCAGTGTTGTTGGCTGGTTTCTGTTGGGCTTTTGGTTTGCCTGGCTATTTTTAAAAATATTGCGCGAAAGCAACAAAAAAGTAAAATTAAAAAGCGAAGCGCACAGAAAAGAAAAGACGAGGCAACGCGAAGTCGGCGCAGTGGCATCAGCAATTGTTGTTGCTGCTGTTACTGTTGATGTTGCTGTTGCTATTGCTGTGGCTGCTGCTGCTGCGTTGGCCGCATAAAAAATGTGGAATATGGAATTTCTCTGCGAGGCCCCACATTTACCCACACGTGCGCACAAGAATCACACACAGATACGCAATCCGAGTCGCGACTTTTGTGGCTTTTTGTGCGTGCAAATTGGAGCAAGAAGGGGAGAAAAGAGAAAGGGGCAGAGGGTGTGCGATGACTGTGGATAACAAAGATTCAGATACTCTTTTGGTGATCTATTGCATCACATTAATAAAAATACATATTTGAAAGTGATATATACTTTGAAATGTTTTTCTAATTTTATGGGACAAGAAATTCCTGCTTATCAATATAGCATGCGAAATATATATATATATTTTTATATATTTATAAAGTAAAGATTCAGCTACTCTTTTACTGATATATTATTACATCATATTAATATAATAATACATTTTTAAAAGTCAAGTAATCCGTAATATTGTTATTATTTCATTTTATTTCATTGAACAAAAAATTCTTGCTTATCAATATAGTTTTCAATTTATATATTTTTTGCTTAACATTTTTATATTTCTAACTATAAATACAGAAAATATTTCAAGAGCAAAAAAAAGATGGAAGGAAAAAACAAATTTAAAGAATTCGGAGAAACAAAATTTGAATTTGTTTTAGAACTGACATTGATATACTGATACAAGGGTGGTCAAAAGTATTTTCACAAAAAAAAAGTTAAATATGTTCATAATTTGAACTTACATCTTGTTAACTTTGGCATCAATGGAAAGGTAATTTAAATGCCGTTTGAATGATAAAATACATTTCTTAACACATTCAGTACTTATTGAAAAGGACGAATTTGTGTGAAAATGTCCTTTTTGAACTTTTTTCCTCGACTTGAAAACTTAAATTTTTTAATGCAAAAAGTTTCTTCAAACAAAAATAATAGTAACTGCAAAAAGAATTTTTCAAAAATAATTTTGCTTATATTTTTTATGATTTTTTGAAAATGCTTAGAAACATGCATTTTGGCCATATTTTTCTCTTTTTCATACAAATTTTTTCCGACAGTGTCACCTTTAAAAAATCATAAAAAATATAAGCAAAATGATTTTTGAAAAATTCTTTTTGCAGTTACTATTATTTTTGTTTGAAGAAACTTTTTGCATCAAAAAATTTAAGTTTTCAAGTCGAGGAAAAAAGTTCAAAAAGGACATTTTCACACAAATTCGTCCTTTTCAATAAGTACTGAATGTGTTAAGAAATGTATTTTATCATTCAAACGGCATTTAAATTACCTTTCCATTGATGCCAAAGTTAACAAGATGTAAGTTCAAATTATGAATATATTTAACTTTTTTTTTGTGAAAATACTTTTGACCACCCTTGTATATAATTTTTTTTTTGTTAAACTTGTATAGTAGGTACTCACAAATTACAAAAAAGGGAGTATTTCTGTTTCGGTTTATCGAAATTTTCAAGATTAATAGCTTAGTGCACTATAAATAGTTAGAAGTTTGAAATTACTTGAAAATGTGAGTTAAAAGGCATGGGAGTAGTAAAGTACCATAGCCCAGAGCATTACAATTATTATAATTACAAAATCAGCGTTCGGCAGCCTCCTATTAAACGGACATCGGGATTAGCTTTGCTCGATCTCTGCCGCAACACGTACAACGTACAACCAACCGCAGCTTTATTTCAAGCGACTCCTTGCAAGGGTATATTATTAAAAGTCTGTCCTGTTTTTGCATTGACTGCGTGATTCGGCTCCGCCTCCGTCCGCTCTAGCGTCATCGATTTCCTGCTGCATTTCGAGCACGGATGTTGCTCCATCCAGACGAACGGGGGAGGAGGGTGGTGTCCGTGTCCGCGTATGACAACTCATTTGTTGTTGGCCACTGGCTCGTTTTGTGGGTGACGTCGTCACCCAATGACAGCTACAAAAACGGCAACAGGAATAATCCATTCCCATTCTCAACTCCGGAACCAATTAGGTCACATTGGCGTCGTGGCAGCTTCTTCACTCTCCTCCAATTCGCATTTTTCACTCCCTTTTTGCAACACATTTCATTCGCTTGCCTCTTTCTCCTCAACTTTTTTTTATGTCGCAAAGCAACTTTGCACTTCATTGATAAAATGATTAATCGTTATGATTAATGTGCGGGGGTGTAGAGGAGAGAATAAACATAAATACACTGAAAAAACGAATAAACGAGCTGTATCTTAAGAAAGTTATATACAATTATACTCTTAGTAGGGAACAGTATTATACAAATTTAATGGGAATCAGTATCATCAGTTCGCGTTGAAATAGATCAATCTTTTAGTTTTTAAAATTAAAAGAATAAACATTTAACATTTCAAACTAACGTTTTACCCTCTGTAACATGCTTTTTTCCCAGTTTATGTGTGTCACCTAGACGGTGAAGCGTAAAAGCGGATGTTTAAACGATTTATAAGCAGACAAGACACCACATTCCCTTTTGGGGTCTAATGCGGAATTGATAACGAATTTTGGGTTCATCCGAGGTCGCTTTTGGGTGTGAACGATGTTGCGGGTAAAGTTATATTGTTGCGAAATGTTAGGAATTATGTGGGAAGGCAAGAAACAAATATTAACGAATTTAGAAGTTAAGAAGACAAGAAAAGTTTGCATAATAAATTTGAATAAGATGACATGTGAGAAAAGAGAAATTATCATAAAGAATATTTTTTAGAAAACGAAAATATTTAACAGCAATATACATAGAGGTTTCATTTTGGATTGAACGTCCATTTTAACCAAATAATAATTATAATGGTATCAGGGATAAAAATCATCAACTGATTTGTTAAGGACGCCTAATCTGCAGACTAAAGATTTCTTTCATTTATGCAATCATTTGTATAGATTACAGCTTCAGCCAATGATTTATAGTTGATCACCCAAGACTGAAATGTTCCCATGCTGCGACCCTCAAGCCTTACCACCCCAGACTAAAAAAAAAGGCTTACCCTAATCATAATTCCTGTCCAATATTTATATGACATGAAAAAATGCAACCCTAGATAATTACACAAAATTGATTTGATTTGATTATGCCATAAAGGAGAGTGATCGAGCAGCTGCCCTTGGAAATTTCCTGGTCTAATTGCCTAATGCATAAAGAATTATGCGGAAGGTAAAAGCATTTCACCCTAAGATCCAGAGAAATCACGATTATAAAAACAAGGAACCCAGACCGAGTGAAAGAAAAACTTTGTGAAAATCGATAACGAATGCAATTTATGGGACACGGGGCGATTCTCGAGATACAGCTGCATCACCCAGGACAAAGGAAGTGTGAGTGGAGGACCTCGGCCATTGAGACGATTGCGAAAGTCGCTGGGAGTGGTAGTCGTTCACTTTCTTCTGTCGAACGGGAAAGCCAGAATGGCAGCTGCCGAAGACAATGGCAAGGAAATTCAGAGGACATTTTGCATCATCTCCTGAATGAATAGGGAAGCGGACATGCATCTTTGGTCCTCCTTCTCAGCCTCAGCCTCCTCCTCCTCCTACTTTTCGTTTGCCTGTGGGATGATCTTTTATAATCCCCGGCATTCCGAGATCTCCGTGTACGTGCTCATAATTTATGCCCGGGCATCAGCCTCAATGGCACTCAGATACAGATACACACCTGCCCGGCTCTCCTGTATCTGTTCCTCTTCTAGGACAGCTGCGCTGCTTGATTTTGTTCGATTTGTTGTTTTATAATTAAGCGCCGTCTTCAAACTGTTAGGGCTCTCCGCACTCTAGGCCGTCTGTTAATTTGTTCCTTTTGTGTGGCTTAACAGGTGGTTTGGTGTACAGTTTGGCTAGAGGAAGCCTGTCTTTAGATTTGTAACTCAAACGATTTTACTAAAAGGGGTCTGAAATGCAATGTTCTTTGCAATATCCAAAGTATTCTAACATTTAGGTATCTTAAATGAACGGAATGCAAATGATACGTTAGATAGTAAACATGATTTTCCAGTTAAATAACTCTTGACAAGTTATTTCATTAAAAATTAACAAAGTCTTAAAAGAAATAATCTAAGAAGTTTATTTACAGTCAATAAGCTTTGGTATACTAAAATATTTGCAAATTTGTAGGACAACATTTAACGTCGGTTTAATTGTATGCACCTGATTTTGCTTCCCGGGACTATCACATGGCGCGTTGCCTATCCCATTCCAGTTTTCCTCCTGTTTTTGTCTTATACTAATTTATATTGCCTTGTTTCTGGTTGTTTATGGCCTCGGGCTTAAATCGACACACGTTTCGCATTGCCCGATTAGATTATATGGGCCGTATTATCCACACCCATATTGCATTGTATACTCCACATCCACGCAGAGGAATGCCAATCCATGTGCGATCGCACGCACAGTCGCGGCATCGGCCGGCTATATACATACCCCATCCTCAACCATATGCACATCATCGGCCATATCCTTTCCCTCACCTCCGACGCAGAAGTCGCAAAGTTCAAAGTCAAATGGCTATTTTTACTGCTGCGCTGTTGTTTTTGTTCTTCGTTATTTTAGTGTTCTTTTTGCCGGTTCCGTTCTTCTGGCTCTGAGGATCTCGTTTGATACTCTATCCTATGGAGCGGCATCTTTAAATTGGATAGATTTGGTTAAAAAAATAATAATAAAGACATGTTCTTAGGTTAAAAAAAAACAATTTCATAAAAAAATCTATTAATACATTTGTATTTGTATAGTTTAATTATACCATAGGACACCTCTATTATAGAATGTTCCTAAGAATTGTTTGACTATTAATCAGTAAGTGGTTCTATTCGATTCAAATTTGTATCTGTTGGGCAGTATTGTTTTTACAATACACAATAGATCTCGATTCCGATCTGTTTTTATATCGTATCAACATTATATAATACAAAACTGAAATCATTCTGTAAGCATTTTTAGAACATTTCTCTCCCACAGATTCTTAACTTATCCATCCCGAATTAGACTTTATGTGGAGTGTGTCAAAAGTTCGGGGCGGTCTTCTCGTATTCCCGTTTTAGTTTTTGTATATTTTTTTGCACTCTCCACCGCTGCTCCGTCCATTTGCTGCGCTTTATGTATTTAATTTGCCAGAGAGCCGTTGGCTCTCTTTTTTCGCTGCGGCTTCTTCTTGTTCAGCTACTCATCTACTTGCTCCACTCGTTGTCGCCGTTTGTCGTTTATCTACTTTGCTCTGTAATTGCGGTCTCGCCGCATTTTTGTATAATGGAATTTCGTCCGATACCCGTACTCCCCATACCTTCCCCATCCGACCCCAACTCCCTTCAAAGGTTGTTTACTCTGTGTGCGCTGTAATACAATTAACAATTTTTGTTCCTGGAAACGCAAACCGAAAGCTAAACCTACAGTCAAGCATCCCTAAGCCCAAATATTTATAAATTGTAAGCCGTAAACCTAAACAAAGAGTAAATCTTTTTTTTGTAGGTCTTAAAACTTGGAAACGTGTAGAACTTTAGAGTTTAATACCTACCTACCCTACTAACAAGCGGACAAAATACAAATTACAAAAACTTGAAGAGCTACTTAAAGTAGGCTTTGAACCCAGAACCTAAGTACTTTAGTTTTGCGGTGCGGACAAAAAAAAATCGAGCAATACAAAAATGTTTCAACAGGAGGTACCCAATTTGTTTTTTTTTTATGTTTATAAATGTGGAAAATATATTCTTAAGATTAGCGGCTACCCAACTGGCAGCTTAATCTAATCGGATTTTACAATAATAATACAATAATTAGTAAATAAGTAATTTTGTGATTTTTTTGATAATAATATTAAGGGTGGTAATGTTGCTAGGTCAAAATCCGGTTCGGTAGGTATTGGAGCTGGAACCCACTTTGGAAATTAGACTCTAAGCCTCTTCTAGCTAGTTGCAAAAAAAGTGTTGCATACACGGAGGCGAACTATTGAACTGATTATCATTTCCTAAAGAATTATCCCATTTAACAAAATCTTCGACACCAAAGCATTCAGTAATTTGTGGGCGTAAAAAATTGATAAAAATGCATGTTTCACATGTTATCAAAAACTATACGAATAGAAAAAAATATAATTTGATATTACCGAATATTTTAAATGTATTATGCATTTTTTAGAGAGTGCACTGTATTAAAGGTGTACCATAGTCTATTTTCCTATCTCTTCACTTTCTCACTCTACCTTTCGTTCAAAATCACTTTTGGTGTTCGGGTAATTAGTGTGATAGAAACAAGAATTAGAATTAGGGATACAAAGGGTGGGGGTGGGGCTTGGGAACGTCATCAGTCCGTATCGTGCAACAACAATTAAAAACACATTAGTTAGTGGCCCACTACACCCTTCTCTCCCCCTCTCTCTCTTCTTCCCACGATGTTTATGCTGTTTCGTTTGCTGATTAGAGCTAAGAAAAACATTATTTGCGGCATTTGCTGGTATATTAGGGGGCGGAAGAAGAAGAGCACAGCTTGCCACAAATATGTATGCAAAAATTTTCACAGAACTCGTTTCGCAAAGTGAAAGAGATGGGTAGAGGGGTGTGTGAGAGCGAGAGGGAGCAACACAAGAGGTTGAACAACATGCCACATCATTGTTGTTGCTTGCCCCACTTGGGGTCTCTTTCTATCTCTCTCTCTCCCTCTCTTTTTCCTCTGCACATGATTAGCGCTACAACAACAAAAAATACGAGAGGAAGAGGAAAAACGAATCGTTGCAAATGAAAATAAAATTTACAAATTCCATTCATGAAATTTTGCTGCGTCGACGTCAACGCCAAGCTCCACTTCACACAGACACACACAAACATAAATGGTGAGAGAGAGAGAGAGAGCGCGACAGGCTGAAGATGCAGACTGTGCCTCTTCTCCACCAGGCTCCATCGCGTTGTCCTGCTCTGCCTCTCTTTGCGTCTCGTTTCCTTTGCGTGTTCGTGTGAGGGCGCGGGTGCATTGGTCTGCGTGTGGCGCTCGCTCTACTCTGACACTAGTGTTGGTGTTGCCGGCTCTGCCATAATAATACCCTGTTCTCGTGGGGTATTCCAATTCCATACGTTCTGTACCTTTCCTTGCTTTAAATTTAGTTTAACGGAAATACAAACGACACTTGAACAACTCAACATTGGTTAATTTAACCGTATAATACCAATTTACACCTTTTTTAGAATTTAAATGTAAATGTATATATAATTTAATAAATTTGTATTATATTTTTTTTATATATTTATTTACAAGTATTTTAATTAAATCTATAACAATTTTTAGGAAAAGCATCCTTTAATTAGAAATTTATACATCTATATCAAAATTGTAGCCTACATTTGGGAGTTAGAGGGGTTCATTTAATAGGAAATTTAACGAAAGGGTCTTGAAATGGTAATTTATTTTAAAGTTGATATGATGATGCTTAAATGATAAATCAATACCAAAATTGATTGCTTTTATTATATTAAAAAAACTTATATTTCAATAAACCAAACAAATTTTTGTTAAACATTTAAAAAAAAAAAACATATTTTAGAATAAACATAATTTGGAAAAAAGGATGTTCTTTTTTTTGGCTATAGTACTTGGAATTAAGAATCTCATAAACTATTCCAATGACGTTTTTTAAATCTACTACAATCTCATGACAAAACAAATCTTTATTTTTATGAAACTTTTTCAGGGTATTTACTGGCGTATTTATGCAACCTTTGGGTTGCATTCCAATTCGTTGTTTTTGCTATTTGTCGCTCTCGCCGGATGCTTTGTTGTTGCAGCTGATGGGGCTGTTGTTTTTGTTGGCCGGCGGGCTTAGTGTCTGACCGTTTCATCTGCCGGCTTACTTCTTGCTGTGCCGCCCCCACTCCCCTCTGCCCCTCTCGCACTCCAGTTCGTCTGGTGGGGTCTGGAGAAGAAGACTGCGTCTGATTCTCTGATTCTTCATTCCGATTCTGGGTCTGGAGCTCTGGTGCTGCGTGAGTGCAACTTTGTTGTCGCCACCCCCTGCCACTCCCCACTTTACCGCCCCACCCCGCCCCCTCCTTAACCTCCTTTTTGTCGTCTGTCTGGGCAATTACAGGCGAAATACGTTGCGGTTGCAATTTTACACACATTTTTATGCGCTCTGGTTTATTATGCGGGTGATGCAGCGCACCCCCAACTTTCCGTAACTCCTTTATCCTCCCTTTTTTGCGGCAGCTCGTAATGTTCATCCGTTTCCTTTGGCCCGTTGAAAATGCAACTCATATGCTTTGTTATTTTTACACATTTTATGGCTACATTTGTGTGTACAAGATGGAGGAGGAGCAGGAGCAGCATTCAGACAGCATTCCACACAGAAAAGATACTCTAAAGTTTTTCAGGATTTTTCATTTTCTACGAAAATGGCTTGATAAATATATTAGTACAATATAAAAAAAAAGTTTTTTAATAGAGGATAATCTTAGTTTTAGAAAAACAGTAAATTATTGTAGTGATTTAAATGGCCTGCAAAGATACCGCATTATGTCATAGCTCACTTTTGAGGATTTTTCATTTTCTCCAAATTTGGCATTTTTGCGTTTTATATTATAAGACTTTGAATAAAGGATGACCTTAGTTTTCGAAAAACAATTAATTATTGTAGTGGCTTAAATGCTTTGCAAATACAGTGCATTGATTCATTCTTAAGTATTTTTAAAATTTAAAAAAAAAATGAATATACAGAATAATAAAAACAAAATTCAACTAATTAGAAAGATATCAAATCCGAACTTTTCTCTGTGCAGAAAACGTTGCAACGTCATCATCAGTCGCTTCATTTCTTGATGATATTGTTGTTGTCGCTCCTCGGCCGGCGTTTATTTATTACAAGAGAGGCGGCAGACGTGTCTGCCCCTCGAAGCCCCACCATCCCCTAGAAGCCCCAAGTTGCTCCTGCATTGGGCTCAATTTTCAAACGATTTCAATGGAATTCTCAATGTGAGTGCAAACGAAGGAGCTGAAGGATGGTGAGTGCTGGAGAAGGGCTGTGGCAAGGGGCAGGCAGATGAATGTCTAAAGAGCCAGACACGCATCTTCGTCTGCTCCTTGCATCCGTACACAGAACAAAAAACATTAGATTAAGTCTAAAGTTGTATGCTTTAATTGAGTAGGGTCCCTATACTTCTACATTTATAAGGGTCAGTGCTTAAAATATCAAAATTGATTCCAAAGCAAGCATATCCGTACATTTTGACATCCAAAACTTTTTATTCGGAAGACTTTTATGTTGGGATGGATTTTGTTGGCAAAGCGTCAGAGTTAAAAAAAAACTTAAAAATAAATACATCCTAATTTACTTTGTATTATCAGAATTCCTTATAAAGCTTATTAACATTTCGAATTTTTTTATGTTTAGAAAAAAGGGTATGTGATACTTATAAAATAAAACCATAAAACGCAATCAAACCATATTTTGATTAAACATGACAAACACAGCATATTTTAAGCGTTACAATTGCAGTTTGAAATGAATGTTATGAAAAAATGTCTTTATTATTTTCACTGTGCGCTGCTGTTTGCTTAACACCATCAGCAACAACAACCACTTTATGGGACAACCTCCTGCAAGGCGGCGCATAATTTGCTGAAGCCTTTTTCTATAGGGATATATGGATTTGGAAAATCGTTGTCTTACCCGGGAATACATTAATATAAATGAGAGATTTGAACCTTTTCAATTTTTAATGAATAAATATTTAATTTATTTTGAAAGCATAACTAAATTTTTGTAAACATTATTCAAGTAATATGTTGGTGATACATACGTGAAAAGAATGTGAATTAATGGCACTTCGTGATGGAAAAAATACAAAACTTCACTCTTAACTTAACTTAATATCTTCAATAAATTGTTGTAGAAATATTCATAATTTTCTTACTTTCTATTATATAATAAATATATTATTCAACTCTTTAAAAATTTATTAAAACAAGAAGGTTTAAATAAATAGCTTCGCTGTACATTTCAAAAATTTTAAAATTGTCAGCGAATATTATTGGTCAAAAAAGGTATCCATGTTTCGAATCCCCCTCTCGAACGATATAATTTCCCCTTCCCCAGTATTTTACATTTTTATATATCTTTTTTACTGTTTTGTTTTGTTGTTGTTTTGAATGTAGCCGCCGATGGCGGTGGTCCCCCTTTCCCTTTCCTGGTTAAAATCCTCGGCCCCTGAGTCTCGGCCCTCTTGTCTTGAATGCTGGTTGTTATTGTAGCCGGTTGTTGTTGTGGGATGTTGTTTACGTTTTTGTGATGCCCTTTTGGAGTTGGCCGCCCAACAGCAAAAACATCAACAAAAACAACACCGGCAGCAGCAGCAACAGCATTCAAAGTTGGCGAATGTTATCGGACAAACTGGTTGCGCGATTGGTTACCTTTTATTATATGGCGATTTATTGGTTCTGTGTGTGCACTATATGCAAACCATTCAGTTTGGGTCTTAGATAAGGACACTCCCGTCGTCCTAACCTAACATTTGCTGCCTGTTTCGAGCTTGGCTTCTTTTTCTGGCTTATCCTGCGTCTCATCTTTTGGGTTCCACTCAAGTTTATTGCGGTTTCTGCTTTTCCACTGTCTCTTCTTCCTTATTTTCCTTTTTTTTACAGCTATTGTTGCATTTGTCGCATTTCTGTGGTTTTTTGGGTGATATATATAAAGCTGGGTCTTAAATACCCTTCCTAATTTTATGGAAAATATAGATTTTTATAAATCTGAAAATGAGAGGTACAACACTGCGTATGAGTAATATGTAAAATCTAAGAAAAAGCACTCGCCATTTTTAAAACATAATTAAGTAGTAGGTTTGGTTAGAACTTTAATCGTTTCATAAGCGTATTAACATATTCGACGATCCACAACTCTTTTGTGAATTCCTTTTTTCCCAAGCAGGACACACGTTTCGAGTGGTGACCACAGAAAAAAAACACCAACAAAAATAATGAATTCCTTCTTTGGGCTTTAACCTCAAATTGGCTTAACTTCATTTATTTCATTGCAATGCAGTCAACATGGGGTTGGGGCCACGAACGGGTTAAGATAACAAAAACAGGCGAAATTTTTCACTTTTGCGGTTTGTCAAGAGGGGTTTTAAGGAGCGAAGGGGTATTACACTTTTGGCCAAGTCGCGAGCCACAGTTAATCGCCTGAGCTTCTTGACCAGCTAAGCCTGACAAACTGACACCCTTTTTGGGGGGAAGGAGGGAGCTGCAGTTCCAGTGCTTATAAAGATTCTTTACATTGCTTGCATATATACGGATTCCTGGCAGAAAGTCGGGAGTCGGCTATAATCCTAGCAAAAAGGTGCAGGAGATAAATATGTACGATTGAAATAATAGCACAAGATCTATGTACAAGAGTATAAAATATATTATAAATTATGTATTTTCATTGAACTAGATTTCCTATATTTCCAATACTATTTCTAACATGTGGTATAAACTACAATAAATTATGTAATCATGGTTTACTTATGCTTAAAGAATACGCTTTAAAGATTTTGCAACTTTTAAAATAAATTGGAGTACTTGGATAACTGTATAATTAATGTCTCATGTGTATAATTTTTTGTTACAAGAAGTAATTATAAATCAATAATGTTATACATACATAGGTTCCTATAAATTGCAAGTAAAATGAATTGTCCTTTGTGAAAGGCATATAGTCTCTTAGATGAGCCAACAAATAACGTTTTAATAACTACTTTCCCTTCTTCCGATTTTAAGTTTCCAAAAAGACTTGTTTTGAATCAGAATTAAAGTTCGCGGGGCGGTCACGCAGTTTTGGAAGTTTGGGTGTAGTGGACACGTTCGAACCAAAGGGAGTGGAACAACCTTGGGATCGGAACTGCGACTGATCAATACTCCGCAATATAATTTCGTGGCCAGTTGGCAGCCACGATCGTGGCTCTTGGCAATCGAAGCTCTTCAGCTTGAGCATCGGCAGCATACACACAAAATGTTGCAGGAGGCCACTGAAATTACATCAAATTATGCTGAAATGCGAGCTAAATATGCGGCGGCGAATTTCGTTTTCGAGGCTACATAATTCGTTCAACTCTAAAAACTGCAGACCCATTGTGAGCTTATCGCCCGGCCAATTTCAGCATCTCTACGCGTAGTTTCTTCGGGTTTGCCTGTCTCATTTTTTCGGTGCATGTGCAGCAAGGAGCCACAGCCACAGCCACGAATGCCGTGGCACAAAATTGAGGCTGTGTATTGGGCATGAAATATTTTTAACGCTCGAATGGCAAAAGCCTCTTGCGCTCACACAGTCACACAAAATATATTTTATTGCATTTTAATGTGCCACTGAAATGGGATTTAATTGGCATTGTTGCGGTGCACATCGTGGAAACTACGTCTGCACATTGATTCCAATTTGTGTTCACGTGTGGAACCCGTGGAACGCAGTACTCACTTCCCCAACCAACCGCAATTATGGGCTCTGTTGATAAACCGAGTTAGAACTGTCGCACTATCTGCTGTCGTCAGGCTTCCATAATATAATTTCAAGCTTTCACACTTTAAAACTTTGAGAATTTGGATGTGGTACACTACGAATTTCGTAATCTTACTGGTGAGTTACAGCTATCAAGAAAGAACGAATATCAACTAAGGTTTAATGTCACTTGATAGTGAAAAATGCTATATTTCATTTACAAATTTTAATAATAATGCTTTACTTACTGTATCTAAAGAATTTTAGAGATCTAAAAAGGCAAAGAAAAAAAATGTTAAGACTTATATACAATCTTTGAAACTATAAAAGTTTGTGGTTTATATGTGACTCTATATATCATCATTTAAAATGTACTCTCCATAATATTATACTGATAAGTAATCCCTTCTTCTTCCCAATTTAAAGTTGATATAGCCGCGCACCTTCCCCATCGATCTTGCCGCGAATTTGTCCCACGGTTGGCCAAGACTAGACTTTGGACTAGTTGCGCTCAGCTGGCTCCTCCGATGAGGATCCGGATCGGGGTCTGGCGGCTGTCTGGTCGGGTTGTGTGGCGCTCCATTGGTCCCTCGGCTGTTACTGTGGGATGGATTTGCTTTAATTAAATTCATTCTCACAGTGTGTGCAACATGTGGCCGAATGGATCGCTGGAAGTTGGGAGTCAGAGTCGCCAGCGGAATGCAGCAGAGGCAGTGGAGTGGCCTGGAGTCTTCGGGCCGCAGTCTCCCGCTTCGATTCCTGCCGTCTATTGCGTAGTCACTCCTCCTTCTCCTTCTCCGTTTTGGACCCGGGTCTGGTTTTATTTCCTACCTACACTGGGGCTGGGCCCTTTAAACTCCAGCGACTTTGGCTGGGCCTCCTGGCCCTTGGTCCTCGTTCTTGGTCGTCAGCAGCAAATCAGGTTTCGCCTGCCTCCACTGACAGACGCATAAATCGCTAAAGTTCTTTAAATGCCAGCCAGCTCGGTGAAAAACTCTCCGGCAAAAAGTTATAAATGTTTCTCATATTTTTAACACCAAAACCAAAGCGATCCGAAGCTGGTTTTGCCATGGGATGGATCTCGTTTCTGCTCCTCAAGTTCTCTGTTTGATTTGACAACTTTGTTGGCATTCCCTGTGCGTTGTTTGTTCATTTGTGTTTGCCCTCGAACCTTTCCAAGTTTTCTGCTCTAAATCGGAGCAGACGGCTTTAGCCCGATTTGTTGATTTAGGTTAGGGCCCCGGGCCAAAGGTGGGCCCTGTTTTCACAGCCTCACATTCTCGTAGATTGACGAAGAATAAACCTGACAATGCATCCACAAACATATCATTAGAAGATGTTTAAGAAGGCTCAACAAGCAGCTAGAAGCACGTTGAACTTATTTTAGGTGAAGGGAACGGTGGAAAATTATTTCTTTGAAAGTTTGAATGACATTTATCTTTTTCTTTGATTACCATTTGTCTTTTTTGCAATATACTAATCATACTTTTTTTTTACAGATTGCTGCTTTTACTTACTGAATTGTTGGTAAGTTTTCTAAAAAAAAACTGTGAAACAATACATCATATCATATGCAGCAATGAATAAAAGTAAAAGACAATTAAAAACGCTACTCATTAGAAAGATTTGAGTTGAGCATTTTTCCTTCAACCTATTTATAAAAATTTCCATCGGGAAACCCATTTCAATCAGCTATTAAAGATAGAGATAATCTTATGCTCCTATTTGAAAATCCCCGGACAAATCGCACGTGTAAACAAATTATTTAAGCTAAATTGTATGCAAATAGAATTTCCTCACTTCGATCTGCACTTAACCCATGGTGAACCGAACCCCTAAGGGGTTAACCCGACCCAAGGAACCCGAGTCCACTGAACCGTGGACAAGTCGACAGCCAACAACTTTGAAGGACCACAAACAACCGGGCAAACAAAGCGAGGGAACAAGTTAACCCCGATACGAAATAAGGCGAAACAAACTGGCGGACAGACTCGCGGACAAACATCAAAAGACAAACTTGTAAGTCCGCCAGTGGACAAGGATCGGCGGATGATATTTTTTGTACCCCGTCAAATGTCACACGGTTCGCAGGAACTGGTTATCTGCTCTTTCTCCTCGCTGCATTTGAAGCTTACAAATCAATTTGAATTTTCCCTGCTGGGATGATGATTCCACAAAACTGTTTTCACAGATTTGTTTGACATTCACTTGACATGTTGCAGTCCGCCAAATGCATAAATTAAAATTCTAGTGAAGGCACAAACAGGACGGGGGCAAAAATGTTGTCCCAAAACCAAATGCTAATTAATCCCACGGCTTTCCGGGGAGGGATTTAATTCCGCTTCGATGATTTTCACACACGGGCCATCCTGTTTTCTACCTGGTCCTGATCCTGGTCCACACCTTTAACCCGCTCTACTTTTCGATTTTCCTATCCCATGCATGTAATTGCATATTGCATCAGGCATCCCTCCCCAGTTTTTGAACATAGGTAGGCGGCTAAATCTCGCCTCATTCCGGTCTCGTACATAATCTGTATTGATTTCGCACAGTCTCCACGATTTCGTGCCAGGATGTTTACCAAGATTTTTCAAGATTTCCTTGACACGCGCGGCGCATCCTCAAATGCTCCTGGCAACCCTAACCCGACCTCAAGGGAAAACAAGAGCAGAAATAATATGGAATTGTAAAAATAATAGTGACAGCTGTTACTGCGACTGCGCAACATTCCTCCACAAGGGGACCAACTGATTAGTTGTAACCGAGCAACCCTCGCCTCTCGATGGCACCCCCTCCCTTCGACTGGCTTTGCTCTAATTTACAATACCTTTTTATTTTTATTGCCCCGTGCACCCTCGACGAGGGCATGACAGCTTTGCCCAGAAGTTTAACACGTTCTGGGTGAATCATCCTACCTTAGATCAACAGCATCAAAAGGATCATTGTTTTTATTGCCCACTGATCCTTCTCTTAAAAAATGTTTGCGTTATGTTATATGGATGCATTTCAGGTTCGACGTATTTAAGTTTTAATGAAAGATAAATAAAAAGTTAATATATTCTTACTCAGGAGTTAGCTCTAAATTATAGTTTATATATAGGCACGTTATTAAATATGGTATATAAACAATTTGAAACATCCTGACCAATGGTTTGATTATACATTGTACATATAAAAATAGAATCTATATAAAAAATCATTTTTAAAAATATTCGTTGGAGACAACCCTACCTACCTTAAAAAAGGTTCACTGGCTTCCTCAGAAAAAGTTGGAGTTATAGATCAATTCCAAGTATAAATCGCCTTTAGTGGACAAGTAATATTATTATTATCTTTTTGAAGAATAAAAAGAAAATTAATCCATTTTTATGGACATTTATTACCAAAGGTATTAATCTTGAGGTTTTTAATCCCCTTTCTGTGAGAGTGTTTGCCTATTCGGCTTGCCAGCTGCCCTTATTTGCCTTTATTTTTGTTCACTCTTTTTTTTGCACACCGAAAAGTGGAATGAAAATTTGTTCACCCTATTCTCAGTACTGGCTGGCAGTTCCCCGGCTAGGGGTTGCATCTCCCCCTCTCCTGCTGGCTGCTTTAGTTTAGTTTAATTATTGGCTCAGTGCCGTGAGCGGAGCAGCCCTCGATTCGCCGGTGGTGCTGCTGGTGGTCACCCTTCTCGGCGAGAAGGGGCCATCGACTTTGCGTGGCTCTGTGGCACGGCACATGTTAATGCCTGCAGTGGACTTCGGCTCTAGCCAGCTCCCTTCGAAGTTCCCGCCCTTGCAGCACACTGGTTCCAAAGTGGTGGCTGTCCCGGCTAAACTTAAATAAGGTATAGGGGTTGGTGGTAACCCTCTCCCAGTGAACAATTAATTAGAGTTATTTCCAGCTTTCATCGGCTGGTTTCTTAAATTATTCATATAATCTTCCAACTGGATTATTAAGACAGAAAATATAAAATTCACTTGGGGCATATCAATCGCTTATTCCTATTCACATAAGAAGGGAGTATCGTTAGGTGAGAGCGCTAATTTAAAATTATTTACAATTTTTATCGTCATTAAAATGTAAATAATGAGTTGTACAAACCCACATATATTATATTTGCACTAAAGTTTAAATCTGTTAAATCAAAAGTAATTTAAACTTACACAACACAACATTATTTTATGCTACAAATCGCCTAATAACCGGAATTTGTTAACCCAAAAATTCTTTGCAAATGTCCCACTGTGCAACGATTCTGCTTTTTGTGCTACGTTATCCATTGTACGTCTGCAATTGCAGCAGCAACCACTTTCCGCTTCCGGTTGGAATTGCAGGAGGAAGCCCTGAAAGAACAACAAACACAACCAAGAGCAGAGGGAGTCGAAAACAGTCGAGTAATTCTAATACCAGATCCTTGAGGCCTCGCCTTAAAACAGAACTTCTGTTGCATTCCGGCAGCAACAATTACAGAGTGCAAATAAATGGTATGAGGTTAATACCTCAACATGCAAAATTTACCAAACAACATGAAAAGAAGTCGTGTTTTTGTAGAGGATCGAAGAATTGAATACTCTTAAAGGATATTTTTACAGAACACAAGAAAACTATATTTCTCAGTGATCCTTGCTAGGCTAAACATTATTATACCCGTTACTCGTAGAGTAAAAGGGTATACTAGATTCGTCGGAAAGTATGTAACAGGCAGAAGGAAGCGTTTCCGACCCCATAAAGTATATATATTCTTGATCAGGATCACTAGCCGAGTCGATCTAGCCATGTCCGTCTGTCCGGATGAACGCTGAGATCTTGGAAACTATGAGAGCTAGGCTATTGAGATTTGGCGAGCAGATTCCTGAGCTTCTTACGCAGCGCAAGTTTGTTTCAGTAGAGTGCCACGCCCACTCTAACGCCCACAAACCGCCCAAAACTGTGGCTTCTACAGTTTTGATGCTAGAGTAAAAATTTAAACTGAAATGAATTGTTCTCATCAATACCTATCGATTGACCCAAAAAAAAGTTTGCCACGCCCACTTTAACGCCCACAAACCGCCCACAAACTTCAAAAAATCGTAAATATGAACGCGGATATCTCGGAAACTATCAAAGATAGAGTATTGGGATTTCAGATTTAGATTCCGTAGCCTTGTACGCATCGCAAGTTTGTTATGCGAATATGCCACGCCCACTCTAACGCCCACAAACCGCCCAAGCCTGTGGCGCCCACAATTTTTATGCTAGATTAAAAATTTTAACTGAAAAGTATTGGTCTCGTCCATGCCTATCGATTGATCCAAAAAAAAATTTGCCACGCCTACCCTAACGCCCACAATGCTTAAATCTGTCTTCCGCCGGTAGGTGGCGCATTTAAATGTCGCTTTGCTGCTTGCATATCTCCATTTCCCTTTGGTCCCTTTAGCTGAGTAACGGGTATCTGATAGTCGAGGTACTCGACTATAGCGTTCTTCCTTGTTTTTTAAATAACTTTAAAATATTATTATTTTTTTAAAACAATTGCGAAGTAAATGATTAAATCAGGGTTGGTATAGGATTTAATGATATATTAATATATATCTGACAATTATTATATTAGTGTTACTATTATACCTGTATTGGTACGAGTATACCTTTAACCTTTAGGTACATTGCAGATATCCTAACGTGGTGTTTCAAAATTGAACTTGTGTGTGACCATATTCAAACCCTAGTTATCAAATATTTTTTCCCCTTTTTGATAAAACTATTACTCCACTTAATGCTAGGAAAGGTGTTCTTTATTACCACTAGGCTTAACATACCCGTTCTGAAAGCGGGACATGTATAAGAGCCCTCAAGACCCTATCAAGAAGGCAAAAAGCGCGACATTTGCGGAATGCACCCCACGTCGCACCCCCTTGACACCCCTTGGCACCCCCCGAGTTCTACCCCTGGTGCGTTCCACTTTCCTACATTCCAACAGCAGCGACTGTCTGAAGTGGATGGATGGTGGAAATCGAGGTGAGGAGTGGAAGATGTTCGGTTGCTATGAAGGGGTGCTCGAACTACTGCTACTTACTACATTTTTTTTTGGTTTTCCCTTTTAAGGGTGCTTCTTCGGGCCGTCTCTTTTGCCCTGGTTCTACACCTCCTTTTGCGCAAGAAAAGCGAACCAGGTGTAAAAGTGCGTGTGTGCTACCTTTTGCTTTTCTACTTCTGTTGCCACTCATTCTTCTTCCTCTTCCACTTCTTCATATTTTCCTTTTATTGTTTTTTTATGGGACATCTGCCACACCATTTGATTTCATTTGGATTTGGCTCACTTCCGTTTGGGATTTCCTTTTTTTCGTTCGCTCGCAAAAAGGAAGCTCCCACGCCTGGGATCCACTTGGAGCCCAAATCCCCCAATCCCTTCCAGGCTAATTGCAATCTCCTTCTCCTTCTTTCGGGCAGTGTCCTTTCCTGATCTTGTCCTGTTTTCCGTTCTTGCTTCGTAGGAAACGCAACAACAAAAGGCGCAAGAGATTTACTGATCGGCAAATTTCCAGGAATTCCGTGAATGGGAAAAACAAAAGCGCAGCGCGCACACAGAGAGAAAAAGGGAAAAAGAGTTCGGGTGAAAAAGAGAGTTCTGAGATTGTCTACCTATGAGGTACTTCCACTAAAAAAAATGTGACACATGTTATTTGTAATCAGAAAGATTTGATTTTGGAAAAGTAAATTTAAAAAAATATTTAAGAAAAATTTGATTGGGTTTCTATAAATATCTAATTAGACATTTATTAAATAGTTATGATCTATAAATTATTTCTTTGTTTGGAATGCTTTTTTTCCCGCAGTGCCCTCAACCTGAACCTGAATCTCAACCTGGGACATTTGAGGCCGCCGCTACTCTTATGAATGTACTTGGTACTTGGCCCGAAGGTTTCGGAACAGGCAACGGCAGCTTTTGTTGCCGTACCGCTCCGCGTTGCCCCGTCCCGGTCGCACTCCTTGGCCGCCGGCTCCTCTCGTTATTGTTACTTAAAATAGCTGAAATGAACGAAAGAAGAAAACGTGAGGCGAGCATATCCCAAATTTGAAAACCGGTGTAGCCTGAGCCACAACCTCTGCCGCAGCCGCAGCCTCAGGTTCAGGTCCAAGTCCCGGCCCAGACCAGATCTTTTCAGATCAGATCGGCCAAAGGTAGTCCAGGTAGCCACCACCTCTATCTCTCTCACTCGGCTCGTCCTTTCTCTTTTCTCTATGTTTAATGATCCCAACTCCAATCGGTTGTTATTAATAAAAGCCGGGAGGTATCTGGGGTTCAAATGATGGGCAAAGTTGAATCGATAGTAATAGAATAGAATGGAATATAATCTTGTTATAGTAACCAATATAAAATGTTCAAAAGTTACTAGCAAAAGTTCAAAGAATGTCACCATATTCTGGCAATATTATATCTATAGACAACAAAATGAATTACGATTTATTTTTTAAAATTCAAAAAATTATTGATTTTAATCGTAGTTGCTTTAACTAATTTTGTTAAAGTACACTGAAACAAATTGAAATTTCGTTTTCCCTATCTATTCAACAGATGTTTGAGTATGGTAAAAGATTTGTAGATAGTACAACTTTCTCTGGGTTTCGCTGGATCCACAAGTGACACCAATTGATCGATGGTATATTCCAGTAGTTTCCATTGTTTTTCCAACTCGGAACCCTCTCAGATCCTCGAGATCCCTTAGCCATTGCAGTTCTTATACGATCCTCGCTCAAGGACCGACCCTATCCTGTAAGGATCGGCCTGACCCCTGAGAGCCTGGTGCCATCTGTAGGAATGTCTGTAAGATCCTTCGCTGCGTTTATTTTTCTTTCTACTATGCCAACTCCCCTTTTCTTGCTTGTGGCATGCGCTAAGAAGGTTTGTTTGCATCGGTGTTTGTGTGTGTCAGCGGCAGTCAAAGCCATAAAGCGACAGCTGCAAACTATTTTCCTCTTCCTACCTTGATGTTTCATGCATATACATCGCAGCAATACGTCAGTCAGACCCTCTGTCAAACCTCATCGAACCCCCCGAGTGCAACACGAGCTCGTCTCTCTCAGCTCAGTTCAGTTCAGTTCAATTCCCTGCTCCTGCTCTCTAGCTCACCTCATCGCGGTGCAATGTCCTGGGCAGTCTGTACTA
Source organism: Drosophila subpulchrella (assembly GCF_014743375.2). Taxonomy (NCBI): domain Eukaryota; kingdom Metazoa; phylum Arthropoda; class Insecta; order Diptera; family Drosophilidae; genus Drosophila; species Drosophila subpulchrella. The sequence continues at coordinate 2,180,724 of NW_023665577.1, forward strand.
CCCATTTATATCCTGCAGGACCTGACAGTTATGGGATGTACAGTAGAGGCATCGTAGTGTTGTAACTTTTATTATAAGTGGGTTCTACATGGTCCCCCGAAAAGGGACGGTGACAAGTGGGTGCCAGACAACGACAAGTCAATCTCCTGTCGCACATCCTCATATCCGACGGCGTCTGCGGCAACTTTCTCCCGCCCTCCTTTTTCTGCAAAATCAGCCATAAAGTGATTATATTTTAAAATTGCTTGCTCACCCTTTTCTCACACACAAAGCATCCTTGACAGTCTCCCCAACACATTATATTTAATTTAAAAAGTTTAAAGGTCCGTTTATTTTATCCAAATTTCTGCGGAATTTTCATACTGATAAACTATAAATGATGTAATATAGAATAAAATAACCACATTTCTAAATAATACACTCTTAAATATTTTTACAGTCTTTACGTAGACGAATTTTTATTATTATTATTAATGTTAATGTTAAATAATAAAATACTTTGTATGGGACTTAGTTTCATTCCTTGACAACAAATTGTTAAAAACAAATAATAAATAACCAATGGATTCTGATTGCTAATCTCAGAATTTTGAGAGTACTGAAGAAGGTTCTCTGTATAATTTATTTTTTGTGTGCAATCAAAAAAGGGGACGTGTCCTGTTCTCTCCCTGTTATTAAGTCAGTACCGATTGTGCGATTTTGTGTGATTTTGGTTCTGCGAATCTGCGCCTCTGATTTCCGGTTGATTTGGACTTCTTTTGTTGGATTTGCATGACCATAAAAGCATTATTCCTGCTTGTTATTCAGCTGACTTGTAGTTGCTGTTAAGATCTTCTGTTCTGGGGTTCAATGGACCTAGACCTAGCCGAGCAATTAGCACCTGTCAACATCATGATGATCGCAGTAGTAGTGAACGTCCAGAAGAGACCTTTTCAGGTCAGACAACTTTTGCTGGTAGTAAGTACGATAAGTAACTCTCACTGGAGATTCCCTGGCTGTTTCCTTCCCTTTTACACAATCGCTTTCTCTCTCTTTGCACAGAGAAAAAGGCGAACAAATTGTTTTAATAATTATGAAGTGCCGAATAGCACAAAGAACTGCTTTGTATTCATAAATTAGGTACCTTCGTTGCCTTAAAGCTCAAATAGTATTCCAGAATATCTAAAGTTTGGGGTTGAATTTAAGACAATCTTTTCTGATGTTCAGTTCTCAACTCTACTCCCAACTGTTTTATTAAACAATCCTTTAAATCGTATCTCAATTATTTTATATTTTTGTATTCAATTCTTCATGACCCATAGAACAAACTTTTTAATATTTGACATTACTTGTCTTGATGTTTTTGTTTTCTCTGAGTGTATTCCTCGAGAGGACCTTTTGGAAATATTATTTCTCCAAGTGCCTCCATCCATATTTCCTGCTTTTTGGCTGGTTTCGGTAGTTGGGTCATTTAGTCAATCAAGGATTTTGGAACAAAAGGCTCTAGAAATCCCTGTCCAGACGTCTATTGTTTGATGTCCATGCCACCACGGTGAAAAGCTCTCTGCATTATCGTTCCCTTTCATTTGTGCCCCTCTTTCTCTCTCTGTTCCTCGATAAGGCTCTCCGATCTGGATGCATTATCCTCCCTTATGGGTTTTGTTACCCCGCTGCATTCCTTTTCGTTCGCCCCGTTACGAATTCTCTCTCTGGTACTCCCCTAAGCACTCGCACTCGCAGTCATGATCTGATCCGATCCCCTGCAATTGCATTCCTGTTTCTGTTGCTGTGCTCTCTCCTCTCTTTCTGCTTCTTCCTTTTCGCCCGGTTTTTCGAAATTTGTTGTGGCAAGAAAGAAGTACGCAACATTTACGAATCGAACGCAGCAGAAAGTGGAAGTGATCAGCGGATCTCCCGGATCTTCAGATCACACATCGTTACTCGCGTGTTGATTGTTTCTACCTTGTTATCGTAACAACTTTATTTCAAAAAGATATCACAACTAACCCAAGTGAACCCAAAAATATTAAAATGGAAAATTTCAAGAATACCTAAAGTTTTGTTAAACGTATCTGCAAGATACGGAAGATAAACACCCGCTTACAAAGTGTTCTGTTATGTTATAACCCACAAACAAACATCACTGCCAATGTTTCGGATTCCGAGGATATTACTCAAAATCTAAAAATCATGACTACTATATAACACCATCAAAAATATTATAAAACCCAAAAAATCAAACACCAAATTTTGTTTCAATCTATGCAATACTCAAAATTCATTCAAGTTTTCTATTTGTTATTTATTATTAAAAATTTCACGTGTTAATCAACAAGTTTTTCTTCAAAATCTCATTACTTTTTAAGTGTTTCTGTTCTAAAAGTTATTTCCCAATTGTTCTTAATCTTTTAAAAATCGTTCTTTACGTTATTTCAACTATTCTTTTAATATTATCTAAACAAAAGCCAAATTCTTTTAAAGCAAAGTAACGCTTATTTATTTATTATATATTACTATTAAATTTGATTTAAGTATTTCGTAATTTCCATACCTTTTTTAAACTTAAATTATAAAATACTATAAACGCCAATTCAAAATTGCTGCTGCCAAATAGACTCTTTGGATTACATTCTAAAATTGCTCCATCAAGGCTTCAATTGTGTAAGTATACATAAATATGTAGAGAAAAATCTATTGTTATTTCTATTTTCTACCGAATCAACTTTAATGTTTTTGGTAATCGAAATTGAATATGAAAAATACTTATGTTCAGAACCTTTTGTTTTCCGCCCAAGTTTATTTTATTTCTTTACACTATTTGTTGGTGTTTCCACTTACATGTAAATGTATAATTAAACATAAATAGGAATTCCATTCTGTTGGTAGCAATCTTGTGGCCTAGAGAACGTTTTATAGATAGACATCAAGAGAGAGGGAAGTTCATTGAACGTGATTCGGTAGAATCGAAAACAGCTAAAGCCGAGACCAAACTCAAAACCCATAACCGAAAACCGAGACTGTCTAACCATATAAGTCGGTAACACAATGTGTACGTTTGCAGAGTATCTGTGAGTTTGTTGAGTAATCGTACTCACAGTTAGGGCGGACAGGTAGTCCACTTTAGGTATTTCTCTCTTTCCCACACATGGGGCCTCAGTTGAGATAGTGTTGGAGGGGGATGTGGGGTGGGGATCCGGTGGGGTCGCACGTCTCAATGTCGATCGTTGAGCAATGTGATTCGTAATTCGTAGTCATTGTTTTTGCTTTTTGTAGTTTTCCTAGCCGCCTAACATTCAATATTCGTGGACATATGTATGAATAGAGTCAACAGATAGAGGGTATATTTATGGAAAAGAAAATTTGTAAGTCATTATTTGGTTTACCAGGTAATTGAAGGTTTTGTGCTTAAACTAAGCAGATTATTTAGCGACCATAATAAAAGTAAAGAGGTCAAATTTGACCTTTTAGACTTATAAGTATGAGATCCATTTTTAAAAGATTTCTTAATTTTCCCTATATCTTTCCACTGACTCATAGTCGGCTCAATCGAGAATTTTCCACTTAAATGGTGTTTATTGCCTAAACGTAATGTCTGTAAAAATGATTACCACTAAAATCAAATTAATTTTTAATTTGTGTAAAGTAGTAGTAGTAAAGAAAACGTTGCTGGTGAAAAATTTAAACCAGTTCGAACTGGGAATGAAAGAGAGGGTAAGGTGCTGACGTCTAGGAAAACTCAAGTGGCGAAGGAACTTCTCTGCAACGACACAATCAATTTCGTGGAAAATCTCCAGGATGTGCCGCAAGATGTTCAATAAATGTTCCTTGCAGTCAAACGGGTGGGGAAAAAGAAAACGTAAGAAGCCTTACATTGCAAAAAATATACATACATTTAGAACATAAATTTAAACAAATTACATTTAAAAACATTAACAAAGCTTTTGTTCTAGGAATTATCACTAGCATGTCATATACAATTTATGGTTAAAATATATTACCAAATATTAAGAAGAAGGTCTTGTTTTAGGAAATATTAAAACCTTAAGATAAAATATGTCAGAAAACTTTTATTTTAATTTTTTAGTCAAACTAAGCTTGATTTTTAATAATATATCATCTTCAAAACATAAACAATTTCAAACATATGTATAGCACCTTACCAGTATACTACAAACAATAGATGTTATATATAAGTACCGGAAAATATAACATTCAACATTTTATTCTCGTTCTGAAAGCGAAGGACTTTTGGTTCTCCAAGTGCACTTTAAAAGCTGCTGCCTCTGAATGGAAAACTCCACCCCATGGCTCTAAAACTCTGACTGACATTCTGTCAAACAGGCGGCGACGTCGACGTCAACTTCAACAGTCGTCTCGTTCCACCTACCTCCCTGGCCACCCGTCCACCCCGCACTCCTCCCCCTTTTTGTTTCACTTTTATTTTCAAATTTGAATATCGCGCCGTGGCTTGAGATTCTCAAGTAGTTTTCTGCTGATTGCATTCCATGCCGGCGTCGTGGTTTCCTCTTCTTGCCGGCAACCCCCTCCGTCGACCACTCTCTTTCATTTCCCATATGTCTGGCTCTTCGGGGGCAAAAGGAGGTGGTGGTGGGGGATACGCCCTGGTACTATATACGATATTTGCACCCCACTAGAGGCAAAGGGGTTGGCTGCGATGACGTTGATGAGGAAGGAATTGCAGGGCGAAAAGGATGAAGGATGAAAGGGGAGCGATGCGATGACGAGGTTGACGAGGAGCCTGATGAATGCCTGACGCAGTTCCTTCGGGCTCTCAGACTCGAAACGCTGCCGGCCAAATGCGTCTGGGTTGGAAATTAACCAATAGGATAAATGGTCGAGGGGGGCAAGTCACAGACTTTTCGTATATCACCCAGAAAAAATATGTAATAGGTTTATGCTCAAAATCGAATTATAAGGAGAGAGATTGCCAAATAATTTGAATTAAAAAAAAGAGGTTTTTTTTTAAACTAAATTACCGGTTAGTAATTTAGTAAACTCAGACTTTATATTTCCTTATGAGTACCGAAAGTAAAATAAAGTGTAGCATGCTTTTCAGGGAAAGTTAATGATCTAACCGATTTGGTTTATTTTTGCTGTATGGTGAAAACAAATAAAACTAGTGGTCTTTAGAAAATTGTATACTCATATCTTTTAAATTAAGAGCACAGTAGATTGTTAAAGGGAAAGATTTTGTTTAAGTACTTAGTAGTAGGTTGGCAAAATATAGAAGACAATAAAACATGCAGTTATATTATTCATAGTTCAATAAACTTCTCGAAAGGTAAAACTAAAATGATATACTGAAGCAAAAAACAATAATATTTATAATACCTAAAATTGTTATTTTCTTTTTATTATACCCCCATAAAACACCATAATATTAACGCCCCTGTTACTCCCTCTAAAATTGCAAAAATGTCGCAAGTGTCTAAGCTGAATTTTTGGCAATGAGTTCATTGATCTAAGCCCAAAAGGAAAAACATCTGCTCAAATATATGCGCAGCGCTTGTGTTGAGCGTATATCTATGCCACCCCCTCTCCCGTTTCCCTTTGCCCACCCGTAAATGTTTATGATATGACATACGGGAAAAAATCAAGCAAATTATGGTAAATACGCCTCTGGAAACTCACGCCCCGCTTTTGGGTTCTGGAATGGGCAGAAAACGGATACACAGATACTCACGAACAACGAACAAATATAAAGAACAAGAAACAGAGCCAGGCACTCGCACACGCATTTCCAGTTAATTAAAAGTATTTATGACACTGCGCACATAAAATGTCTTCCAAAGTACAAAAGTCCACCCAAGGATCGTGGGAAGTTCCCGTTCGCTCTCTTCTATAAGGCAAGGAAAAAACATCTTGAGGAAAAAATGGTTGGAAAAAAAAATGAAGCATAGAGATACTCTAATTGCATAGCATATGCAGAGAAAACTGGAGGGGGTGCCAGGGGCCAAAGTTCCTCTCTTTTTGCGGCTGCGAGGGGTGATTCTCCCTCCTCTTCTTCTTGTTGTCTGGTGGTCTGGTTTATGGGAAATGCGAAAAAAATCACACTCACGGATTTGTCAGTCTCCTCGCCTCCCCAGCCAAAAAACCCAAAGGATAACACAGCTTCGAGGACTCGAAAAAAAAACGGATCCCAAAAAACTGCCTAAAAAATTAATAGAAATCGAAAACTGGAAAGGAGATTACATTTTTGCGCTCTTGTGGGGTGATGTTTCTCAGTTTGTGGCTATGGGAAAGACTGCGAAGATCGCCTGACAAGTTGTACAGATTTTAGAGATACATTTGTGCATACAAAGCCAGGAATGAAAATAGAAGCGAGCATGAGCTGTAAATATTTAAACAGATTGCTGTTAAAAATAAAAAAGGTCAACGTTTGCTTGATTTTAATAGAGCAGTTCTGAATATTTGTTTGGTAACTCCAAAAATGTTTTAGCTTTATAGTAGTTTACCAACGTCTGGAGAATAACAAACAACAGAAGAATAGAATGTTAAATATTTTGACAAGTTTCTTTAATCAGGTCAGCAAAATAAATAGGTTAACTCTAGAATTCACAAAGAACTGTTAAGAAAGGTGATTTGATAGAACTGTATAAAGTAAAGAAAGATATTGCAATAAAAGGTGATACACCCATTAATTGGTTACTTCCTTTTAAAACTAAGCAGTTTCATATATGTACCTCTCATTATATAAATAAATAACCGAATAAGTTTAGAGATAACAGTAAATCGAGGGTTAAGCATATTAATGAGTAAACAGAGTTCAGGTGATGTCGAAATGTGTTAAAGGTCCATATGATAGCTATATAATGGCGATGTGATGGATCAATTAGTTTGTTATTTACTCTTATAACTAAGTTCTTTCATATCTATACCTCATAATAATTTAAAAACTAAGCGAATAAGTTTACCTACAGATAGTAGTAAATAATAGGTACTGCATAGTAATGAATAAACTGGGTTCAGGTAATGTCGCAATATGTTATAGATCCATTTAAAGGCAATTTCCGGCCTAAAAAAATGACCCCCTTGATGGGGTCTGAAAATCGGCAACGCTGGGGTGCTGTTGCAACTAAAACAATGTCGTCACTGCAATGCAATGCAACACAACTTGGCACACAACTGATAAAGATAAAGGAGATGAGGGTGGCAGAGGGGGGAGGGGGATGGGGAAGGGGAAGCTACGGCAAGGGGGTCTCTGCCACCGCCTCTGCCGATGTGGGTGCGGTAACAGCGACGTCGGCCACTTCCGTCTGAGCGATTTTTAGCCGATTTGTAGCCGGCAAGCGAAAGAGAGCGAAAGGGGATGGGGCCAAGAGCAGAAGCCGCTCTCGCCGAACATTCGAGTCTGGCTTCCACATGCCACATGGGAAAAGGAAGAAGAAGCGCCACTCGAGTTCCACTCTCTCGCGCTTTCGCTTTCCGCCCCCCTCTTTCTCACACTCTTTCTCTCTTTCTCAGCTGATGCCGCTAATTCGCTGCAATTAGCAGGGTTTTCTCATTTTCAAGCTTCAGTTTTATGGAAACGGAAAAATGGTAAAAATTTTAAGGGGTTGTACAAAATTATGGAAAGTAAAAAGCTTGCTATAGCGAAACAGCAAAATATGAAATAAGAACTCCATATCATCTAAATAAAGGTGTTTCGGTTTATCTATTTAACCTTTTAACGGTTTTCCTGCTTAGGAGTTATGTTGATAAACATGTCATCTATTTTAAAAGGTTTTGTTTATATTAAAAATTTAGGAATTTAAAATATTTTTATACTTTAAATCTTTTAAAAAATTATATAAGAAACTGTTTTATTGTACCCTTATTTTAAAGAGTAATATAAGTATGAACTATAAAATACTAAAATTCGTTAGCAGGGAATTCGATATTGTTTTACTTATATGTAAATCAGCTTGCTACATAAAAATATAACAATATATTCGTTAACTTTTGATTTGATAACCCACAGTAATATCGTATCGGTGTTTGATCAGTTTTTCTCCACTCAAACCCACGTTCCACTCTACCGCTCTCTCTCGCTCCCCGTGTAGCCAGCGCTCAGCTGCTGACGCCGCGAATTCGCCGCCACAAGAGAGACAGCCTTGGCTTTGTGGCTCTGTGGCCGCTCTGCCGCTGTTATTCGCTGTATCTTAACATTTCGAGCGAAAGACCGGGGGTAAAGCGCCAACGGCACCCAAATCGCCGCCATTTCGCTCGTTGGCGGTCATGACGTGACGTCGCTGCTGTTGCCGCTGCCGCCCCCACGCACACATGTGCGAACCGAAAGCACGTTAATCGAAAGAAAAGTCCGCTAGAATAACTGAAAAGAGTGAAAGACTGAGGTATAAATAATTAATTGTAGTTTAACACGGCAATAAGCGCAAGTTCTTAGTTATGTATGAATATTAAGTGTGCCATTACGTCGCGGCTTACGTTTTCTCTGCCTGACGTAAGGCGACTCCCTCGCTCGCTCTCTCCCTCTCTCTCTCTGGTGTGTTGTCTCTCAGCGATTCTCTTTCTCCGCGTGTGGATTGCGTTTTTGCCGGCGAGGCGACGGCTACTCCAAAAAAGACACGGCACAACACACACACTACACTCGTTTTGTGTCCCAAGAAGTTCAGTTCGCTTTTCGTCGCCAGTCCGCAAAAATGTGAAAATGGAAAACTGAGGGCAAGCCGAGAAAAGAAAAGCCGCCAAGCTAAAGACTGCAACTGCAACTGCAAGTAAAAGCTCCAACAGCAAATCCGCCAACGAAAAAAAGTGCGCGCGTGTAACAATTATGTGATATCTACAACAAATGCTCGAACTGCTGACGTCACGCACAGAATCGTAGAATATATAGAGAATATAGAAGAGAAACGAAAACGTCGCGTAGTAAAGTTAAAAGTTCCCACACACACCAACACACACACACACCCACGGACTGAGTCAAAAGAGGAAGAAGCAGCAGTATATAATACGTGGAACACAAAAAGTAACCGAAAGAAAAGGCAAAACACCCGCAAAAAATGAAAAAATTTGCAAATATGAAACGTGTGTGATATTCAAAGAGCAAGAAGAAGCAGAACAGGGCAGCGGTGGAGAAAAGGAGAAGAAGCAGAGCAATTTGTTGTTGTTGCGTGTGATATATAGAAAGCAAGTAAAAGAAAGGCGACAAGAATTCCAATTTTTAGGTGCGTATTCCAACAAGAAACGAAAAAAAACCAGGGGAGTTTTCCACCTCGCCGATGATCAATTAATCATTCACTTTTGAGGTTGGCCCAAAGCCCCCCTAATAACCTCCAAAACTGATTAGGTGAATAGTAGTCATTCATTCACTCATTCAATACCCCATGCTCCAGTTTTTAGAGATAACGATTCAAAAATCCGTTGTCCATCAGTGAGTTTTATTTTGTGTTTGCCCAAAGTCGGCGGCAATTTCTTTATGGCGCCCCCAGATTAACATTTTTATTAGATCTTAAGACATCAGCGGAGGTAACCCATGATTTACAGAACGCGTGGTTTTTTTTGAGTGTATGATGTGCTATGTGGGAAAAAATTGGAAGTTTTTTAAAATATTTGCTGTGCCTGGGTCTTAAAAAAGAGTTGATGATTAAAAGAGTACTTTTTATAAAGTAAAATAAAAATAATATGAATGTCAGCGAAATAAAAAAAAACTTCTTACTCACTTTGAAGATTACCATAAAAAAAAATATTTCTATATTAAAGCAGACTAAGTTAAAAATTTGAGTTGTGGATCAGCAAGACTATAATTTCTTATGTATATCTTTTAATGCCTTTTCCATGTACATATGTAAATTACCTGAACATTACCGCTGTAATCGTAACATTTTTACAAGGTGATTTATAGGTATTTTTAATAGTCTTCAGTTCCGGCCCCTAAGAAACCTAACTTCAGCCTCGTTTTACTCCAAAGTACAATAAACCTTATATCTAAGCATTACATTGGATTTAATAATATTACTTTTATCTCAGAGATCTGCAGTTCTGTATGTTATAACTCAACTTGAGGTGATATTTAGTAACGATGGAGCTTTAAGTGTTCTTTAATAGAGCTTTTTTGTATATTAACCAGATTATTAGACTTATTTTGGTGTTATTTAATATTTAATGAAGCAGTGGCGGATCCAGAGACGATTCTTGGGGGGGGAAATTGAACTTATTCTTCGATTTGGGGTTCAAACTTATTATTGCGAGAGAAATACAGTACAAATTATAAAACAAAAATTATCCATCCCAATTTTTAGGTAAACAAAGTGGTTACAGAGAATATTTGCAGAGAATATTTTTCTAGCAAACAAGTAAAATTTTCAGGTTCTATGGTTCCAAGGGGGGGGAAATTTCCCCCCGTGGATCCGCCACTGAATGAAGCACTATAATTGGCTGTTACTTTTAACCATTAAATGAACTTGTATCAACAGTTTTCCTCTTTAATCTGTGCATGTTCCTGACAACAGCACATTATATAGAGTATGTACTTGGGTACATTATATATGGCCTCTGTTATCAGGCTTTTGAGCACACAATGTTCGATTGGCCCTAAATGCGTCATCGTTTGAGTGGCCAGGCGAAATGGAGTTTTGTACATTATGTGTTTGGTGTAGAATTGCGCGGGGGACTCCCCCGAAATTCTTCTCGGCGTTGCCGGCATTGAATTTCCACACCCACACGAAAACTTTTCCCTTTCCCGGTTTTCCTTTTTGTTTGCAATTTTCAGTGGGCGAAATATTTTGCGACGCATTTTGTGCGCCTCTCCCTGGATAAAGCTGCCTTCTCTTTCGCTCATTCTCTTTTTCTCGGCCAGTTGGCAATTATTTTTGGCTTTCTCAAGCGAGAAAAAGTGGGGAAAACCAAGGCGAGGCTTTGTAGCAGTGTAATAGTATTCAATGTTGTTTCCGTATTTGTGCAAATTAACTTACGGCTAATTTGATCCAAAAAAACAAAGTATAATTGACTAAATGAAATAAAGTTAATAGAGAAAATAAAACCGGCTAGAGAAAAAAAACCAACCATGTGGACGTTTTTTTTTCTCAGCCCACAACAACAACAACAAGAGAGATGTTCCCTGTGGATTGTGTCTGTGGTAACAGCTGTTGTTCGGATTCAGGCCGGCTTTTACTCTCCCGCTCTCTCTCTCCCTCTCTCTATTCCCCGCAGCATCCCACACACACACTTACCGACTCTCTCTATCTCTCTCATCTGCCGCTTAATACACAAAATTTGTGTTCTTCCTCTTGTTTTGCCTTTTGCTTCACCTTTTTTTTACTCAATTGCAATTGTTGTTGCTTAACACCTTGCACACTCACACTCGCACCTTGTTTATTTGTATTTGATTCACTTGTCCCTGCTTTTCTACTGCGCATGCAAAATGATGTGCAAAAAGAAAGCGAAACTTTTTATTAGCTTTCGTGTGGGTGTATGTATGTATGTTTGCATATGCTTGGCCCTCTCTGTGTGTGTGTGTGCGTCTGCATAAACAACAAAATGCATAATTAATAACCATGTAAATGCATGGGCTTCATAATTAATAGCGGTAAATTGGCGTGCTCGAGGAATACAGTTATGTTTGCAAATTTAATGCTGGCAATTAAGTGCATTCGATTAGGGATTAGAGCAGGAAGTGCATGTTGCCGATATCAATTTGGCTATTATTTTATTTATACCATAATTAAAGGCAAGCAGTAGTAATGATGTTAAGAGAACAATAAAATGTGTAAATTAATTGAATTTGATTTCAGTTATAAAAAGTTAGGACCCCCCTTTCTTTGAGCACCTTTTCTCCACCTTTACTAATTTGAAATTAACACGGCGAACGTACGGAGGGAGCGAGGGAATGGGAAAGAGAGAGGTGGCAGCGCTATCAAAAGTCGCATTGCGTGCCTTGAGTCGCTTGGCTGCCTCTCCCACTCCCCCTCTCCCTCCGCCCTCCTCCCCACCCACTGACAACCCCCAGCGGAATTATTTACTTGGCCCCTACATAATGTGTACGTTTTATTTTCCAGCCTTTTCCTTTATCAGTCATACAATTTGTACGCGACTCTCAATGAGAACCAAAAGAAAAGCTATTCTAGTTTTTATTGTTGCTCCGCTCTGTTGCGCCAATGTTGATTGAAATTGAATGGAGAAAGAGAGGGGGAGAGGGAGAGGAAAAAATAAAAAAATAAAAAGAAAACTTGTTATTTATTTGCCGTGTAGGCCACATTTTCCACGATTTTCCATTCGCCGCTTCGTATTTTCATGTTCATTTCCCTGTTTGCATAATGTTATTTCCCTCTGTTTGCTTCGCCTTGTGCTTCGCCTTCTGCTGTTAGATAAAATGTATGCAGAGATGACTGACAAGTGCACTTAGAAGTTGTTATAATGCAGATACAGATACATTATCTTCAATATACTTATTTGTTTTTTGGGCTTTGGAGGGGCCAGTACTTGAACAACCTGTAGGGGGCTTAACTATATGTTTGTGAGCCTATAATGTAGAACCAATATAAGATTATTATATAGGAATTATTATTTAAAAGAAAGTGTATTTATTATATAAAAAAGCGATTCGTTTATAAGTTAGGCAGGTGCTCCCTTCATAACCCCTGTGTAGCAATTAAATTTAACGACTTTGCTGTAATATAAAGGTCCCAAAAGCCATCATATTATACAATTTTATTAGGTACTTTAAAGACCTAAAAATGCTTTAAAAATACGTGTTGATTTTTTCTGCACTTTTTTGAATGATCTCAAGGCTTGCAAACCCCCTTCCCCGTTACTTTTCTTGCTAAATTTTGTTGTTTGGGTAACTTTATACGTCTCTGTAATTTTAGATGCAAAATATTTCCAGCTACTTGTTCGCATTTTGCGTGCCGATCAAAAGAAATTTAAATTGGAAATTTCAATCGGCGAGACCTACCTGGTTTTTTCGCTACCCTTTCCCCCTGCCCCTCGCTCTCCCACCTTTCGTCATCCGCCTTTTGTCTGGCCCACATGATTTTAGCATTTCTTTTGGAGGGAGAAAGAGAGAGAGAGTATACGATTTCCATGTATGGGAGTTGAATTACCTGGGCTCGTTCGTCTGTAAGCAGATACCGTTTTTTTTTAGCTCAAACACACACCAACACATTAGCACACGCTCGAAGAATCACTGCAAAGCTTTTGGCTAATGTAGAAAAGGTTGCGAAGACAGGGGAATTGAGTTGCCGCCAACGCGACTGCAGTTTAGTGGAACAGAGATGGAGAGATTTAAAGATCTGGAACATAAAATATTATTTATATTTATTTTTTATATTATAAGTAATTTATAAAATGTTTTGTGCTTAAAAATACATTTTATTTTCGCTATTAAAAGGGTTAATGGGTATTTAAAGCCACGTCATTATACTTTTAATTGACCCATTCAATTTGAAGCTCTTATACAATATCACATTTTAGCTACTTTAATCGAATGATGCAATATATCAATCAGGGATTATCAGCTACCAGATTTTGTTACCTTCGAGCAGGTGAAATTTGAAAGGGAATTTCAGAACTCCAAGGGCACTGTGCAATGCCAATTTCAGCGGTTTGTCTACCTGGCGCGTTTGCCATTCCAATTTCTTGCACATTTCAGCAAATTCCGTGCGAAATTTTAGCGGTTTCTGGTTCATTTTACTTTGGAGGCACTCATTTGCGCTATCATTCTTCGGGGTTTTCTTGCCACTTTTAGAATAATTATCAGCTAGTCGAGTTGTTTGTGTTTGTTGTTTCGTTCGTTTTTTCTATTTTTCTTTTTCGCTTAACTCTCAGAACCGTTGGCTGTTTAGTTAACAGTTTCTGTTATGCAAATTAACATTGCATGCAGGCCGAGCAGCGCTAATTGCCATTTTTACCTGCCTGTTGTGGTTGTTTTTATTTTTACGCTCATTTGAGCTTCTTAATTTGTTGTTGTCGTCTTCCATTCATGCTCACTTTAGCTGCGAATGGGGCCAGAATTCCTCTAATGAACTTAAAGTCGGGTTTGTGGAGGAAGAGGTGACAGGTAGAGGCACTGGAAAAAATTATGGTGTATAAAAATATATGATATATATTAGTTTTCTTATGGAGCTCTTGCATTCTTGTGAAATATTGTTGTTATCATAGGAGAACTGGGTTGTTAGATGTGATAAGAACTGAATATATGACAAATACATGACTAGTTTCCAGTGGAAATAGGCAATATACCATTGATTTGCGCATAGAACTATGACAACCTTGCAGAATATGGTTGTTATCATACAAAAACTTGGTTATTAGATGCGTCTTTACTATTTACTGTGATTAAAACTGAATTAATGACCATTTTATGGCTTATTTCCAGTGTTTCTACTGTGTAGACTGGCCGTGGCTCTTATTTTGCCAAAAGCGGTTAAAGCCGACCGCGGCAATAACGTTATTTTCTTCTTTACCTGATGGTTTTTCTGGTTTCTATCTTGTGCCTTCTCTTTTGCGTTTGTTGCCTTTGCCTTCTGATTCTTGCACACATATTGATTGTTTAATATTTTATGCCGAGTTTATTGACATTTTGTGCGCGAACTCAGCAAGTCTTCTTCTTGAGTTCAGAAATAGTTTCGGCATGCTTCAGAGCGGACGGTTTCCCCTTTTCCCTTCGCCTAACACTCGAATCCGGTTCTTTTGAGCTTGGCATTTTTTGTTTAACCATTTTTTTTTTATTTTTTTAGTTCCTGTTTTTTAGATTTCTGCTTATCATCTGGTTTCATGTCTGCATGTTTTACGCTTTTATCAAACGATAAAAAACATACGTTACAGAAAAAGGAATTAGGATGGCAATTAATCAAATTTATATTTCTTATAATTATAGTATTAAGTTTATATTTTTTGCTGACCTATTAAACCAGCGTACTTCCGGATTTTAAAAACAAAGCTGTTGAATTATAAATTAATTGATTGATTAAAGGATTCTGTTACAAATCATGACCCTCAAAATCACTCTTAACTTGAGTTTTCTGAAGCTTATCAGCCGATGGCCATTTATGGGTCTAAATTCGCTGTCTGTTATCACAGTTGTTGCATTAACGCGTTTCCAACTGGTCTAGTTTGGCCATAAAAAAAGCCGGGTAATACATGGTAGTCGCAGAGTCTCTCTCGTTATTTACCTGTTTTTTCTTTTTCCATGCTCTTTTATTATAGACGTGAAATTGTTTTCTTTCGCCATTGCCTTTCGATTCGCATTTATTTGCATTTCCACATACACTCGTTCGTTCGCTTGTCGGTTGCGCATTTTAATTTGTTGTTGCGCCCGACTGGAAAAAATGGGAGACAGATCAAAAGTTTAATGTGCCAAATGCATAAAATGTCGAGAAAGCAGGTCAAACCAGCTATAAATAGTCCCCAATAAAAATCACTCACACACAAACACACAATATTTAACCTTATCTATTCTTTGTTTGTTCTTTTGCAGATGTGAAGAATCCTTAGGTGCTAATTTAGTTGATAAGCGCAGAAAACGAGAGAGAAAGAGAACGAGAGCGATACACAGGCAGTACAATAAGTAAACCGACACGAGAGCTGGAAATTCCGACTGGGTGGCAACTTTTCGAAGGCAGTGCTTAAAAGTATGCTACAATATAATGCCAGCGATTGCCGACTGAGGCGAACTTAACAGAATACTATATATAGAAGATATATAGACAGAAGACAGAGAGCGACAGAGAGAGAGGGAGAGAGTGAGGCGGAGAATCGCCAAAGAATCACGAAGAACCGGCAGCGAAATGTCCAAGTTCTTTGTGAATGTTGCCTCCATCAACAACAGCAACAACAGCAGCAGCAACAGCAACAACTCCACCAGCAACACCCAGCGACACCAGCAGCAGCACTATGGCGCGGGCGGGGCAACTGGCCACACGATGGTGGCCCGCAGACTCAACTACGATCTGCACGGCGGCACCACCAACATCAACAATAACAACAACAACATTGTGATCAAGAACGAGGCCCTCGATCTGGACTACGACCACGGCCTGAGCAGCAGCGACAGCAACAGCAACAGCGGCGTGGCGGCCCATCTGCGGGACCATGTCTACATCAGTCTGGACAAGGGTCACGGCGCGGGGGCAGTGGCAACAGCAGCGGCAGCAACAGCGGGCCAGGCGCAGCAGCACCACCAGCATCAGCAGCAGCGCAAGGCGACCGGCAAGTCCAACGATATCACAAATTACTACAAGGTGAGTGGCGCACATAGTAAAACTTAAAAAAAAACATATATTGAATTAAGCATTAAATCTATCACAATCTAAAGCAATATTATGGTGATTAAGATCTTAAGATAGTACAAAAGTAAGATTCCTCTTGGTCTGAAGAATTCGCGTTTTAAGTTTGTTTCATTTAAATACTCAAATCAACTCGATATTGCTTCATTTCATGTATGTTTTTTCATTAACTTTGACAACATAATTATTATTTTATTTAATATTAATTTTGGAACCCCTCCTTAGCAGGTCAAACGCCGGCCGCACGCCGTCAGCGACGAGATACACCCGAAGAAGCAGGCCAAGCAGAGCACTCACCATCAGACGGTGGGCTACCAGAAGCATGTGGCCAGCAGCACGCCCCAGCAGCTGCGGCACAGCCACCATCAGCTCCACCACGACGCGGATGCCGAGCTGGACGAGGATGTGGTGGCGGGGGTGGCCAAGCCGGCTTCGCATCACCCATTCGCCCTGTCGACGCCCCAGCAGCAGTTGGCCGCTTCGGTGGCCAGCAGTTCATCGAGCGGGGATCGCAATCGGGCGGACACCTCGCTGGGCATACTGACCAAAAAGTTTGTGGACCTGCTGCAGGAGTCGCCGGATGGCGTTGTGGATCTGAACGAGGCCTCCACTCGGTTGCGAGTTCAGAAGCGACGCATCTACGACATCACCAATGTCCTCGAGGGCATCAACATTCTGGAGAAGAAGTCGAAGAACAACATCCAGTGGCGCTGCGGGCAGTCGATGGTCAGCCAGGAGCGATCACGGCGCATCGAGGCGGAGTCGCAGCGGCTGGAGCAGCAGGAGAACGAGCTGAACATGGCCATCGACCAGATGCGCGGAAACCTGACCGAGATCTCGAAGGAGGTGGAGAACACCGGTGGCAAGGCCTACGTTACGCAGAATGACCTGCTCAACGTGGATCTGTTCAAAGATCAGATCGTCATCGTTATTAAAGCGCCGCCAGAGGCCAAGCTCGTGGTGAGTAGTAGATTAGGGGAATTTTTGGAAGTCATACAAATGCAGATGATTGCTCACTGGTGAATGTATTCACTATTATTTAGTTTTTAAATAGCTACGCAACGGTAATACGTTTTGACTCATTCTCTCAATCGGAAACAGTCGATATCCCCATCTTTTATTTCTGTACCAAAGGCTCATACATATCTCTGTGCAGTTCCTATATACGCGTGTCTACGTCAGAGCTTTTCCTAGCTTTTGCTCGCTTTTTCCTAGTCGGCGGTGCTTCTTCTTAGCGTCTGCATGCCATTAAACGTGGCGCTTATTTATAGAAGGCCATCGCAGCGGCAGACACGACAGGCGAAATGGAATCCCGCCCCTCCGGGCCACCTTCTTTTTGATATCAAGTAAATTTCTGGCCTCGTCCAACAAAGTTTTCCAATCGTCGCTGTTGCCGCTCGGTTCTCCTCGGTACTAGATGCCACACTATTTATAAAAATATATCAGCTCTTGATGTTTCCGCTCGCCTTGAACTGTTAAATGAACTCTAAATTGGTTTTTTTTTTTGGTAAAAGGAAAAACCTGTGCCCAAGAGATTTTCAAATCATGATTTAAGTATGTGAATTCTTTTCAAGCCCTCTGGCAACGCCAATAACCGATTGCCAAAATAACAACAACGCAAAAGGGAAGCTATAAAAAATAAAATAAAAGAAGGCGACGGGGGGCCAAAACGGCAAAAGCAAAATATCATTTCTAAAAATACGCGAGCGGCAAAAAATGCTGTTCATTCTCAGGCTCGCTTCATTTGTGTTTCTCTTTTGCTGCCGAGCGGTCGGCGACCGCTTAAAAATTTCTACCGCTCCCCCTCCAACTTGAAAGTTAGTTTCCCTTTCCCGTTTGCCATTTATCTGTATTTAATTATGGTATATACATCCATCTGAAATTTGGCTAATAATCGGGTTTCGTTCTTGTTCTGGTTTTTTTTGTCCAGCTGCCCAACACAAAATTGCCGCGCGAGATTTACGTGAAGGCGGAAAACAGCGGGGAGATCAACGTCTTCCTCTGCCATGACACCTCGCCGGAGAACTCGCCGATTGCGGCGGGCGCCGGATACGTTGGAGCACCCGGAGCCGGATGCGTGCGGACGGCCACCTCCACCCGACTGCATCCGCTGACCAACCAGCGGCTGAACGATCCGCTCTTCAACAATATCGATGCCCTAAGCACCAAGGGATTTGGTGAGTAATATGCGAACTAGACGGAACAGCTTTGAAGAACTATTTTCGGGTTAAATATAAATCTGGGCAACATTGTGTACCATACTATATTATACAGAAATCAATATAATAGTTTTCTCGAATATGTTACTTTTAACTATATCTTGTTAGTATTAGTTATTAACTTCTTCTGCTTTTCATTGCAGTTCAAACGCCCTACCGCTCGGCCCGCAACCTCAGCAAATCGATCGAGGAAGCCGCCAAGCAGTCCCAGCCTGAATATAATAACATTTGTGATATTGCGATGGCCCAGCATCATAATCTGAACCAGCAGCAGCAGCAACAGATGCTGCAGCAGCCGGAGGAGGACGATGTGGACACGGAGCTGAGTCAGCTGGTGCCGACACTAACGAATCCGGTGGTCCGCAGCCATCAGTTCCAGCAGCACCAGCACCAGCAGACCTCCATCCAGGAGCTGTTTAGCAGCTTAACCGAATCCTCGCCCCCAACGCCAACAAAGCGTCGTCGGGCGGCAGCAGCCGCAGCAATTGCCGCAGGCAGCGCAACAGCAGCAACCACTACGCTTAATAGTCATAACAGCAGCAACAGCAACCACAGCAATCATAGCAACCACAGCAGCAGCAACAGCAACAGCCAATCCCAACCACCCACAATAGGCTACGGCAGCAGTCAGCGACGCAGCGATGTGCCCATGTATAATTGTGCAATGGAAGACGCAACCACAACATCTGTAGCAGCAGCAGCAGCGGCAGCGGCATCAGCAACGTCGCGAACGGCCGCAGCAACCCAATCGTCGGCGATAAGCTCGCTTCAAATGCAATTCGCTGCCGTCGCGGACAGCAACAACAGCAGCAGCGGCGTTGACGGCGGCTATGGCAGCATCGCTGGCGCTGGCGCCAACGCTGATCCCCATCAGCAGTTCTGCCATGACCGCCACAGCCTGCCGCCCAGCGTTGCCGACTGCGATGCCAACAGCAACAGCAGCAACACAACGCTCCAGGGCCTCGAACCGTTCCTGTACGACTTTGGCTCGGAGGACTGTAAGTATTTGTGGCCACCTTGGGTTGTCCTCTTCTCCCGGGCGGTCAAAATAATATTTGAAAGAAACACAGTTACTTAATTGATTTCCCATAATTTGTGTAATTTCTTCTAACATCTTATATTGTAGTGGTCAATACTATAAACAATTTAAATCTGATCATGCTTGCATTCGCCCGCCGCTCATTCATCCATGATCATTTTGCATCTGCTTGTGTTTTTTTGTTGTCACCATGTATATAACCGCAGCTAACAACTAATTGAGGATCTGGCAGGGGACTTTATCTAGATCCGAATGAGGCGCACTTGCCAAGAACTTTCTCTGTGACCTGCGTGTATTCAAAAGCCGCATCACAGTCTGAGTTCTTGCTGAGCGTGAGATCCTCACAGCAACATAACCCGAAATCAAGGGATTTTAAACCAAAACGTTTTTCAAAATTTCTAATGTTTTTCCAACACCTTTTATTTTGTTATTGCAACCTTTCGGCCAACGAGAATCAGTTCAAAATTGACAATTTGATTTTATTTTAATTTCTAGTTTAAACCAATACATTATGCTGTGTTCTATAAGGGGTGTCACAGAAATCTGCGGAAAGGCAAACTACCACCAAAATTTATTTTACAAATTTCCAAAAAATAGTTAAAGAGAAATTCAAACCCGAGTGATTTTTGTGGCAATCCTCTATAAAAAGAAAAATTATAATCACCTACCATTAATTTAACAGGTGTTCCACCCAAAACATTCAATCTCACATTGTGCTCACATCAATAAGCTAACCATTTACTAATAATACAAAAAAAAAATCTAATAATTGTGCATAAATGTATATATATATATCGACATATAACCCGCCGCCTCGTCAGCAATCGTCCTCGTGTCAAATTCATTTTGGAACTGAATTCTCGTGGGTCTGCACTGACAACACTGACCGCTCCAGGGCCAATTGTTCATTTTGAAATTGAAATTCTGTAGCACCATGAGATTCAGCTCTGGCGTGAATTTCAAACATGCATCCACAACATCTCTCGCTCTATCAGCTCTCTCTCTCCTCCTCTATGTTTGTCCACGGCAATAAGATCGACAATAATCCAATGTAAAGCCATCAATAGTTATGCCCAAAACTCTAAGAAATATTCGGTGAATGTCCAGTAACATGTTGCATTTTTATTTACAGACTTCGGCAACAGCATCGCCTTTGTGTCCATCAATCCGCCGGACGACAATGACTATCCGTATGCGCTGAACGCGAACGAGGGCATCGATCGGCTGTTCGACTTCGAATCGGATGGCTATGTACCCTAGGAGGCGACGTCCACGTAACACACTCACACACATATGTCTACAAAATTGGGATTCTGGGGGTGTTTATAATTTTAAATTATATACAAATTGCAAAACACAACAAAAAAACAAACAAAAACCAGCAAATTACAAATTATTAAATTATTTGATTGCAAAAACTACAAACAAACAAAAAATCCAAAAACAAAACACAAAAAAAGCAAATCAGCAAAACTTAATGAAACTAAGTTGTGTGTAAAGTTTTAAGCGTAAAAATATATACATTTAAATTTATAACCCAAACTAATTTAAGCGAAAAAAAAAGAAAACACACAATCTACTTTACAAAAACTCAGCCTCACAAGAGAAAAGGAGAAGTTGTAGCAGGAAGAGCCACATTTTATAAGCAAATTTCAATTTTAGCCTTAACACAAAACAAAGAAGAAGCAAAAGGAGAATCAGGAATACGATGTAAAAGAAATGGGTAACACACACAAAAAGCGAACGAATACTTCCCCCTTATCAAACAACTTTTTTGGGCTAGAACTGTCTGTAAATTAGTAAAATAATACCAACACACACATAATTTTTAATTAGAAAACAAAATAGTTGTAAAGCCAATCAACATAAAATTAAACAATAAAAAGAAAATCAATTTCAAATTGTAAAAAAGATCGAAGACATTTCAAATTCAAACAGAGCAGGATAAGAGGACACAACACCTGGGCCCCCGACCTATCCCCCCACTATCCCCTACTCACCTGTTTTAGTTACGCATGCAACAAGATCGTCCTCTGCCATTTGTATCATTTGCTTGGATCTATCGATTGATTTTTAATTACTATTATTAAAGCTATAACTATGTATAATAATTTGTTATTGTTATAAAATTTAAACTATAAACACACACATGGGCCCAATAGCAGTTTATTCATAGAAGCCAAATCATCCCACAAAACAAACAACCAACAACTTAACAGAGTCAACTACAAGTACATAAATAATTATTTAAACTCTCGCCTAGAAGTTATATATTTAACTAAACAATAAATGCAACAGACAAATGCAAATCATACAACTGTAAAATTTAAACAAAAGGAGAACCACAAAAAACCGAAACCTCTGTATAATGTATGTTTAATTTTTATAAGAGAAAATACTTTGTTAGGTACTTTTCTTTCTTTCCAAAAACAAACACATGAAAAAAAGAAAATTAAATATTAGAAAAACAAAGAAAACTTTAAATAAAAAAAGTTTTAAAACCAAATTTCTAGTGTATTTTAATCGCCTTATCTGAAGATTACTATCTACAACCCCGGCAGCGTAGGACGTTCAACCCCCACAGGCACTTCAATAGGCTGCCCCGTGCGAATAATAGCTGGATTCCACTACAACATTTTTGCTAGTTTTGCTAAAAATGGCATTAAATGACTACTGGCTATAGACGATCTCCATGGTGTTTGTTTTCGTATTTATATATAGACAGTTAAATGGTATTTGAGTTGAGTTAACCCCATTACTTTAAAACCCGACTAACAGTGGACTGCTTGCACTTTTTGAAGAGCCATTAAATTTAAATGAAATGTAACTACAAACATGAATCATTATTAATTCCCTATAAAATCCTGTTTACAACAGGATGGAGTTATGGGGCTATTGGCTTTAACCTGTTCTTTTACATAGTTTTTGGTTTTTGGGAATTTTTAGTTTTTTTTGCCTATCGTTGACGATCCATCTTCAGTGAAAAAAACAAAAACAGCTGTTCTAGTACAGCAATTGCCTTAATTTTTTATTTTAATTTCTTTGTGCACCAGCAGACTCTTTTTTTTAAATTGCTCCAATTGATTTGATTTCCGTTTGACAACAAGCCCAGCTGCTTGACAGTAAGACCATGCCACATGCATGGCGGGTGAGCTTTAGAAACTTCGGTCACACTACAAAGAATACGATTTTTTGACTAGTGAAACTCTTAGCCGATCTGAGTACTAGGCTAATAGCAATAAAATATTAGTTTGGCGCTGGAAACATTCCACATGCTAGCGTTCAAATTGTATTTAGTTTTGCTTTGTTTTGTATTATTTTCAACCGTTTTGAATTTGTTTATGGTTGATACTTGTATTACAAAATCACTGTGGACGGCAGTACACGTAGTGGCGAAGCGCGCAAGAGAGCGTGCGAAGACAACTACTATATATAGCCGCAGAATTGAAAATCTGCAATTATGGTCCGATCGCAACGAGTGATACACCAATCGAAAGGTATTGCAAAAACTAAGAAGATTGCATACCAAGACTTTTGAAATCTAGATTTGTTTGGGAGAAAAGACGGTGAAAGTGTAATAGTAAAATTTTTGAAAATTGGAACTGCTGGATACGTTGGGGATAAAAGCAACCGGCTGTTTAGCTAGTTTTATTTTTACTGAGAATACGCGTCGAATGACACATCATTTGTTGAAATCCGATGTTCCGTTCAAAAGTAATTCAAAAAACAAGATTTTCTTCTTCTTCCCAAAATGAAAATGTTTGTCCCTTTGTTTGTGGGTTTGTATGCATCCCATCTTAGTTTTAGGGTTTTGGAAACCCTATGGGTGTATAAAGCAGCTTGAAATAGAAAACGTTTGTTCTACGACTTTTGGAAAGACCCGCTAGTTTAGCGGGAAATAAAAACAAAAAGCCAGATTTAAAATGCTTATAGTATCTAAACAACTAATGCTACAGAAACGTGCTATATATCTCTGAAAAGATAATTTAATTTGCTAAATACTCTTCATACAGTAAAATTGTCTGGATATAATAGATTTAAAGTTATAATAAAAGAGTTATTTTTTAAAACAACTTTTTGACTATTTTCTCAAAATTGAGTCGAACGATTTCTTTTTAAATTTCAAATCATATAGCCCTTGAGATTCCTCAACTTGTAATATAAAACACTTTTTGCCCTAAAAATTACCGTTTGGAAGATATTAAGCGATAAAAAGTGCAACTCGTTTCAGCTCCGTATACGTAATATTTCATACTTATTCGAGTAATCAAGAAAAAAACCAATTTGATGAAAAATATTCTTTTTCGATTTTTTCAAACGGAAAATCTGTTATGGTTTTAGGGTCCTTTACTTGCATGAAGCTAATCGAAATAGGAAACTTGATCTATTTGTTCTATCACTTTGGAAAAACCCGCTAGTTCGGCGGGAAATGTAAGAAACGACAGATTTCTCTTGAAATCTGAAACTATACAGCCCTTGAGATTCCAAAATTGTGCTGTTAAAATAGGTAATTGAAGCGATAAAACTTGTTATTAAAAAGTTTAATATTCATGGGGACGACTCCTAGTCATGGTATTGGGGTACTTAAACTCTTATGCAAAAAAAAATGTATGATATCAAACAAAAACACCTCTTAACGAGGTAAAAAGTAGTGGCGAACGCGCCTTTAACAAAAATGTCTGATATCAACAATTGTGACGAAAAATTATATTACATTCGATAAAATAAATAAACTATATTAAATTTATGTATTCGGTACGCTACATCAGAAAATTTACGTGTAGGTAAATAAATATTTACTGTTGCGGGCCGAAATCATAAATTTAATATAGTTTATTTATTTTATCGAATGTAATATCATTTTTCGTCACAATTGTTGATATCAGAAATTTTTGTTAAGGGCGCGTTCGGCACTACTTTTTACCTCGTTGAGAGGTGTTTTTGTTTGATTTCATCTTAGTGGGCTTTGTAAAATCAGCTGTCATTTTATCGAGCCGGAAAAATACTTAGCAGTCAGTCCGAGTCCGTACTCACATCAAGAAAAACCAAAATTGGCTAGCAGGGACATTATCAGTCCGAGAAATGTAAGCCTTCCTGAAGTGCCTTCGTCGATACCGGCACAGATTGTCTCTGCTTTCATATTAATATACTTTCTTTTATAATGAGGAAGCAGGAGACTCCAGTGAAACAGAAACACATCATGTATAACACGCCGTCCACGAGTGCTGCTGCAAGGATCAAATCATCGCCAATGGCAGAGTCGGTCATGGAGGAAATAGCGGATGAGAGCAGCATACACACCGATCTTGTAGCTTACATGTTGATCACGCACCCCGATTTCATCCAGGATGCATTCCCTCCACGAGTACTGCTGCAAGGATCAAACCTCGGCGATGTCATAGGCTGTCAAGAAGCAAATAACGGATGAAAGAACTGTATTCATCGATCATGTAGCAGACATGTTTTTCATGCAACC
Source organism: Drosophila subpulchrella (assembly GCF_014743375.2). Taxonomy (NCBI): domain Eukaryota; kingdom Metazoa; phylum Arthropoda; class Insecta; order Diptera; family Drosophilidae; genus Drosophila; species Drosophila subpulchrella. The sequence continues at coordinate 2,205,678 of NW_023665577.1, forward strand.
GGATGACAAACATTTTAGCTGCTGGAACTCCGTCAATTATTATGCAGTAAGTAATATATTAAATACTAGATAAGAATATTATCAGAACGGCTAAAAACCAATAAAAAAAACAAGGAAGAACGCTATAGTCGAGTACCTCGACTATCAGATACCCGTTACTCAGCTAAAGGGACCAAAGGAAAATGGAGATATGCAAGCAGCAAATGCGCCACCTACCGGCGGTAGACAGATTTAAGCGTTGTGGGCGTTAGAGTGGGCGTGGCAAAGTTTTTTTTAAGTCGATCGATAGGTATTGACGAGACCAATACACAGGCGCCACAGGCTTGGGCGGTTTGTGGGCGTTAGAGTGGGCGTGGCAAACTTTTTTTAGATCAATCGATAGGTATTGACAAGACCAATACATTTCAGTTAAAATTTTTTATCTAGCATGAAAATTGTGGGCGCCACAGATTTGGGCGGTTTGTGGGCGTTAGAGTGGGCGTGGCATATCGCGTAACAAACTTGCGCTGCGCTCAAGCCTACGGAATCTAAATCTAAGATCCCGTTTCTCTATCTTTGATATTTTCCGAGATATCCGCGTTCATACTTACGATTTTTTGAAGTTTGTGGGCGGTTTGTGGGCGTTAAAGTAAGCGTCAATCGGTAGGTATTGATGAGAACAACACATTTCAGTTAAAATTTTTGTTCTAGCATCAAAACTGTAGGAGCCACAGTTTTGGGCGGTTTGTGGGCGTTAGATTGGGCGTGGCACTCTTCTGAAACAAACTTGCGCTGCGCAGGAATCTCAGGAATCTGCATGCCTAATCCCAGTATTGTAGCTCTTAGAGTTTCCGAGATCTCAGCGTTCATACGGACAGACGGACATGGCTAGATCGACTCGGCTAGTGATCCTGTTCAAGAATATATATACTTTATGGGGTCGGAAACGCTTCCTTCTGCCTGTTACATACTTTCCGACGAATCTAGTATACCCTTTTACTCTACGAGTAACGGGTATAAAAAGTGGTCTGTATTATTTTGACATTATTTATCCAATCGTTCCTATGGATCCTGGATCCTACAAATATGACAAGATCGTTCGTTTTTTAAAATTTTTTTTCCAAATCCTGAAAACTTAAAAGAAATATATTCGCAAGAGTAAAAATTAATATGTCAAAAACACCGACATTTTAATTTTTTCAAAATATTTTTTGTTGGTCATTCCTATCTGACCTATAGGATATAGTTGCCCGATCCGGTCCGTTACGACTCATACACTACCTGCAAAATAAATAAGACTTTTGGTAAGGTTTTATTCCGATAGCTTTAAAAGTGAGAGTGCAGTTTGCGTAATCATACAAAATGTAAGCAAACTGATTTTTGAAAATTTCTTTTTGTAGTTACTAATATTTTTGTTTGCAGAAACTTTTTGCATCAAAAAATTTAAGTTTTCAAGACGAGGAAAAAAGTTTAAAAGATGGATTTTTACACAAATTCGTCCTTTTCAATAAGTACTGAATGGGTTAAGAAAAGTATTGTATCATTCAAACGGCGTTTAAATTACCTTTCCATTGTTGCCAAAGTTTACAAGAAGTAAGTTCAAATTATGAGTATATTTATACCCGTTACTCGTAGAGTAAAAGGGTATACTAGATTCGTCGGAAAGTATGTAACAGGCAGAAGGAAGCGTTTCCGACCCCATAATGTATATAGGATCAGGATCACTAGCCGAGTCGATCTAGCCATGTCCGTCTGTCCGTATGAACGCTGAGATCTTGGAAACTATAAGAGCTACAATACTGGGATTAGGCATGCAGATTCCTGAGGTTACTGCGCAGCGTAAGTTTGTTTCAGCAGAGTGCCACGCCCACTCTAACGGCTACAAACCGCCCAAAACTGGCTCCTACAGTTTTGATGCAAGAATAAAATTTTTAACTGAAATGTATTGTTCTAATCAATACCTATCGATTGATAAAAAAAAGTTTGCCACGCCCACTGTAACGCCCACAAACCGCCCACCAACTTCAAAAATCGTAAGTTTGAACGTGGATATCTCGGAAACTATCAAAGATAGAGAATCGAGATCTTAGATTTAGATTCCGTAGCTTTGTAGGAAGCGCAATTTTGATACGCGAATATGCCACGCCACTATAACGCCCACAAACCGCCCAAACCTGTGGCGCCCACAACTTTCATGCTAGATAAAAAATTTTAACTGAAATGTATTGGTTTCGTCAATACCTATCGATTGATCCAAAAAATTGCCACGCGGCAAGTGGGCGTGGCACTCTGCTGAAACCAACTTGCGCTGCGTAAGAAGCTCAGGAATCTGCACGCCAAGCCAATAGCCTTCCTCTTATAGTTTCCGAGATCTCAGCGTTCATCCGGACAGACGGACAGACGGTCAGACGGACATGGCTAGATCGACTCTGCTAGTGATCCTGATCAAGAATATATATTCTTTATGGGGTCGGAAACGCTTTCTTCTGCCTGTTACATACTTTCCGACGAATCTAGTATACCCTATTACTCTACGAGTAACGGGTATAAATATGATCCCAAAAATTGTTTACATCCATTTAGTGTCGACTTTTCCCGAATTTTGAAGATAATAACCACCATTGAACGTCGATGGATAGAATTTATAGAATTTTGTCTAGAATCCTAGATCCATACTTGGAGAATTTTATCTGTAAATTAGTGTTATTGCATCAGCTGTTTAGGTTTTGTTTATGCTTGATATTAAAAAATTTCATCTTAGTAGGCTATGTGAAATCAGCTGTCATTTTGTCGAGCTGAAAAATACTTAGCAGGCAGTCTGACTCTGAATTCACTCTCACACTGACGCTGGAGAAAACCAAAAATTCCTTAGCAGAGACTTTATCTGTCCGAGAAATGTAAGATTTCCTGAAGTGCTTTCGTATTCTTTTTTTATTTTTGCACATAATGTTTCTGCTTTCAAAGTAATGCTCTTTCTTTCAGGAAGCAGGAGAGTCCAGTCAAACAGAAACACATCATAAATGACATGCCGTCTACGAGTGCTGCTGCAAGGATAATGAAATTGGCAATGGCAGAGGCAGTCAAGGAGGAAATAGCGGATTAGAGTACTGTACGTTGTCATGCAACCGGATTTCATCCTGGATGACATGCCAAACACGAGTTCGGAGATCGCAGACCCGGTAGAGGAGGAATTAACGGATAAGAGTACTATGTAGTAATATACTTTCTTTTATAATGTGAACATAACCATCCACAACATGCCATCCACGAGTGCTGCTGCAAGGATCAATCATCGGCAATGTAGCCGGCCGTCAAGGAGGAAACATCGGAGTATAGTACTATTTAGTTCAATTCTGAAGCTAACATGTTTCCCATGCAATCGGATTTCATCCTGGATCCATCCTCGTGTGCTGGTGCAAGGCTAAATCCTAGGCGATCAAATGGCCGGTAAAGGAGGAAATAACGGATGAGAGTACTATATAGTAATATACTTCTTTTATAATGTAGGAAGCATAAGAGTCCTTTGAAACATAACCACATCCTGAATGACATGCCATCCACGAGGGCTGCTGCAAGGATCAACACTTCGGCGATGGCATAAGCGGTCAAGAAAATAATGGATGAGAGTACTATACACATCGATCCTGTAGCTTACATGTTGGTCATGTAATCGAGTTTCATCCTGGATGACATGCCATCCACGAGTGCTGCTTCAAGGATAAAAACATCGGCGATGGCAGAGCCGGTAAGGGAGGGAACCACGGATGAGAGTACTTTAAAATAATATACTTTTAAAATGTAGGAAACAGAAGATTTCTGTGAAACAGAAGCACATCCTGATGACTGCCATCCACGGCTGCTGCTGCAAGGATCAAAACATCGGCGATGGCAGAGCCAGTCAAAAAGCAAATATTAAGTGAAGAAAGTATTGTATACATCGATCCTGTAGCTAACATGTTTTTCATGCAACCGGATGACGAACATGTTAGCTTCAGGATCGATGTGTATAGCACTCTCCTCCGTTGTTTCCTCCTTTACCACCTCTGCCATCCTTGATGCTTTGATCCTTGCGGCAGCACTCGTAGATGGGAAGTCATCAGGATGTGGTCCTGCTTATCAGGACTCTCCTGTTTCATACATTATAAATAAGAGTATCTTACTAGACAAACAGACAATCTGTGCAAAAAGAGTACTTTCTGGAGAATTTCATAACATAAAGAGATAATTTCGGTGACAGGGTCTCTTCTGGATGTCATGTGGGTGCGAGAGGGAAAGCTTTAAAAACACAACGCTTTTTGCTCTCTGTTTCCGCTTATCAACGCTGTTAACAAATAATAACAAACATTCGTTAAAATCCGAACAATATTACATACAAATTACTCATTAAAAAAAACCGAATTATACAAAAAAACATTTTTGAACTTGATTCACTGATTTGCGGGTCCTACGGAGCTGAAAATATTGATCTTCTTGGTGGACTTCCTTGGGTGGGCTGATTATCACCTTTTATTGAGTGGGATCCCTAGTGGGCCTCTTCAGAAAGTTGAACTCCAGTATTTGTTCAACCCTAGAACAGCTAAAAGAGGAGCTAGTCTCCAGCATAGTGTTTTACGAACACCAAAGAAATCTTAAAAATATAGTCCTTGCGAAAACTGGTCTACAGATTCGATGTCCTGAATGGCATGCGAGACTATGTTGCCAGAGGCTGAAACTCTGGTCATAGGACAGACCGGCTAATTTCAAAAATCCTGCTGCGAAAAAATGATTTATTAATTTTAATTTTCATACATGATGATTTGGAAGGTCCGGCTCAGCACTTTGATTGACAATGGAAGGTTATCGAATTGCCACCTGACGTGCACTGCTTAAAATATCGGTTTGAGAAATTATTATTGAATAAATCGCGAAAGGGTACACCTTTCATCGTTAATCACAGATACATTGGTTAAGAAGAGGTGGCGAGAATCGTCCAATTTCCTACCCTAAAATACTAAGGTGGGTTTTCGAGGAGGCTAAAAAAATATCCCCTCATGGACCCCTTATACGGCTGTCAAAGTCCTTTGCATTTTCAGTTTCAGCTTACAGAAGTTTTTAAGGACAGTAAAACATGGCATTTTTTAAGAAGGTCCTTCTAGCCATATGTTTTATAATTTAAAATATTAGTAATGTTTGACAATATTGAAAGAGATTACTCTATATTTAATAATATTGACTATTGCTTTATTAGTTAAGGTTATTTTTAAGGAAACGTCTTTACGCTTAAGAGAATCAGAATCAACAGTTCTCTAAAGAAAAGAGAGCCATTATATCTATAAGCTGATAACGCGACATCAATTTTCAGAGAGCCGTTTGCAAAATCGCTAAATATAAAAGTTCATTTTGACAATTTTCTCTTCAGTCTTACTTAAAACTCGCTTACGACTGGAACGCTAAAATTTTGTGCTGCTAAAAACAAACAAACACAATATTAGAAGTGCATATTATGAGAGATACTCACTTAAGAGTGTACACAAAAGAATGGGTCATATGACGATATTGGATTTGAACCACTTTTGCTACTATGAGTTATTCAAACAAATTAAAAACAATTGCGATAAAACAAATACACCGGAAGAATTAAAATATGTTGACCTAATTAATTTTATCGTTTGCTGCAAGCAGTTAGGAGAACTGTTTTATGAGTGGGACAAGGACTTTTACAAAAGTTTTTTCTTACTCTATTTGAGTTCTGCGGCAAGCTTAACTATCGACTTCTCTGAGCTCTACACACGTCTTAAGAGCTTCCCAGCGAAGGCAAAGAACATATATTGGAAATCCGTATACCTTGCCATTGAAGAGAATGACAACTTGACCAGTGTCGAGTTGAGATACACTCCAGAAAATTACCATAGTGAGCACATAGAGGTATTTTCATCCGTGATGAATCAACTGAGGAGAAAAAAAAGTTTGAAAGCATTAAGAATGCATATTTCTGGTGAGCCAATGGTATACAAAATATAAACAAGGAAGAACGCTATAGTCGAGCACCTCGACTATCAGATACCCGTTACTCAGCTAAAGGGACCAAAGGAAAATGGAGATATGCAAGCAGCAAAGCGAGATTGAAATGCGCCACCTACCGGCGGTAGACAGATTTAAGCGTTGTGGGCGTTAGAGTGGGCGTGGCAAAGTTTTTTTTGGATCAATCGATAGGTATTGACGAGACCAATACACAGGCGCCACAGGCTTGGGCGGTTTGTGGGCGTTAGAGTGGGCGTGGCATATTCGCGTAACAAACTTGCGCTGCGATCAAGCCTACGGAATCTAAATCTGAAATCCCATTTCTCTATCCTTGATATTTTCCGAGATATCCGCGTTCATATTTACGATTTTTTGAAGTTTATGGGCGGTTTGTGAGCGTTACAGTGGGCGTGGCAATTTTTTTTGGGTCAATCGATAGGTATTGATGAGAACAATACATTTCAGTTAAAATTTTAATTCTAGCATCAAAACTGTAGGAGCCACAGTTTTACTCTACGAGTAACGGGTATAATAAAGTTTGTTTATCAGGATAAGCACGGCAGTTATTTGATACAAGTAACAACTATCGTTCAAATATTGATAGTACTTATTATAAAACACCTAACATGGTTGGTTTCTTGTATTGTCTAATCCAGTTAACAATACTTGTGTATTTTGCCTATCTAGAGTACACCATCGAAGACCTTACGGGATTTGGAAACCTCGAAGAGCTCTTTTTAAATGCGAGAGTGGATGTTGAAGAGTTATGTAGATGCTGCTGCGATAACAAAAACTTGAGAGATCTAACCGTTTTGAATAGCGAAATGATGGGTCGTCGTTTAGCCGATATTGCACCATATTGCAATCAGGTGATTCGCTTTGATTTTAAGATGAAGTTGGGCTGTGATGCCTCAGAATACGCCCCATTAGCAAAAATGCAAATACTGGAACAGTTAAGAATTGACGGAGAGCACGAACCGGGTACTTTACAGCGCCTTCTTATAGCGCTGGCTAGAAAGGAGCCCGTGCTGCTCAGAAAGTTATCCATAGATCATGCTGTTTTAAACTTTGACGAAACCACGGCTTTATCTCAGATTAAGTTGATAAACAATTTAAGATGTGGATTTAAGGACCCCCAAAGTATTGAGCCTATTTCTAAAATGAATTACCTGAACAGTCTAGAGGTTCTTTCAAAGCATACGTTTATAAGTATTTCGCAACAAATATATAGGATTCTGAAGGAGTCTCAGTGGAAAAGAAAAATACTTTCAAAAGACTGTCTAATGGACTATAACCCAAAGGGGAATCTGCGCCTTATTCTGAACCGAGTTAGTGCTTCGGATTATGGGTCGTTGCTCACTTTGCCACATTTAAGATGCCTTGAAATAAACGGTAGTTATGAACAAGGTACTCTTGTTGAAATTTTTAAAAAGCTCGAATTGGTTAAGGTACCTAGTTTGATAATAAACACAATGAATCCATTTACAGAAGTGCTTAGAAACCTACTAAAAAAGGGCTGGAAGTTGAGACCCCAAATTACACCGGTGATTAAAGTGCAGGAAATTGCAGCACTGTCCAATTGCAGGTCCTTGAAAAAATTAGTTTGTGGATTTTCCGACACCGAAAACATACATCTTCTGCACAATCTTTTTGCACTTGAAGAGTTAACCATTACCACAAAACCAAGAAACGGTTCGCTACAGGCCCTATTTGCCGCTCTAGCTTCCAGGGAAGTTCCATCTCTCCAACATTTTCGGCTCTTAAATGGAGCGATCAATTCCTTGGAAGCTGAAGAATTGGCTCGAATAAAATCTTTGAAAGTGGTGCAGTGTGCCTTTCTCGACGCCCGGGACATCGAGAAACTCTCAGACCTAGCTAAAGAACACCTTGTAAGGCTTGAAATTACTTCTATGCAAAAGTGCCATGAAACTTCTCCTGGTGTTCTTAAAGTCTTACAGTCTTCGGAAAATGAAATGAGCCTATCTACAAGAGACGTTTTGTTAGTGTTTAATCGGAAACAAAGGTTTATTGTTCTTCAAATGAGTATTTTTGAGACGTACTCAGATGAGACCCTGCTGGTTCCCCTAGCCAGTTTAGAATGGTTAGAAAACATTACAATAACCTATAAACGCGGCAACTTAAAAACATTTTTCAATGCCCTATCTATGAGGACCAATAATATCATTAAAAAACTCAAAATTGACGGCGGATCTCTTGATTTTAATGAGACACTGGAACTTATTAATATTAAATCTCTTAGAAAATTTCATGGCAAACTAAACGACCCACGCAGCTTTCAGCATTTGGCACATTTAAACCATATCGATATTGGGGATTCCTTTGATAACAAATTTCCAGAGAACATGCTCAACATTTTTGATTCCACTCAGGAAGAGCTAACCATCAGTGATCAGAAAAAGGAAATAAGTTTTAACATTAAAACTGGTCAATTAACACTTTCTAACGCATTTTCTCTTGACACCAATGATATTGCCCCACTGGCAAGCCTTAAGAACTTAAGGTCTGTGCGAATTTTGGGTAATAATGAAGGAAGATCACTTCAAGACTTTATGGCTAAATTAGCTTCAAGGCAAAATCTTTCTCTTCAAGAACTGATAATGGAAACAAACAAGGATGAAGCTAAGTCAAGCGTTTTTAAACTTAACCCTATCGAGTTGAATGAAGTGACTGCCATCAAATCTCTAAGAACCCTAAAATGCGGTTTCTCTGATCCTAAGGACCTCGAAATGCTGTCCGAATTACCAGAACTGACTTATTTAATTGTTGGCCTTAATCAAGAAAATGTTATAAAAAGCCTTCTCAGGAAACTTTGTCTGAATGATTTTAAAAACCCGGTTCGTTTGCTTGCAGAGGGGACAGTTGCATTCGAGATTGGGTCACAACAAATTTTTATTAAGGAACTGATCATATCAAAAGAACAAGGTTGCACACCCCTTGTGGAACTTTTCAGAATGTTGGATCTGGCAAGCGGCTCCACTTTGCAGAGACTGGTCGTCAAAGGTGCGCCAATTGTTCAATATGAAGCCGATGAGTTTTCAAAAATAAAATCATTGCAGAAGCTAATTTACAGATTTAAAAAATTAATTGATATCAGAGGCCTTGTTCGGCTATTTGAATTAACATCACTTATAATTGGGCGCAGAAATTTTCCGAAGAGAGATTCTGAAAAAGTTGAGCAGAAAGAAAATTTAATGACTCGCATACCAGACCACATTTCTCGAGATTTTATGTCATCATATTTTAAAAACCTAAAAGGAGTGGCTCAGCACTTGGATCGTCAAAGATTGTTTATCGAATTGCCAAATGATGAGTGCTCTGTTAAAACTATATTTGAGCCATTGCCCGCTGGCTTAACACACACACTAGAGGATCTAGCTATAACCCACCGGTATCTGGACTTTGAAGAGGTTAAAAGAATTACGCAAATTGCATCATTAAAAAAACTAAGGTGTGGAATTTGGGAGGCACTCAGCTTTTCCCTTATTAGAAACCTCCGCAGTCTTGAATGCTTAGAAATCAAATCTTATCCAAAATTCATGGAAATATCGGATCATCTTGTGCTCTCTTTTCAAGAATGCTCGCAAATCCAGTTCATCGATTTGCATTTTAATTCTCGAGTGCAGCTCATCAGTGCTGATTTCGTGGAGCGAGCAATTGAAGCATTAAAACTAGTCAGAGATCCAAAACTTCGGGGTCCATTGAAGTTAAGCTGTTTCGTCAGTCAAGTTTTTATTGAACCGGTAAGAAAGCTGATCAGGTTTGACTACTCTGAATAATAAAATGGCCTTTGTTTTAGAAAAATTTTATCGACGAAGAGTATTTGAGTCTGTCCATCTATGAACACCAGGACTATGAGGAATTGTGGATATATTATAAAGACTACAACTGTAACTAAAAATTGTGATGACTGTCCCAAAATATAATTTTTATTTTTTAATATAAGAATTTTTAAGATGTACCTTTTTTGTAATTATACCCGTTACTCGTAGAGTAAAAGGATATATTAGGTTCGTCGGAAGGTATGTAACAGGTAGAAGGAAGGGTTTCCGACCCTAAGAAGTGTATATATTCTAGATCAGGATCACTAGCCGAGTCGATCTAGCCATATCAGTCCGTCCGTCCGTATAAATGCTGTGATCTCGAAAATTGTAATAGCTAGAAAGTTGCGATTCGTCACGAGATTCTTGAGCTTCGTGTGCAGTTTGTTTCGGCAGGGTGCCTGAGTAGAAGTATTCTGTAGTATTCTTATGCGCTCGGAAAAACTGTGGTGATCAGGTTTTCCCAAAAAGTCTCCGGCAAAAACCCCACCCCCTTTTTTTGTCTGATAGCCCTCCCCAAAGCTGCGCTTTCGAGCCGCTTACTCTGCGCGACGCAGGCGCCCATATTAGTTTTCCCAAAAATCCAGTTGGAAACTCCCAGTCCGCGTTTTCTTCCCTTACAAATTTAACTGTAGAGGACCTGGCCGGAATGAGTCCTATCCCAGCCCTAGAAAAGGTCCTTACAAATGAAATAATTTTATGGTTAATTGACACTTTCTCACTTTTACCTTTACAACACCATATAATACCCCTCCCAAACTTTTCGAACGGCACCTAGAGGAATCGGGACAAACTTATGCAATCATCCAATAGATGAGAGGTTACAAAAGTGAAGTTACTTATATATGTTCCATTGAAAAAATCAAAAATAAGATAAAAGATAATAATATTTCAACAAAATGTTATATTTGGGCAAAAAGGGGTTACTTATAATAATTAAACAAATTATAATTATAAGTTATAAATATTAATATTTCTGGACGTGTCCTTTTCATTGGATCTGCTGTGTAATTGTTATTTTTTAAAAGACGAGCGCGCATCCGTTGAATCTCAAATTAAAATCGGCGTTGCACAGCTGATAAACCAAATCAGCAACTCAAATTGGGCAAGACTGGCTACCAACTTTGAATGCTTGAGATGTCTTCATAAAATCTTTCCCCATGTTATTACTAATATTTCGTGAAAAGAAGTCCTGGCACAAACAAGTTGCCTGCCCCTGATCCTGGCACTAGGCCGCAACTCATAATCCTATGATCCTTCAGCTTTCCACCAACGTCAAGCCGCTAGAGAAATCAACCACTCTTGTAACTAAGACTCTCTTTGTATTATTTTATTATTTTAATCCATTGTGGTAGCCAACGAAAATGTAACGCAGTCGAATGATATAGCATATTGCGGAGGCTTAAAGCCGCAGTCAATGTATGCCTTTTCTAATACACATATTTATGTCAACTGGTGCGTTAGAATCTGCTATCGTTTATCGACTTCCAGTAAAAACTTCATGACATTTCATCTATTGCAAGTGAGGTTATTGCGTTTTAAGTGTCAGTATGTTTTTGTCATCGGTGCGAAAATGAGCTTCGAACAAAGAGCCAACATTAAATTTTGTTTTAAAATTGGTAAAACTTTTACCGAAACGTTTCAATTGATGAAACAAGTTTATGGCGATGATTGCCTATCCCGTAGCAGAGTGCACCAGTGGTTTCAACGTTTTCAAAGTGGTCGTGAGGACATAAATGACGATGATCATGTGGGCCAACCAAAATCCGTGATCACCGAAAATTCCATCAAAACTGTGCGTGAATTCATAAAAAATCAGAAGAAAGCATCATTGAAATTCATGGAAATAGAATTGAACATCTCCAAAACATCGATTTATCACATTTTGACCGAACATTTGGGCTTACAAAAGGTGTGTGCACGGTTTGTTTCGCACAAATTGACTGACGGCAAAAAAGACCCGAACTCCTTTACAAGATTGTGACTGCTGACGAAACGTGGTGTTTTCAATATGATCCCAGCCAGAGTGCTGAATGGAAGGCGCCGGACGAGCCGAAACCAAAAAAATCGCGCCTGGAGAAGTCAAAAGTGATTGTCTTCACTTTTGACTTCTCCAGGCGCTGATTTGTTTTTATGATTCCAAGGGTATTGTCCACAAAGAATTTGTTCCACCCGGCCAAAACGTTAATGCGGTATTCTACCTTGGTGTTTTGAAGCGTTTGGTGCGTATTCGACGTGTTCGGCCCGAATATCGCGAAGATGGAAGTTGGCGTTTGTTGCATCGACGCTTGTGTCCGACTATTTGACCAAAAATAACATTTTAACCATCAACCACTCCCCGTATTCACCTGATATGGCACCGTGCGACTTCTACCTTTTCGGAAAAATGCATTTGCCCACGAAAGGAAAGCGTTATGCAGACGTAGAGGCCATTCAAAAGGCTTGCACCGGCATACTGGCGGCCATACCGGGCAAGGAGCTAAAACACTCGTTCGACATGCTTTTGGACCGTGCAAAACGCTGTATTAAAGCAGAAGGAGACCATTTTGAATAAAATAAATTGATTTTGCCGAAAAAACTATTTGTTCTGTCTTTTTTTTTTAAGTCCTGTTTACTTTGGAACTCACCTTGTAGAAAGTTGCCAATTACAGAATGAGAGCATACAATTTACAATTTTACTGGTTTTCCCAAGATCCACCTGCAAACTTATTTGGCTTATCAAAATAAAATTCAAATTTTTCAAATCCAACAGCTCAGCAATTATTGTATGCCCTTCGAAATGAGCATACTACAAAGAACACAAATTTCATTCCAGATTCTGACATTTCCTTAGATTAGTCCTACAAGCCGGGAATGATGCAGGAAATGAAAAAGAAATATTTTAGAATTGGAAATCTGAGAAGACAAGACAGTTGTTAAAGGCAATGTAACTGTTGCACCTACATTGGTTATAGAACCAACGGAAAGTAATTGCCCTGACGACAAGTTAAGAGAACCTAATTTTAAATGCAGAACTACTGTAATGTACTTAAACTATGTCCTCAATGGATGAAATGAAATCCAAAACTGAGCAGTTCATAAAGCCAAACAGCTACATTTGAAAAATCCTGATGCTATGTTTGAAATAACATTGATCCACGTTCAAATATTTTATAAAGAAATAAATATTTTATAGCGTCAAAATCGACGAAATATTTAGTCAGCAAATGCATTGAAGAAACAAATAAACTGTGTTTCTATTGGTTTGCGCCTGCTGACCCATGCGCTCTGCACAGGCAAAGTATTTTAAAATATTTATTATAAGTTCTTTTATATAAGCACAGTAAGTGGTATCACGAAAAATGGGATGCCAAAGATAAACTTGGTGCAAGAGTCAACAGAGGTTAGTTTAAATAAAAAGCGAAACAATGACACAAAATCTGGTGAAATCTATCAAGATGAGAATTGTCATAGGTTAAAAAAAAATACGTATTTTCAGCAAAGGTAATTAAATTTTCTAAGCTGTATGTCATCTTATTTAAAGTAGATAGCTTTTATAAGTAAGGCCCAGAAAATTAATTTGTTATTTATTAATTTATTTTTACTCTGTGCTTACGCTCCTTCAACTGGGGAATGAGCAAGCTTACTGCGCATTGTCTTATATAAAAGTGTGACCACGACCGGCCGTATGCCATTTTTAGTACATATATTTGTTTGTTTAGTATATTTTTTCCGATACCGGTATAATTCGAATTTTCCAACACTGCCTTGAGGCCATCTTTACACTAGAGGGTAGAGCTGCAAAAATATCGATGGTAGTCCCATCGATAGTTTTGATAGTTTGCGGACTAAACCTCGATATTATCGCGATAATATCGCTCAAATATAAACATTAAGGGTATTCATGTAAAAGCAATATAATAGGGGTATTCCTTAAGAAAAAAAATTATTTTATGAAAGTTGAGCAATTATGGAAATTTCCATTTTCAATTATTGACAATTAAAAACGCAATTAGTTTAAATTCAAGTGAGATCTTTTTTAGTACATATTTGGAAGGAGAAATTAAATCACATTTCTTTGGTTAAAAACCAATTTTTTTTAAACAAATAACAGTTTGTTAACGGTTTTTGGCTTCAGTGACGCCCGTCGATCAGAGATTGTTTAGCCCGCCTTGGAAAACATCCTTTACGATTCCGTCGAGGTTGCCGGCATGCAGAGGCCCTGCTTAGCGCTTATAGCCAGTTGGGGCATCTCTAATTCATGTTGCTGCAGTTATACAAATTTTAAAGAATAATACTTAAACCTTTTATTAACTTACCTTCCAATACTCCAATGGGTCCTGATTTTCATCAATGTTCATCTTCTCGAAATACTGCCTTATCTATATTATGGACTCAACTTTGTTGGACCTCTGTTTCAATTCTATATATTTTTTTTACAAAATTGAGTAGCGAAGATTTCGGCTTTGGTGGTTCCGGTGGTTCGGTGGTTAAAATGTGTTCCTTGTTGGTATGGGGAGAAGAAGAAATGTTTTTTTTCAAGTAGAGATACGGCTTGCTCCGCATTAAAGTGGGACCTGAAACCCTCTTTCTTAAACCGAGGGTGTAAAATTGTGGCCTTCAAAGGGAAACAGTCGTTTCTTACACTTCTCAACTAAAAGTGCGCACAGTTCTTCGCTTTCTTTTGTTCTTAACTGCTCTCTTTTTTCGTACAAACTCTGCACAAGTCCATTCGATATGGGTATTACGCATGATACAGTAACTTTTGTACTCGAAGATAATTGAGTTGTAACTTCATCGAAAGGAGCAAGTAAGTACTTTAAATCCTCCAAGACCGCAACATCGTCTGCTGTCAGGGGCTCCGGCGCCTTGGACATGCTAAGAAGAACGGGAGAAATATACTCCTTGGTCAACAGTATGCGCTCTACCATTTTGAACGCGCTGTTCCAGAGCTGGAAAATCATCGATGTTTACCTACATCGATGTTTCGATGTTTTTCAGAAAAATACATCGATGTATCGATACATCGAACTTTTTTTTGGGTGTAATTTTGAAAAATGTTTTTACCCCATATTATATTATAAACGAATACCACAAATAAATCCAATGTGTAAGCTCATTATAAAAAAATTATTCTTTACTTGAGATCCATTGTTTTCTGATTTTGTTTCCTGCAAATTCAAAGTGAAACTTAAACTACTCGTTCAACAAAAAAATTAAAATTAAATCACAATTCAATTAAGAATAAAATAAATAACAATATAAAGTTCTTCTCAAAAAAATAAAAAAAGTAACATAACTAAAACTAAATTATCCAATCATTTTTGTTTAGAAATAAAACCATATTGACATTTTTTGGTTTTAGCGAGCTTCTCTTCTCGCTAACAACTAGTCCAGCTTTACTGAACATCCTCTCACTTTCAGTAGAGGTGGCCGGTACGCAGAAGTATTTAAAAACGCATGTTTTGAATCCGGCGTCATTTGATATCTATTGTCAGAAGAAATTGGATTTTTTGAACCTTCCAATAATCCAAAGGGTTTTGGGCAGGGTCCAAATTAATCGCATTCAAGTATTTTCGCAAAGCCAATATGGAATCCTCGCGACCGCTTTGAATTTTTTGAGTTTGATTAGTTTGTAAAAAACTGAATAATAGGTTGGACTCTGCTGTGGATTCTGGTGTTGGCGGGCTTGAAAATGCAGAGGATTTTGTTGGAGCATTTATGAGCGACAGTTCATCCTCCAACGATTTAACCCCTTGGGAGAAGTTAAATGGATTCCAAAATCCCTCCTTTTTGAAGCGAGGGTCTAAAATTGTGGTCATTCGTGTTACCGTACGATTTTCATAGGGGACCAATCTTTTATTGACCCCTTGAAGTATGCCATCACAGACATCTTGACCCACCTTAGTCTGGAGATTAGTTTTCATGCCTGTCAGATTGTGTAAAATATCACAAACAACCGGAATCACTGAAGACACTGTCACAGAAGTACTCGAAGATGTGTGTACCGTTGCATGCTCAAAAGGTGAAAGTATTGCCTTGTAATCCTCCAGAATGGATATTTCATCAGATGTTAGCGGCATTAACCATTTGGGCGTGTTTAGTAGCACACTTGCGATGGCAACCTTTGTGATCAAAATTCTGGCCACCATATAATAGGCGCTGTTCCATCTTGTAGGACATTCTTGCTTTAAACTATAAGGACGTTCGCGTTCCTGGGCCTCTTTAAACTTGGCATACGCAATTGTGCTACTTTTAAAAAACGAAACAATGCGCTTACACTTTTCAAGAATGGGCTTAACTTTTTCTGTAGCCAAAAAGTCCTGGACAGTCAAATTGTTTGAATGCGCAAAGCATGGAATATGTCTTATTTGCAGTATGTAATCATATTTTTGGCGTTATCTGTGACCATTGCAGTGACCTTTCCTAAATCTCTCCATTCCTCGAGTACTGTGCGTATAGAGTTTGCAATATTTTCAGAAGAATGGCTCGATTCGTCGAGGAGCTTTTCAGTGGACAAAACAGCGTTGCGCAATTGGAAATCCTCTGTTATGAAATGGCACGTCACAGTAACGTAGCACTCGTTGGCCCTGGAGGTCCAGCAATCTCAAGTGATTGCACAGTGCTTTACGTTTTTTAAAAAGGTGCACAATTTGGCCTTCTTTTCATTGTTGCATTTGCCATCGAAACATTTCTTAAGGTGGTCCGTGAAGGCAATTCATACCTTGGATCAAGGAGGCTTACAAAATTGCGGAAGCCTTTATTTTCCACCACTGAAAAAGGGCGCAAGTCTGAGGTAACGTAGTAGCATAAGGCAATGTCCAATTTTTATTTGCGGTTCGACGACGGTTCGCATTTTTTGTCAATGAATGACAGAATTGAGGGCGTCTGTCTTTGTGGCAACTCGCTTATTGTTAAAGTCGGATGAATGGCTTTTAAGTGGCAAGACAAGTTTGTCGTATTGCCACTTGTTTGGTAGGTTTTACCACATTTTATGCACTTGGCTGTCTTGCCATCAGCCGATTTGTCAAAATAGTTCCATACAGAAGATTGCCCATATTTCTTCCGCTTATTTGGGACCGTACCTTCTTTCTCTTGACAGGCAACTATATTGGACAAAAAAATCATTACAAATCATATACATTCTTATTCTAATTACTCTAATTACCATTGCTGTTCTGCTCTTTCAAAGTCTTCTCCATATCGAAGCGCCGTCAACACCAATATTTGTCGAAATCTATACCAGTTTGAACGTATATTTTAGTTTATTTTACTTAATTGATCAAAAATGTGCTTAGCTTACCAGGATTCTTTCCTGCCAAGTAGTGATGGGTAAAGAGGAAACATCGAACATCGACATTGAAAACCTCGATGTTTCCCGAGTTTTGGAAAACATCGATGTATCGATACATCGCCGATGTTATTTCCAGCTCTAGCGGGTACATACCTCTTGAATTAAGCTGTACGGCTTGTCGACTCCTTGCGCTTTCTTAAACTTCTCGTAGGCGATAGTGCTGCATTTGAAAAATGTGACAATACGTTTGCATTTAGTCAAAATAGTTTGAATTGATTTTATAGAAAGCGAGTCCTGTACAACGAGGTTTAGGCAATGCGCATAGCACGGCAGATGTCTCTTTTCTAGCAGCATGCCTTTATCATGCTACTAGCATTATCTGTTACTATGGCGCAAACTTTTGGCAACAGATTCCAGTTAATCAGTTCTGCGCGCAATGATGATGCGATGTTGTCAGCAGAATGGTTTGTTGCACATAGGAGTGGCTGCGTTGACAACACTGCCGATCTCAGCAGGAACTTTTCGTCAGTGAAGTGCACCGTAATGGTCAAATAACCTGTTTTGGCCTTGCTTGCCCAGCAGTCCATTGTAATTGCGCACTGATCGACATTAACAAGAATGGTCTGCAGTTTTACAGTCATCTCCGAGTAAATGTTTTGAGCCGTGCTGCTTTTTCACTTTGTGTTGAAAGTTAATGATAATACTTTTCCATTTTTATACTATTTTTACCATTTTTATACCGTCGTAAGTCACTGCAGAGCAAATGGTGCCTCTTATAGATTCATATCCGCCACAAGCCCCAGCAGAAGCTCTTTTTTCCCCGTCTCCTATATTTTCCCCTGAGAGCAAATTTTCCTGGCTTCCGGGAGAAGTTTCCTGTGCATTGCAGTCTGTATTGGACAAAATGATACATAAAACATAATAGAGATCCATTTACTAAGATATATCTTACTATTTGGCAATGCACTGGCAAATCACCCGAGATGCCACCATGCAAAAAACCCTGAAAGGGCCCACAAACATATCATCGTACATAATCAGGGTGTTCCCTAAGCTGTTGAATTGCTGAATTGTTGAATTTTGGTCAGCTGTTAATCAGCTGTTCCATACAAAGTCAACTTTCAGAAATTTCAGCAATTCAGCAGCCTCGGGGCTGTTGAAAATTTTGTTGAATTGCTGAAAAACAGAGTTGTCGCTGCTCTCGACTAAAAGTAAGACTCTGGTCACTTCTAAACATGGTGGAATTGCAATTTTAAAAAATATGCAAATAAAGGATATGTGATAGGATGCTGCCTGTCAGCAGTTATAATTGTTTGGTGTTTTGGCTTATTTTCGGCATTTTCCTTAATTTTAAACATAATCTTTGGCAAACACAGTCTGGCAATTTGACAATCTGACAACCAGCTGACATCTTAAAATTGACAATTCAACATGGAATTTTTGGGATCGTTCCCATAATTGCTGAAATTTTCTGTTGAATTTTCAACAATTCAGCAATTCAACAGTTTAGGGAATACCCTGAATGAAAAATGGGCTCGTAAACTTTAATACATTTTGTTCACAGCTCTTTGAGTAGGCTTCTTCTTCGAAGATTTTTCCAATTATTTCCGCCAACGCCATTGATTAAGTGCTTTTCCGTTTTCTTCAAGTTTGACCGTCTTTATTTTTCATTAAATGTCAATCCAATCGAGACGCAATACAATCACAATCTATATAGACTGCGATCATATTTGCGCTGAGAAGAAAACAATATTTTGAATGATATTAATAATATCGCACAAAATAAGAAATCTTAATTAGATTTTCGGAATATTTTTATTTCCGTGGATGTCGTCATTTCGAGCTTAAACATCCTTAAACACGGAACAGTCCGGAAAATCCACAACCCACAGCCCAACTCTAGTGCAATTGGAATCCTTTTCGCCGCCCGCGTTCCCTAGAGGGCGCTCCTCTCTGCCAAAACCAGTTTCCCCTTTTCACCACATTGGCGCGATCAAATGTTAGATTTAAGCGATTTTCTAACAGCAATGTTATGCCGTTCAACTGCCACTGTTAAAAAAGCTGTATCTTAACATTTATGTTACAAGGAAATTGAGAGCAAATTCAAAATCAGCTAGTGTGACCATCTACCAACCGCTGCGAAATGTAGAAAATAAAAATACCATGGTCTGTCTTTTACCGATATAAATATTTATTTTTATTTCAAAAATATCGATATATTGATATTGTGATTTATTTTCACATCCCTAACAGGTGGGATTGTTTGTCTCCCTCTTTTACGGACACTTACGTTGGTGCTATCTCCCTTTTACTGACACTGACGTGACTCTTACGTTTGTCACTTACGTGACAGCGGCGCACAAAATAGCGATAGTTATCAAATAGAAAAATATCTCGATATAAATTTTTATTTTTATTAAAAAAAATATCGATACTGTTATTTTGATGATTTCACATCCCCACCAGCGAAAACAAAAACAAAAACAACTCGGCGCGGCAAGACACAAACTCGGCGGAGCGCACGAAATCGCGGAAATTCGCCCTCTCTTTCGCTGGAACATAACGGACGCGAGTCGCGGGAAATTGTTCTGCGCTGCGGAAAATCGTCGGATGGCTAGGCCTAATACTATGCCGAGGCGGAAAAGTTAGTGAATGAAAAGTGCGAAAACACGGGGAAATACCGTGAAATACATGGAGTTGAAATAGAAGAAATTCCACGAAATACAAGTGCGGCGATTTGCGTGTGCGGAGTGCCCCGGTGTGTGTGTGAAATTCACGGTAAATAAATAAATAAAATTCGTGTGCACACACACACACACGCCTCGTATTTTTGTATATACACAGCATGTTGTGAAGTTGCGGCGCAAAAAGAAAGCACGCGAATAAAACATAAGAAAATTTAATTACGCCTGCGTCTGGGAAAGTGCGTCGTTCTATTTTGAAATCGATACCAAAATAAAAAATACAAGAAAAAGTAGGTGACAAGCAACAACGACAATGCCCAGCAACAACAACCTTGCAGAGAGGTATGTAACGAGAACAACAAATACAAATAATAATAATAAAAAGAAAATGAAAAGTAGTAGTGAAAACGTAACTAGAAAAATACTCGACGAAATTACTACGCAGCAGCAATTTATGCCAAGTTGTTTTTGCTCTCCCCTCCCCGCCCCTCTCGCCAACCGGCCTCTCTTGTTCCTTTTGTTGTTGTTCCATATCTATCATATCTTCTTCTTCGCTCGCCGCTTTACGTCTCCGTTTTGTGAATGAGCAGCGCAGCCAGCATTGTTCGCCCTCTCTTTCGGTCGCACCCGCCCTCTCTGGCGAGCGGAGAGCGGCTGCGCGAAGAGAGGCGGAAAAGGAATGAAAGAATTTGGATTGCTGCCGGTTCCTGTGTTTTTGTTGTTGCACGCACTTTGAAAAGCGGTACAGATAAGTTACCAATTAAATAAATCCAGCATTAAGTGTCATTGACACATTGTAATGCGATTTGGATCTAAGTATAAATATCAGTTTTCCGTAGTTTATTTTGTACTTTACCTTTGAGGCGAGGAAGTGCAGTTAAAAGTAATACATGTGAATAAATGTCTACAATTTTGTATTTTGAAAAACCGAAAAGTAGATAGGACTCACAAAAAGTACCCTATTTTCCATATTTAGCCCCTTGCAATTTAAAATTGGATTGTTTTCAAAATTATACTTGAAAGTGTTCCACAAAATTAGTTTATATTTACAATTTTCAATAATATGTAAAGGATAAAATTGTCGTTCCAAATTATAATACTTAAATCTTGTTTTATATTTCTTAAACATTTTTTTACACAGTTCCGGATAGAAAATTTTAAAAGAAATTTCTAAAACTTACCACCAATATTTCTAAACATTATTAAAAATATATTATACTTTGGTTATCCCCCAATCTCGTAAAATGTCTTAAAAACTGCTTAAAACCAAGCTCCCTTACTTTTTTGCTTTCCCACATTTTGGCGGCCCCAAATTAAAACTCCAATTAAAAACCATATTTGTATTCAATTTTTTTTATCAATAAATGTTGTGCCTATTCACCTGTTGATTTGTCAAGGTTTTGGTTAAACTTTTTTTGCTTTTAATTTTTTATTGTGGAAAATGTTGTTTACTCTTATTTTAATGTTTTTAATTAACAACAAAGTTGAGCACAACATAATTTCATTGGTTGTCAAAAAGTCATGACAGTGCATTTTTGGTTTTATTTTGTTTCCATTAATTTGACACTCTTAATTAGTGTGACCAAACTTTGAATTTTGGAAATGTATACCCAAATAATATGTTGCCGTTTATGTTGGTAATAATTGATGTGTTTTCTCTTAATTAAAAAACAGAAAGATGACTGTAAAACTTTTATGAAATAAGTCAACAGATAAAGTTTCTTGTGGGCGGCAACCTACTTTTCAGAATAAATGTTCTAAGAAAACGAATTAGTTTAAAATGTTTTTTGTCGCAGTCCATTGGATATGGTGTATCCATCCTTTTTCCTGATGTGCTTTTTAAGCTCAACTTTTCTATATAGATAATTTTTTTCTTGTTAAAAAAAATTTATTGTAACTTGGCAAATATTTCTTATGAATCAATAAGGTAAGGTCAGTGTTATTGTAAATTCTCTAGCTAGAACTTCCATTTCGCCTTAGTAAGTCGATTCATACATATGCAGTGGTTAAACTGCACTTAAGTCACAATATAATTAAGAAACTTGGAATTAAAGTAAAAGGCAGAAGATTTGTGGACATTAAAGCCAGATACACGGATTAATCGACAACGGGAATAGAACAATGATAATATGAGGGTCTGTAATTGTACTGGAATGAAACCGAGCGTGGTGCAAAATAGGGAAAACATTACACAAGTAACTGGGGATGGCGGAGATATTACGGATAGTTGGTCTTGGGGGAGGGAAGTGGGAATATGTGGGGATGGGTCCGCCTGCTAATTAAAAAGCATAAGCACTAATTGGCGTGCCGCTGCGCTTGCTGTTGCTATTTGCGTTGCCGTTGGACTGCCCACTTGCTGTGCTCTTATTATATTCGCGTTATTATTGTATAATAAGAGAGAAATGCCATAAAAAATTGGGAGAAGGGGTTAAAACAACAGGCGAAATCGAAACAAAAAAAAGCAGCCAAGAATTGCGCATTTTTGTATTAATCATGCTATATTTTTGACGAGGCCCGAGGAATGTTGGCCAATGTATTTGTATTTGTGCGTAATTTATTTATTTTTAAATCGAGTTTGCCTGCCCGCCTTTCATTTGTGTGTGTGCGAGCATAAGTGCGAGTGTGTGTGCTTGTGCAAGTGTGCGTGCTTGCGACAAAAATAAGTCGCCGCAAAAACAAATTGCTGAAATAGAACCAAAATAAAGCAGAAAAACCGAAGAGGGATCTATCGAGGATGAGGCAATGACGGAACCCCCCGGGCCAAGTTTGTTTTTGTTGCTTTAGTTTCGTTTTATTATTTTATTTTCGTGCATGTTATTTTTGATATTGGCTTTTTTATGGTGTGGCAAGAAACCGGAAATTGTTTGTCCGGCTATTGTTGATGACGTATGACCATCCAGTCGTTGGCAATTTTGGCGCATAATTTGGCCACACTAATTAACAGCGGCGAAACGTAAAACAAAAACACACCGACAGCAACAGCAACACCAACACAAATGCCACTACTAAAAACAAAACCAGAAAAAACCGAAACCGAAAAAAGATTTCTAAACGTAGCTGCGCACAGATTGGAAAGAGAGGGAACGATTGCCGAAAGAGAGTGGCCGGTGATAAGCCCATGTGTGTGTGTGTGCGAGCCGAGCGAGACAAACAGACAGGTGTCATTGACCTTTTTCGCTGCGAAACAACACACACACACAGCCAAACAATTTTGTGTGCACTTTTTTCAGCTGCGTTTGCTTCTCTCCCTCCTCCCCTACTATTCTCTCTCACTCACTCGCCCTGCTGCTGTTGTTTTTCGCTTTTGTTGTTGCTGCCTTCACTGCTTATGCTGTGAACTGCTTGGCCTTGAACTTAGACGCGCGTCTTCTAATCGCTCCACACTCCCCCTCCCCTCGCTGCCCCGCCCCCTCCACACCCACACATGCATGCACGCACTGCGAGTTTATTGCTCCATTGTTGTTGTTGCTGTTATGTCTGATATTTATTATTATAATCGGATATATTAAACTATTGGTGTTATAACAACCAAAAAAGAAAACACTTTTTGTGGTAGTCTGGGTAAAACTCATATTTACCTTTGATTTGTCTTTAATTCACAATCAATTCTTTAATATTAAAAATGTTATTAGGATTTAAAAGGGCGGTAAGAGATAGGTTCTGAATTATGTTGATGGAAAGTTTTTAAAACCCCAAGTATCCCAAAAGATCCAACTGTTAATTTATGTTTACCTCATAATATAAAAGAAAACAAATAACCTTTGCTTTTTAAACATAGGAAATATTAGATGGAATATTTTATTAAAGATTTTCGTAAAACATACATTCTTGAGCAACGGATTAAAAACAATTTATTTTAACAATCGATCGTCAAGGTGATCCAAAATTCCGTGGAATCACCTTTCACTTTTTTGTTATTATTGGTTTGAGCTCTGCATTTTGGATCATTCCCAAATTGGTATTAATTACGCAAGCGTTGTTGCTGCCATTTATTTTGCCATTTCGAAATGCAATGTATTTGCGGTGTGAGTCAACTTGTTTTCGACGAGCCAGTCGCATTTAAGTGATTTTATTTGCATTCGGCTCGCGGAAAATCGAATGAATCGGAATTGATTGTTCCAAGAAGCGCGTTGCGAGGGCCGGAATAATGATTCACATGCGGACTCGCATCTCTCAGTTAGCCATCCAACCATCCATCCATCCAGACATCAGCACTCACCCACCCATCTTTGCACGCAGCTGCTCCCGAATCTTATCACGGGAAGAGGGTCCAAGGTCCAAGTAAATAATACCCATCCAGTAACGGTAATGGCAATAACAAATAGTACTAACAAGAAGGAGAACAAGAGTGAAAAACTTGGAGCACCACGCACACTTGGACCCAACAACACATGACATAGTCGACGTTCGTCAGTCGGTCGTATGACGAGAGTCCCCCCGATTTCCCCTCGAAAAGTCTGCACTCAGTCGCCTACGCATGAACACCGAAGACAGGGACAGATGCGGTCAATATAATAGATCTGCAATATTATAAGTACCTAATAGTTGGACCTTAAAATAGGATTATACTTTAAAAATCTCACAAAATGGATTATTATATTTCCCCAACTAATGATAAGAAATCGTTTTCTATTTCTACTTATGTCTAGTAATTATAATAATACTAAGCAATATATTTAACTGATAACTATTGGATTTTGTCTACTTTAAAAAGCGATTGCAAAAACACAATATATTTTAATTTTAGATGCTAGCTTTGATTGCTATAAACCACGCAAGACTTTCCTAACTTGGGCTATGACTCACCGAGGAATTATAATATCTTCACCGCAGCTGTGCACACCCAATACAATTATGGTTTTCACTATGTGATTTAAAGACAGCAATAGCAAAAATATTATGGCAAAAGTAAACTATAATAAACTGCTGATGAAAATGGCAACTAAAGCTGCAGGAAATTTGGGGGTTGGGGCGTGACGGGCGGTAGACAGGCGATGACGTGGTGTTTATACGGTTACTGGATCTTGTGATCATTTTGTATGCGACGTCTTCTCGGGGAAGTGTTTATTCGGTATCTTATTCGACGGCACACACACTCGAACGGAAATAGCACACCCACAAGAATCAACAATTGGCCAATGGCAAGTTGTTTGTTTTGATGTTTTGATTCCAGATTATGGGCAATCTCTGCGGATGGTGACTAAGGATTAAGAGCTTATCAAACTAGTTGTCCGTGATTAACCACGATAAACCCGTGGAACATGGCCCCGATTACTTATAATTCAATTCCTGTCCATTGTTATGACTAATAACAAGCCTATTTACATAAGCTTATGGAGTTAGTTTACCCAAATATCTTTTTAAATATGTATTATATTAATAGCTCCTAACTTGAATTGCTAAGTAAGAACTTCTTTAAACTAGAAGGCAACCAGAAGAAACTAATTATTGGAACGTATTGAACAGATTGTGAAATGATAATGATGATCATTTAGCTTGTGAAATATTTTTTATTGTTCGCTTTGGTGTTAAATTAAGTGTTTTCGCCGTTAATTTATCTTCAGATATTATCTTTTACGATGCCGTTTGTTTTTTGTGGCAAATTATATATGAAAACCCACAAAAACTTCTTAAAACCAGAAAGTAACTAGAAGAAACTAAGTTTCAGGCAAAATAATATGCTGAATACATTTTATAAATAAGCACGATGATCATTTAATAGGCTTATAAAGGTGACTTTAATGGTCATGCAGGTTGTGATTTATTATCGTTTTATATACTTTTGAAATTGGCAGTAATATATTCGATTTTTTCTTGGAAAATATTCCAACAATTATTTGATAACACTTTAGTAGTCTGGGGTTTGTTTCTTACTCTATTATTCTTAATTTTTGATCCTGTTATTAGCATTACGAGCAACAAATGTCTGCCCCTTATTTGTTATTATTGCCCGTTCTCTTTTTGACAATTTAATTTTCTCCCTGTCTTCCAGATCAGCCCGTCCTGCTTGCACTGCCTATTGTTTTTGCTTTTTCGGCATTTTGCTTTGCGCAGTTATTTGTTTTTCTTGTTTTTTAAAGATTCCGTTTTCGTATTGACATTCGTTTATTATTTTCCGTTGGCAGCTTTCGAGTGTGTTGGTGTAATAAACAACACACGTGGTTGCACTTCTATGCATGCCATCTCCCTCCGACACCCACACGCTGCAGGCCAAAGAGAGTGAGTGAGAGGGAGGGAGATGTTCTATTTTGCTTTTGATAAAGTGCGTGCTGCTGTTTGTCTTTTTATGGTGATGTGTGGCGATGTGTGTGTTCCGCGAGTGTACGTTCGTAGGTGTGTGTGAGCGGTGTGGCGCTTGGAGCATTTTGTTTGTGTGCTGCTAGCGTCGACGCCGACGTCTCCGCTGGGTGGGCGGCTGCGCTTCAATTTTATACCCGTTACTATTCGAATTAAACGGGTGTATTGCATTCGATCAAAGGTGCGAAAGTTATTGAACCCTATAAAGCAAGAAAATATTTTTAAAAAACCACTGGTCATCAAATCTAATTGCCCAGGTTCTCAATCTCCATTAGAATATGTTTTTATTTTTAGATAAAAAACAAATTTAAATGTTAAGATCATGAATCTGCTGAAATAATAATATCATTCAATTTATGAATCAAAAAATTGAAATGGAATTACATATTAAATAAATTATTACTTATTTTTCCATTTGTATTTTATAAATAAAATAAGCAAACTTTGTATTTATTAAAACAGAATCGTGAACAAAGGGTATCTCTAAGTCGAAGCACGCTATCCAAGCGTTCTTTCTTGTTTTCGCTGCTTTGTATTGTATTTATAGTCATTTTCATAAACATTACGAGATAAGCCCAACGCCCGCTCACTTTTCGTTTTCCCCCCTTTCTTCTATTCTTGGGCTTTTGTGCGTGGGCATTTTGCGTTGCATATCTATTGATTGGCTTTCGGATTTGCTGACGGCATTTTGTATTGCTATTGTTGTTTTAGTATTTTTTTTCGTATTCCAAGTTAAAATGTTGTTCTTCTTTTTGCAAGTATTTGTTTAGCTTTCTTTTCTAATCGCTGGGGCGTCAACAATGTTGCCGTTATTTTTTTCCTTTTTCTTCGGTGCGTTCTTTCGCCCGTGAATGACCTTCGGCTGTCCCGTTATTTTGTTTTGCAAATTCTATGATCGGTGATCTTCAGATTGCAATTCGAAGACGATATTATGGAAATTGATCGATGATCAGTGAAAACAGGGTATTTAAAAGAAAGAACGTTTCAAAAAAATAATATACATATGTACATATATAACTTATTATTATTTACTTAACGTGAGGATTTCAAATTGTTCAGGATTTATTTTCTAGGAACAAATTTGTTTGATGTATTTGTCTACCCCAGATTAAAATACATACACAAGTTAACTCCATTTTCCAGTTAAGCAAATCTAACATTTTCCGCTTATTATTCTTAGACTTTTGGGTTGTCCATTAAGAGTTCCGCTTAAATCTTTATTCAT
Source organism: Drosophila subpulchrella (assembly GCF_014743375.2). Taxonomy (NCBI): domain Eukaryota; kingdom Metazoa; phylum Arthropoda; class Insecta; order Diptera; family Drosophilidae; genus Drosophila; species Drosophila subpulchrella. Next base: position 2,232,975 of record NW_023665577.1, read on the forward strand.
GAACTACTTGTGCTCAGCAGTGGCCCGTCACTTTGCTTTAATCTCGTACGTTGTCACCTTTATTCTTGTTGTTTGTTTTTGTTGTTTTTCGCATTTCCATTGAAGTGGAAAAATGAGTGAGGCCAGGAAACCTGAAATAAAACCTTTTTTCGCCAATGATCTTGTGGCGTAGAGTTGGGCTCATTAAATTTTACACTATAAACTCGGCCTCTTCCTCTTCTCGGACCCTTTTTGTGTCGTCTTGCCTGTCTGGCGGTCTTCTTCTTCTTGCTCTGTGGCAGGCAGCCTGCCTGTTGTTTCATGTTGGCATCTCACTCGCACATGCTCCTGTCCCTCTCACTTCTTTCTTCAAAATGACGTGTGCGCGGGAAGTTGTTTCCCAAGTGTTTCGTGGAAATTCCAGGCCACAACTTCTTGAACTACTTCATCATGTAAATTGTAAACTAAACCCAAGTTTCAACTCTCTCCCTTGTTTCAGTGCTGTCTCTGTCGCTGTCCTTATCCCAAGCCATATGGCCGTCTCTTTCGCTTTGTTTGCCTGCCTCAACAACAGCCATCGAGAAGACATTTTTATGATTTTATTTTAACTGTACTCGTAAATTTAGCGATTAGTGGACGCGGTCTTCTCCTCTCTTCTTCTGGCTGTTGTGCCTCTTCTTGGACACACTGCCACACCTCCGCCGCCTCCTTCTCCATCTTGTGGCTACCTTTTTCTCCCCTCCTGCGGCCCCCTTATAGCAGCCCAGCTCTCGTTTCGCGTGCTTCACGCGCCCAACGCGGCACTCCATATACCATACATCGTGTTTTCATACCCTATAAAGGGGGTACAGAAGATTCTTCTTGCTATAATCCGCATATCATACCTTAAATAAATGGTTTTTGATGGAGGTTTAGAGGTCAAAAAGCTTAGGAAGAAAGTATACTAAGAAAGATCTTAATGTTCGGAATCTATTCTCTTTTGTATTTAGAGTATGTGTATGTTTCAGTACTTCTAACTAAGTGGACCTATTTAAATAATATTTCCTATCATGAGGAAAATTATATAAACAATATACTTTTTTTTGGAAATTCGTTATGTGGGACGCTGTTTTAAAATTGTTTGCTCTCAGTACTATTTTCCAACCAATATGTAGGTGGGGTTTCCCGATCACTTAATCAGAACCAAACAACTTTGATCAGCATTTTCTATTTTAATTGTTTTTAATGTATTTCAGATGTTAGGCTTAATTTTTTCTGATATTTTGGGTCGGTTCGGTTTCGACAACACACGCATATCTTTTAAGAACAAAGGGTACTCGAAGGTTCGGGGTTTTTAGCACAGGGCCATTCCGCTTTTTGTTGTTTCTGGCGCTGCTGCTGCGACTGCTCCTTTTAGCCATTGTCGCTGCCGCCCCCTGGCCGCTCCACAAACAATGCGACTGCGGCACTCAGCAGACAAACAGACCGAGGGACGGGGCCGAAAGGAGGCGGAGAAGGGCCGGGCCAGAAGAAAGGCCGCCGTCTGGCCAAGAGAGCTCCACTCTCGTCTGGCCCGGTCCGCAGCCCCCGCCCCTCGGCACACTGCCCTCCCCGCGGCTCCTCCTGCGGCACCCACTTTGTGTCACTGACTGTCTGCTGATGTTTGCTTTTGCAACATTGTTGCACAAGTTTATTTTTAGACACATTTCCATGATGTTCCGCTTTTTTGTCCGCCTGCCACGCTGACGCTGCACATTGGCCAATGGGCGTTGGATCGGTGGCTTTCCAGGCCCGAACCCGAGTCCTTGGTATTGTGGTTGCCAAAGAAATCCCATCAAATCAGTGCCAAATGTACGCTGGGAATTTCTTTTCCCCTAATTGACTGCCTCTAATTGACTCTAAAATGTCTATAATTAGTCTCCGAACTCGTTTTTCTACAGCTTTAGAATGGGTTCAGCCCAGCGTATTGGTAAACATTTTTATTGACTCATAAAAGAATACATTTGATCGATCTCTTGATTACAGTACGTTATCTAATTTGCAAAAAGATATAAATTAATAGGTTTTGTTAAAAATTTGAATTTTGGTTAATGCTTACATGGCAAAAAAACTTGGGTAAAACTAACTAATGTAATAGTTAAATGGTGCCAACTTACCGAAATGTCAATTTGACCAACGAAAAAGTTACCTTCCAACAATAGAATTCATACAACTTACAATTTTGTTGTAGTTTTACTATTAAATAGTAACCCATGAAACAATAAAAAAACAACTTTTAATAGTTGCTAACATTTTTATACAATTATCGGTATTGCAAAATTTTTCCGAAAAAAAATTTTTTTTTTAATATAATTACTATGTAGCATTTACCTACAATGCACACTTTCGAAAAATTTAACAGACGCCAACAATTTTCACAACATTTTGTATAAGACTTAAATTACATTAGATAACTCGTCTTTTTGGCGACAAAATTCCATTTCACCGAAACTGAACCCAATGTGCTTTGACTGCATTTTAGTTTCCCCTTTTCTCTGGCTTTTTATCACGGCTACCTTCTTGTTTGTTTCGTGAGGTAATTAATTTTAGCGTTTTTTTGTTTTCTGTATTTTTGGAGGCCCGTTGCCGCTGCTGCAAATTTATGTATTTATTAGCCCCCATGCATAGGCGGTGGCTTTAAATTTTAATGGTTTTTTAATTAGGCGGCGCCGTTTGATGATCCGAACCGAACCCCCTTGCTCAAACCTCCCCTGCAACGAACCCCTTTCATTCTCATTAGCAGCCCATTGGCAGCAAACAACTAAATACTAAGCTACCAATACAGCCAACAATGTGAAACAAAGTAGATGCCACAGTGGAACTTCTACAAATAAAATTTGCGAATACAAAGTATAAATTAAGAGATAGTACTGTTTTTTTTGTGTTTTAAGTATTTCGCCAAGGCTGACTATTATTTCTTGTGCTATTCATAGCAAAGAATACAAATATAGGGAGATCCTTTCTTGGGCATACCTAATCCTTGAACTTTTTAAAACACAATTAAGTACATATATTCCTGTCTCTAAAGGATCTACATATATTTTAAACATTATTAAAGCACCACTTTTTAAACGGTGTTTTGAACCACTATTTGATTTTATTATCTCTATTAATTTAAATATATAAGTATATTTTATAATATATATTTATTATTAATAGGTCTAATTTTTCTTAATATTTACGATTTTTGAAAATGTTACTGTACGAGCTGTTTTAAAATTGATTTGCCATAAATGGGGTATCCAGATTACCTAATCAAAATATGGGAACTTTCAATAAAAAAAAAATCTTTACTAAATGTATTGTAAGTTTTATAATCCTTTTTACCCTAGTTAAAGGTAGTTCTGTTCTTTCGGTTTAAATGGGTTGGAGTGTAAACACTCGATTACGAATTACAACCACCACGACTGGAAACTACGGACTACAACTGGAACTACGTCCGCAGTTTTACAACTTTACAACCGCATGTGTAGTTTTTTTTATTGCAACCCATTTAGGCGACGTCGCTGCTTCCGTTTGCCGCCTCTTCTTCCTTCCCCTTTCCTTCCATTCCTCGCCGCTTCCTCTTTGGGCCGTTTTACGAGGTGCCTGCTAGTATTTTTTGGTAGTCACTGTACCACATTGCGCCGCAACAACAACAAAACAACAAAAACACCAGCCAAGGGCCAACGACACCGACATTTTCTGCACTCCACACACACACTCTGTCATGCCAAACTCTTTCTCTCTCTCGCACACACACATGCGTTTTAAGGGAGCGAGCGAGACAGTCGCGCGCCTTCTTTTCCATTCATAAGCGACTGCGTTTTGCTTTCCTCTTCGTTGTTGTTATTTTTGTGCCTCTGCTGGCGCTTGGCAAAAAAAATATGTAAAAAAAAATTATTTGGCGGCCTCCATCTGTGAGAAAAAATTTCTGCTATTTTATGTGTGCTCGAAGTAGTTGTTGCTCTTTTCCTTTTTGTTTTGTTTTTGTTGCGACTGCAGTTGCCGCCCTTATCACACAGACACACACTCACACACAAGTACAAGAGTGGCAGCCTCCGGATTTTCCACTCCGTACGTTCATACGTATGCCGTGCAAATCGTGATTTATTCATGCCCAAAACAAACACGAGCTGTATGCAATTCATGGTAACTTGGTGTTTTTAATGCCATTGTTTATTCAGCGTTCACCGGTTGGCAGTTATGGGGAAAAGATTCACTTTTGTTTTCAAAATTGATTGCCTCCCAAAAGGTTTTTGTAAAACAACGCGAATATTATCAATATTTGGGGAACTGTTATCATAGCAATCCTTTAAGTTAAGTCTTTAAACATAAGAAGACGTTATCAGATGGTACTTCTTCTATCTAATAATGTTTTTTTAATATCTTACAGATTATATTTGAATGTTGCACTCTTGTTTATACCCAGGTCCTTTGTATCCTTTTTATTGCCCGTTTTTATGGTTATTTTATTACCAAAATTTTGCTGCTTCGCATAAACGCATTCCTCCTACGCGTCTTCCTTTCCGCCACGTCCTTCTCCGCCACCCTCTTTCTCAGCGCCCATTCTCCTCCTTCCTCCTGTTTGTTATCGCAGACATGCGCTCTGTTTACGCTCTCACGTTCTCCTTCTCTCTTTGTCTCCACCGTTTGCGCGCGCTCGCTGTCCCTGTCTCTTTCTGTCTGGCCGCCGCCTAACTGCGCTTGCACTTTGTTGTTGTTCTTCGGCTTTTCGTCCTGTCTGCGTGTTTTTATACGCACTGCGCTTTAGCACGTCTATCCGCAAAACAACAAAAAAAAAGTGGTCGGTTGTGGGTAGGGGGACGCATGCAGACGCCGACGCTGTTCGCCTCTCGCTTGCACTCTCGCCGGTCCGTTATTAGATTTCAGTTTGTTTTCGTCCCCGTTCGCATTCGTTTTCACACATTGCGCTTCGCGTCATTTTTCGGGGTCAACGTCATCTCGAGGGTTGCCGGCGCTCTGCTTCTGCTTCTGCCGGCGTCTCTGCACGCCTCGCGTTTTTTTTCATTTTTGCGTTTCGTTTTTGTTGTTTGTGCATGTCTCGTATTTTGTGTTTTATCTCTTTCGCGTGTGCAAGCGCTCTCTCTTGGTTGTGTTGTGCTCTCTCATTTGCTGCTGCAGCACATTTTTAACGACGGGCCTCCTTGTGTGTGTTTAAGTCTGTGTGTGTGTGTCTTGATTTGTTGTCTTGACCAAAATGAATTTTTGGCCAAATATGCGAATTGTAAGCAAAATAATCTGGCTTTAAAGCCAATATTTATTCATAATTACTATGACTTGCAATTAAAAGTGCAATAAACCAAAATTAACAAGTCGATTCATTAATTTATGATACAGTACTTAATCTTTTCTAATTTGGAAAACACATTTGACCACATTTTAACCATTTTAAAGTTTATTAAACACGATTTTCATTAATTTAGTGAGGAAATTAAAAGGACAGATGTCCTATTCTATAGATGTAATCCTTGTTTTTGTACAGTTTGCATTTATACTTAACTTAAATGTTGCGTAAATGCTGCACAAATAAATAGAATATAAAAGTTAAAAACATATATTACATTAATACATTTAAATTAATATTGGTTAAAAAAAATGAAGCGTTTATTTAAAAAAAAATATTAATTTAGTAAGGAATTTAAATCCAATATCCACTATGCTATTAAAATGCGGAAATCCAAAAATCACCATCTAATTTATTTATTTATTTTAGCTTTAGTTCAGCAGTTTACCATTTTTTCTGCATTTCGCGTGCCGCACACAACACCCCACGTGACTTTTGGAGTGAGAGAGGGAGGGGGTGGTGCGGTAGAGCGAGAGAGACGCTGTCTGTCTGGCCCCGTTTCGTGTGGCGAAGGGGGGGAGGGGGTGTGGGCGGGAAGCGCACTCAAGAGGGGCGTGACGGCAGCTTTTTGATGCTTGAACTGCGCTTGTTTTTCTTGCCTTTGTTGTTGTTTCTGGCGCAGACGGTTTTCATACCCATTAAGTTGTAAATGAAGAGAGCATATTCGAATTTTTAATTATTTTAGCTGTTAAACTTAACATCTTTTATTAACCAGAACTTAAATCCCTTTTAGACAGAATTAGTTATCAAATATTGTAATTATTATCGGGATGTATACAAATTTAATGTTTTTTATACATTATTTAATTAATACACAATTTCTTTATTTCATGTTTTGATCTTAAACTAATTTTGTTAGTGTTTTTTTCTTTCGAAAAGATATTGTAAAGTCGATACAGCCGTACTTCAATTTCGTTCCCCACGTTTTTTTCGCTATTTCGGTTACGTTGAGTTTTGTTTTTTATTTTTCGGTTGCACTTTATATATTTTATATAGATACTTTTGTTGTTGTTGGTCCCACAGAAAAAGGCGTGGCCCATGAGTGCCAAAACAATACCTTACTATCTTTTTACTTTTTTTATCTGTTTTTTTTTTTTGCATTCTTGCGGCGTTGATTTTGTAATAAAATGTCGTTTGTTGTTTGATAAAGTTTTTCCTTACATTGTTTATATATTTTATATTATTTTTCCGCTTGGCTGGGCGAATTTGTTGTTATTCTGTTTATGAATTGGCGCGAAAGTTGAACGTTTTACGGCTGCTGGTCTCTTTGTTTCTGGGTGGGGCCTAATGGATATTTCTGCAAGAATTGTGAGAGTCAAGCATAAAATTATGGATTTTCAGGTGGATTAAAGTTGCACGAATACTATTTTTCTGGGTTTTAAGTGATTCTGTGGAATTTGTTAATTGGATAATGGTTGCGCTACAGTTAGCTGTTAATGGATTGACTGTACTTTGTTGCAAGAGTTATTCGAGTTGCAAATGGGTTTCTCTTGTTACATTGTAGACTAAATTAAATATTTATAATTATTGTATTATTGTTTATTATTTATTTCCTAAGTTTGATTTCAGGCTCAGTATTTGGGAAACTAAACTTTAATTTTGGGACATTTATTGTTAGCTTAAATACTGGGCCTAAGAATTAGTTTTAATTATATACAATGCATATTCTTAGTTTTTTATTTACTTCCGTAATTCAATAGTATTGTTTGTTCCTCAATACAATGGCAATTCAATTTAGATCCGAGTAAACGAAATTCTATTCTCATCACCCGCCTTTCTCTTTTGCTTTCATTTCAGTTCGGCGACGACTAAATGCATCATTGAGATCACGTGAAATGATCATCGAGTGCCGCGAAGGTGTGAAAGTAAAAATCATGTGAAAAATGTGAGAAATAGTGAGGAATGCTATGTGACAACAACTACAAATACTTGCAAACAAAAGATCAGAGAGCAACAACAACAACAACGAGAAAACCAAGAAAAATGATAACCTAAATAAATAAAATTGCTAGTCAGAAAAAACAAGAAAAACAACAAAAACCAGGGAATGGAACCAGAGAATGAGATAGGGAAATCAAGTTATAGAAGTGATCCGAATTCCGATCCCGAGTGCATTTTCTCCCCCATCTCTACCTCTCAACTCCACGGTTTTCTCCGAATTTACAATTTTCGGGTTTTCATTTGCCACCGAAGAAAGCTTTCGCCAAAAGCTGGTGGGAAAGTGCAAAGGCAGCAGTGAAGAAAAATATTATCGAAACGTGTTTGAAATTTATAACAATAAAGAAAAGCGAGAGGAGGAGGCATACATTGTCTCTGCCATTCATTATTCTCGCCTGAGGTAAGCTACACTTCTGTCGTTTTCTTCGGAGAATTCAATTACAGTAGACTATCTATCTATAAAAAATGAATTGGATACTAATCTTTAATGGAAAGGATTTGTGGGTTCAACATTTTTATAATGATGAATAGTAATTAAAATCTAAAAATGAATACACTTATTGTTATTTAATTTGTAATAACAATAATGTATATTTATTATGTGCCTAATATCTATAATTAGTTTTTCAAAAGATCCAATAACAAGAATAATAGAAAATTTAACAAAGATCTCTTGCTTTTCTGTACGTGGAAAGTTCCACTGTATCTTCGTTTGTCCACAGCTATCTCTTTCGTTGTGCTTAATTTGTGTCACATTCCAATGAGGTTGAACAAGAAGGAGACGTTTTGGAATTTTTCCTAAGAAATGTATGCTGATTTGATTGTCAATGGGAAAATTTGTGAACTAGAAGCGTGTTTCTCGGGCCAAATATAGAGAAAGAGGGGAGTAGTTCTCCCGATTCCGGATATATCATCCCCAGCTCTACTATTTCACTTTGGTATTTCCGCATGGCCCAGTTCCAAATAACTCGCTAACAATAAATATTGGGTAAATTCCGGATGGAGCAAAAAATAAAACGGAGACGGTGACCAGCCAAAGAGGGGGAAAGCTTGTGGGACAGAGGAAGGTGGGTGGTGGTAGGAGGTGGTGTTAAATGGCCTCTGATTCTAAATAATGTGTAACAAATGGCGCGTCTGTCGCAACAACAACTGCAATAATAATAACTTGGCACCGAGCGTCAGCTCCAGCAAAAACAACTGCATCAGTGGAAAATAATCAGAAAACAGGAGAAAAAGCTGGAAAAGCGTCAACTTATGGTCTGCGAATCATTGAATACCCTGAATCCCAGTTAAAGTATTTTATAGGTATATATAAAAATATAAGATATTTAATTTTTATTTATGTTATATAAAATTCTATTATAATATTAAGGATCATAAGTTGAAGTTACCATCTTCTCGCTTATTATATTTACCATAAATAAGTATAGTCTTGAAGCAGAACCTTTACATTGGATATATCCTTCAATTAATGCTAGAATATTAAAAAAAAAATTTAATTTGTGAAAGGTTTGAAATAGGTTTGCCAAACATTTGAAAATTTGAAGATCGCCCAAAAAGCAGTATTAAGTCCTTAATGATACCAAGTTAAAAAGTAGGGTAGAATCCCTACCAGACGGGATCGAATTTTAGACCAGACCGGACCCAAGGGGGCGGATGGGGAGTGCTGGAGGCAACCGACCGCATCAGCAGAAGTAGAAGTAGCAGCAGTCGCTCAATTGCACACTCACCGTCTGGGCATTTTCACAGTTTTGGAGCAGACACACTCACCAGCACCAGCACACATGGGAACCACTCTTGAGACGACGGTTGACGCCTTGAAGAGTGGGGCGGTGGGGTGGTGGGGCGGTTCGGGGCGGGGATCTATTAGTGTGTGGCACCATGTGGCATGCGGTATGCCATTGCAATTGCACAAACATTTCTATATTGCTCTAATGTATCTCTCCACGCCTCGTGGTTGTCGCCGTCTCATTGTATTTGTGGTTTTTTTTAGTGGTTGAATCGAGTCGGGCCGGAAATAGTTTCAATTGGAAAGGCAACCTGGCCGAAAGATCTGCTGCTCTGGTCACTGATAAAGCCATAAGTGGCCTCCATTCATGCGAATGTGACTGAAATGTTACAATGAACTCATTTGTGTCAAGTCGAATGGAATAAATACGAGATGCAAGAGATTTCCATTCAAATTCGAGCGTCTATATAATTGCATAACGGTTTTCAGATAATTTAAATAATAACATATAATTGCGTATATCAAAAACTTGCAAAAAAAAAAATGAACTGGAAAAACTTAACTTTAAAAATATACTTTTTCTGTATCTTAACATTAGAAACTCTTAAAACTATTCCAGGTGGCAAATATTTTTTATAGAAATTCATAGATGTCTTGAAAACAAATGCAATTTGATATTACAATTTCATTTGATTTAAAAATATTTTATTTAAATTTGTCTTAAAAACAAATTTACTTAGATTTTACATTTTCATTTCTTTTTTTTGACATTTGAAAATTTCATTCAAATATTTTCGCCATTAACAGTAGTTTAGAGTGCTGCTGATTTAAAGATACAGAAGTAGTATCTTACAAAATAGTACCAAAAAAAAACGTAAGGAAAAACATAATGGGTTTACAAGAGTTACAACCTATTATGCTAAAAGAAATATTTACGAGTTCGTGGGTTAGCTTTAGAAATCGCTTAGCTTTCCCAGCCTGAAAAAACGGTTTCGTTTACCTGTGTGAGTACGAGAAAATCACTCCCAAGAGCCTTTCGCCTTTGGGTATCCTTTTTATTATCAGTTTACGACCCGAGTTCGCCTCCCTCTCCATTTAAGCGGGAATTATGTGTGGCAACTGATATTTTCCCAGGCTCCCGGGGGAAGCCTTTAATGAGTTGAGGAGGCAGCCAGAATCTCCTCCTCCGGAGGCCCATCCAGATCCATTCGCATTCGCACTGTTGCATTTTTTTCCCTCCTTGGGCTCGGTTTGTTTTGTTTTGGGACTTTAATGGCCAACTGGTTGCGGTGAGCACGTGTTGCCTGTCAGTCATCCATCCAGCCCGTGTATTCAGTCAGTCAGTCAGTCACCCAGACGTTGATTGAGATAGCAGCCTGTAGACTGTGGACTGTAGACTGCAGACTGGTTCCGTGAGGAGAGCACGGGTCTCTATGAGGGGGCGTCTGAGGGTCTGAGGGCCTCAGAATCTCAAAATCCGAGAGTTGTTCTTTTTGGGGCGTGCCCCTCGTTTCGTACCGATTTCCACAGACGCGCACATTCTGTCAGTTGCTCAATTAGACGCACTTCCGCTGCATTTCCCTTCTTTTCCCGGTCGCTTTATTTCTATATTTATTTCCGTTTTGTGCGTGTGATTGATGGCCGACTGCTGGGCAATGATGTAACCAGAAATTAAAACGGATGTGAATATGAAAACGAGACGAAAAGTGGCGGACGGGTCGGACTAATGTCGCGATTAAGATGGGGGCAATAAAAAAAATTCAAAATAATAAAAACAGTGTTGCGTCTCCTAAAATATCACTTCTATTTTAATCGGCTGGGGTCAGAAAATGAGAAACGTGGGGCCTTTAAAATAGTATCTTTCAGATGCTATTATTTTTTAGAATATACTATCAAGTTAACTCGGTGTTCTAGTGGGTGGAATACTATTTCGTAGTAATCCTGTTTGGTTAAAAAACCCAAGATTCATCGTGTTATAGGGAATTATTGTCTAGATTGTATTTCTTGTAAAATGAGTTAATAATAAGAACAAGGGAATAACTTTTTTCTGTGTGGATTTGTTTGTGTACCCACTGTTTTCCTTTTATGCGCTTATGTCCAGAGACAGTTAACATGCCGTACCAATTTCACTTCCCCTGGAGGCACTTTCCCTCCCCCTCCCCCAGTTTTCGCTCTCTTTCCCGCCGCCGTTGCTGTTGTATCCAATAAACTAGTAGCAACAGCTGCAGGCCGCAGACGACAATCGAAATGCGAAGGGTGTAAAGTGGCGCTGCCACATTCCAATGTCTGTAGCTGTAGCTGCATCTCTTCCTTTTTGTTGTCAAGAATGCCGGAGATGAAGACGAAGAAGAAAACGAAGTTGAGGCAGATGAAGCAGCCGCAGCAGCCGCAGCAGCATTAATCGTGGCATCATCTCATCGACACTCTCCATGTAAAAATCACGTTTCGAGTTATGTGAACGGCGCGTGAATGAGTCGAAGTCCAGAGTTCGAATCGTGCGGGAAAGAGACGGCCAGCTGGCAGCGGAAAGAGACGGGTAGAGCGTCCGTCTGCGAATGCGATCGAGCTGAAAATGCAGACTTAATTCGCCGCGAGAGGGAGAGATCATTTTCTCGATTTGTCCCGGAATGTGCGCTTTCGTTACCAGAACTAACTTCATTCGCCTGGAATTTGAGTTTCCTTAGTGCAGTGAACATATTTTTATTGAAGTTCAATCAGTATTTTTACGTCTTTTGAAGTTTAATAAGTTTATTTGGAGGTACAACAGTTTTAGAAAGTTTAATATCTTGGATGTTCTTTATAAAGTGTCTTATTTCCCTTCATTGAAAAGTTTCTAGAGCTTAAAGTCTGTAAGTTGCATCTTTTAACAGAATTTAATTTTCGTTTTGTAGTAAGATTATGAAAAAACCTATATGACTAAAAAGTATGAATGGTAGTAGCATAAAAATTGCTTAAATACCAAGTCGGATTATTTAGAACATGACACCTTAAAAACAATGTAATACATTAGGTGTTTCTTGCTTTCAATAGTCTAATATGAATACAAAGTATCGTGGCATTTTTATTGAATCATAAAAACCTGGTAGACTTATGCTCACAGGCAATCAGTACTGTTTTAAATACCACGACGGATTATTTAGAACCATAAGACTGCATTTAATCGTTGTCCATAAAAGACTCGTATAAGAGAGCTTCTATGCAATAAACACGCAAACATTGAATATTTCGAACCCCTGGAAGAGGTACAAATGACAGATAATGCCATAAATAAGCGTACTCCATCTGTCATTTAACTTATTTACTTTTTGTATAAATGATCGGCGGCAACCCCTTCAATGACAATTTGTTGCCGCCTTTCGCTGTCCGAACTCTTTTTCATTAAAACCAAGTTTAATGGCCATCAATTAATTTACAACGAGCAGACAAAAGGCGGAAAGGGACGGCACGAGTGTCAGACTTTATGTGTGTCATTAGGGTGCATTTTGAGTTATGCGCCTAAAAATAAAAGAGCACAGAGAAATACAGAAACAGAGGGACTTATGGGTATAAAACATTTCCGCATTCCACAATGGGGAGTCAGCGAAACAAACAAAAAAAAAAAGGAAAAGAGACGGGCGCATGCGCAGCGGTTACTGAGACAGAGACGGATAGAGGGGGTTAGAAAGAGAGAGAGAGAGAGAGAGGCAGGGAAAGACCTCGACCCACACTCGTGTGGCGCCCATAAAAACGTCATCGTTGCACATAAAACCCGACAGCAAACAATGCAGCTTGCCATTTGGCCGCCGCCGTAATAGTTTTTTAATTGCTCATAAAAGTCGTCAAAGTTCCCCGGGCTTCGTCCCTCCTCCTCCTTCCATATGTACAAATATATATACCACAAACATAACCCGTACAAGGTAAAGTCTGTTGTCCGTTTGGGCCCATTAATCACTTGGAGTGGAGGCTGCGGAAAATAACGCCACCAGGTAATGCCAGAAAACCGTTAAGCGTATGCAACAAGATCGCCGCCGCCTGTCTGCCTCTTGAGATCTTAACATATGCGCATATTCTCCAAGTCTCTTGCTTTTCATACATCCATACATTCGAGTGCTTGTGCAGAGGAAACGGAGAAACGATCTTGCTATTGACATTGACAATGTCATTGGGAGGCGGTGGGAGGGAGCGGCAGTGGGGCAGGCAAAACCAGTACACAGCATACCCAATATTTTGATACCCTAATAGTCCTATCCTACATTTAACAGTAATCTGGTTTTTAAATCTTAATTCATGTCAAAAAAATATATTGATCGTCTAAACTAATTTTTGGTTCTTAAAGTTTCTTATACAAACTATTATACCCTCTGAAAGCGAACAAAAAAGAGAAACAAGTTTGCCACCCCTCGTCCTCTCCATTTCTCTATTGGCTTTTCCTCGGGGGTAAATAAGTGACCCCTGCTATATGCTTAATAAGCTCTTCCAACTTTACAGTCCGTTCAAGGCCAGGAGATTTTTAGTTAGTTTATAAGATGGGACTTAAAAGTTTCAAGTTAGTGGTGGTAAAAAGCATAAGTCATCATTAAAAATACGTTTTCTATTTGCAAATCAACTACATATTTCTTAAACCTTCTCCTATATAGCATCTGCTGTTCGGTTGGGATCTTACTTTTATAGTGCAGTGGCTAAATTGGAGATCGCCAGCGTGATTATACGATAATGGGAGACACATGCGCATAATGACCCGGGTGCTGCGCCGTAGTTGCTGTTTTATTTTTTCCTCTATGCCGGACAAAAAGGGGTAAATTGAACCAGCGGGAGGGCGTTTTGTGCCTGGGAGTTTAGATTGGAATGTTGTTTATTGCATTTTTCAGCTAAATGTCGCTGAGACGTTGTCGCCTCCCATTGAAAAATATCAGATACTCAGGCACACAGATACTATGCATAATGACTGTGATTTTGTTGCGCCATATGCGAGTGTGTGTTTGGTTGGTATTGGCATTTGGAAAGTTAGCTGCTCTCTCGGCTGGCCGCTTTTTATAGCCCACAATCTGCAGGCAGCTTTGAGTCATTGTGCCCGTTTCTGGATTTGACATTGCAGCTTTTTGCATTTTCATGCATCCGGGATACGATGATGATAGTCGTGATGCTGATGATGATGATGTGATGCCGATTACCATGGCCATTACACACTATATATGCAGTAATGATGATGTCGGGTTTGGGTTCCCGAGGTGCGTGTGCCATGGAATCTAATGGACCGGCATGTTTGGAATTTCGCTTTATGATTTATATTGCATTCGAACTACCAGGTCGAAGACTTTTATGGCGTTTTCATTCTTAAGTCCCATTTTATCCGATCTTAAACGTCAAAATATTTTTAAGATACTCTTTGCCCTCAATACAGTTTTTCAATAACTAAATATTCATTTAAGTTTGGATCGAAAATTGTAAAAACTCATTGTAAAAGTTCGTAATTCTTAAAAGGTACTTCAGAACATAAGTAATAATTGAGCTTCACCCTACTTATTTGGTAAAATGTAAAGCCAAATTGCAACGCTCACTTGAGTCTGGGTGTTTTGGATGCCAATCAAGAGGCATTTGCCAAATGTGCAGACACAAAGAAACGTGGCCCAAATGGTCCCATGACCAAGAATACAAAAATACACGCTCGTACTCGTACTGAAATTCATTGAGTCTGCACTATACAGATGGATGTAAAGATGTATATAAAATGCAATTACAATTACAAATTGAAATGCACAACAGATGACGCCGCCTTAGAGACGGGGTCGTCTCGAGATATATGTGTATATGGTATATCTTTTCTGGCTTGGGATCTCATCTGACGAAATTGGGTAGTGGCATAGGTGAGAAGGTAGTGGCGAGAGGGGTGTCATCCCACTCATGACGACGACCCACGAGACACACAAAATATAGCAGAGCTATTCTGAATCTGCCTCATTGTCTCGTTGTTGACGTCTCTGTTGTTGCTGGCACTATTATGGCATTTACTCTAAAACTAAGGGTATGGAAGATATTCTAGGTGGAAATAGACAAATATAATCCTTACCTAGATTATAAAAAGTATTATATCAATTTTATCTGTAAATAACAATGTTTTTTTTCAATGCTAATATAAAGAAATTTGTAATGTGGAAGGGATCTAAAGAATTCACATGTAATTTAATTTTTAATAGCTAAACAAATGTTTGTATAGTGTTAAGGGTATTACAAGATGAATATATTTTCCATTGTTATTTCTTGTTGTTTTTCGTTTCGCATTCAACCGAGCGCTAATTTTCGCTTTCCTACGGCGCTTGGATGGGGCGTCAAAAACGCCCACTTTCCACTCCGTCTTCCGCCACTTGGGTTACCCTTTCCTGGGTGAAACTTTCTGTCTCAGTGGCGTAGGAAAATGTTTTTAATTACAATCATTAGAACGAAATTGATCGTGAACTGAAACACGAAAATTAAATTAAGAAAATGCAGACGTGCACAGACCACAAACTGCACCTTTAGAGCGTCCACCCCTCGGAAATCTTCCCATTGTGATTTCACTGGGGGCCTTGTTCGGGGGATGTTGCGTTGGTTGTCTCGTGTTATTTATTTTATAGAAATGCATTTTGCTATTTTTAATTTTCTCTTTCAGTTCCACACCCCCGGCGAATGCGTTTTAAAAATAAACGAAAATTGAAATTATCTTTGGGTTGCTGGGGGGAGAACAAAGTCCTTGGGGGAGTCGGCCATTAAAGAGGGAGCAACGAGAGTTCATTTCGTGAAGGGGAGGAAAGCCGTGAAAAGCGGGGCAAAGGTGAAAGGACTTAAAAGTCATTGTAGGGGAAAACTAACACGATTTCGGAAATGTTGTATTCGTATTCAACGGAAATTTACAAGATACGTAGGCTGTTCTCCATTTGGAATTCTTAATTGATTTGACGTGACTCAATCTCATGGCATTTTCTGCGACCTCTGACTAATCAGAATATTGAGGTATTCTGAATTTAAAACAACTTTAGGCCGCCATTGCTTGATCACAGTGCGGTCAAAATACAAATGACATCAGTTCCTTACTGAGTAATCGAGATCTTGAAAACATGTGATCGAGGCGATTAAGATTAATGTTGCATGGTATAAGAAAGTCTTTGGGTTTGAAAACCCCTAAAACGATTTAGGTTTTTATTTAAATTCGCAACCTATTTAATGAATCAATTGAAACATATAGCTGAACTTATATAGTCTCAGAAACCCCTGTAAAACATTTGATTCTACCCGGTTCTTCCTATAACGCTGTAATCCAATCTGGACCTTGTCAAAATGTTGATCATCAATCAGTGACCAGTTTTTTGTGTTTTTTGCATAAGCAATGTGAGCACTACCTATGTAAAAATTTACATTTACTTAGGTGCGGGGGGAGTAGACAACCCTTGGACCTCGAAGACAACCCCTTGGCAACAACCCGATCCGTTCCGATCCGATCCCATCCCAAATCCAACCCGTCTACACGGATCTTGTGATCTGTCATTACAAGCGAACGAAACGAAAAGAGGCACAAGGAAACGAGACAGCATGAGACGAAGCTGTGTGTTGTTTACGTTTTATGTAGATTTATTTTTGCCTTGCAACTTAAACGCACAGACATTTAAATTTAGCCGCGGCGATCATCTAATGGCCTCGTCCGCACACAAAAGCTGCCCATCCCGCTCCTGCCTCCGCCGGGCGGTACCGGGATCGGCGATCTGATGCTGGTCTGTTGTGGCGTGGTGTGATGGGCTGGTGTCTGATCGTCTGCCCTGCAATTTTCACACTCGAAAAAAGGGGTTTTATCGGGGGTGCCACAGAAATCGGTTAACTCTGAAATCGGGAGAAATTCACATTGATGTACTCAAGAATTCTGTCTAAAAAGTGATTTCCGTGACCAAAGATTATAAAGCTTTTGAAATAAAGTATTACTTATCAGATCAGTATCTCAAATCTCAAATTTAAGTAATGTACTTACGAATTCCTCTTAATTTTAAGATCTAAGCTTCTGTGGCATCTTTGAATTCTTGAAATATTGAACTCTTAAGATTGATATCATAAATATTACATATGAGGAGACATTCGACATGATATTTACTGGTACGACAATCTTTGACGTTTCATAAATCAAAAGCTTCAGGATTTCGTATATGGTATTTATAATTTATTTTACTCTTTTTTATCATCGACTGGCAATCAACTTTATAGACTTGGAAAATCAGTTTTGCAATAGAAGTCTTCTTCAATCCAACCGTAAGACCATTCAAGTTTCTCATGTTTTTTAATTAAAGAAGTTCACAATGATCTTCAAAGCATCATTTTTAAGATTCATACATAGGAGGTTTGAAATATCTAGAGGCTAAAGATTCGAGGGTCTTTATTTCCAAGTGTATAGAATCAGATGAGCTAAAGCCGGCTGCCATGTATCGCATAGCCCTGCCTTGTCCGTCCGTCGTGCCTGTCCGTCCGTCCGTTCGCCTGTCCGTCCGCTGTCTCCGTCTCTATCTCCGCCAATGTGTCCGTCTCTGTCTGTGTGTCACCCGACTGTCTCGCCAAAATGCCATCGCTGCAATCGCTGTGGCGCTCTTTTCGCTGTTATATTGCTGTTGTCTCCGACTCTACTTGATGTGGCATAAAAAGTGTGATCGATGTAAATCTTGTGGCTCAGCTGTCGCCAGCACTTGGTTTTTTTCCCTTGCTGATCTTTGAGTTTTATTTTTATAGGAAGAACAAGAATAGTAAGAGTGAACCCACCACTCACACCACATCACACCTCAGTCTCAGTTCACCACACTCCACCCCCGGGCACTAGCTCCCTCTCGCTCTAATCTGATTTGCGGGATCGAACAACTGTAAACCCGGGCTTTGGGCACGCTCTTTCTCCTTTTCTCCCTCCCTCCTTTCTCCACCTCCACGGATTCTACGGATTGTTCGGCTTCTTCTTGCGGTTGGCTTATTTGTACGTGCGTGTGTGTTTTTGTTTTTGTGCGTGCTCTTTGGCGCGTTGAGCTACTTTACGGATTTGCCTTTGTTATCGATAGGTTGGCTGTACAACCCCCAAGATTGTTTCGAAAAATAGGGGATAAATTTAAGTGGGAAAAGCAAGAAAAGTCGGTCAATCACTAAAACAATATTTCTAAATTACGTATTGGTAATCCACATCTTTTGGCTTACTTACAATGAAGTCCCATAAAAACTTCCAGATAACGAAAAGGGTATTAGGAAAGATACAAAAATTGTAAGTTCAACTTTATTCAAACAATATATTCAACTTTAAACCAAATCCAGCTAAAACGTTTTGAGAAAAACGCTATGATACTGAGTCTTCAGACTTATAGAACCCATTAAAATTTAAATAACAAACTTATGTTGCTTATTTTTATTCATTTCGATTTTAATACTTTTGTTAGTTTATTTGTTTTTTTTTTTCCTGACATTGCCTTTACTTGGCACTTCTAGTCGGTTCTTTTTTGTCTCTCGTTCTTGTTTTATATTTCTGTTTTTTCCTACTGTTTCGGCTTACGTTTTTGTTGCTTTTCCTATTTGTTTATTCAATTCCGCCGCTGATACCGCTGTTTTTGTAGTTGTTTTTGCTATTACGTATTGTAAAATTGAAAGCGTCTTCGTGTTGTTTTTTATTTTTGTGTGACCGCTGCCTATTTGTTGTCTAATTTATTTCTATTTCTACGCCGTTGTCCTCAGATTGAAAAACAAATTACCATAAATGTCATTTTGTAATTGTAATGCATTAATTGTAATACAAATATTGTTGCAACGTCCAGGAAGCAAAAACAGCCATATAATGGAGAGATTACTTTGTAGTAATCAAGTGATCTCTAATGTAGTGTTCATCTCTCACGAGAAAGAAAATAGTTGAGAATAGGAATCGAGTTCTAGGAGAATCTGTAAGACTGAGTTAGTGCGGTCTTAAAATCTTCAGAGAATTAAGTCTCATAAAGTTCAAAGTATCTTTTATAATTCAAATGCAAAATTGACTACATTAAAGTTTTCTTAGAAAGCTTGGCAAACAATTGCCTAGTCATAAATATTAAACATTTGACACAGTTTCCTAGAATCTGTTTTCAACTATAAACATCTAGTTCCTAAGAAAGATTCGACTCGACTTGCATATATTACAAAAAATGTTTATATTCTTCTTTTTTTAATTATTTAGAAATTACTTTTTTAGAATTACTATGGTTAGTTACCATTTTTATAAACTTCTTACTTCTACTTACAATAAACATGTTCATCTACGCCCAACTCTTATCGAAAAAATACATTTTTCGATTGGGAATGCAAATTTTGGTGGGGCATTGATAACTTAAACTATGCTTTGAAAATTGTTGTCCTATTTGAAAGCTGTGGTTAACTTTTAATTGTTACAAGGTATATAGTTGTATTTTTTTTTTATATGTTTGTAGTTCTTTTTGGAGACCTTGTTCGTTCAGCCTGCGTCCGTCTGTCTGGCCCGTTTCGAATCGAAGCGTTTTTGTTGTTTGCCCGGTTGTTTTAGTAGTTGTATCTCTAGTTTTTGTTGTTCCTGTCTGGAACTGGAGCTTTGAGAATCGAGATTTCAGCTTCGAGAGACTGAGGCTCAGATGGAAACTGGCACTGTTTGGGTAGCTACATATTTCAAAACCGCTCTCGTTTCATTGTTGTTTGTATTATTATTCGTTTTGTTGTTGTTCTTTTGGCATGAGCAAGACGCAAAAGGGAGGGGAAGAAGCAGAAGTGGAAAGAAAAAAATATTGTGTCTTGTTTATTGCTTTATTTGCGGCGTTTTGCTCTTGATTAGGTTCTTTTGTGCCTCGCACTTTGCCATTGTAGTTCTCCTCATTCCAGAGTGGTTGTTGTTGTTGCCGCTGGCGCTTTCGCTTCAATGTATGCGTGTATGTATCTGCAAGTGTGTGTATCTATGGTTGTAGCATTGGCGCGCGGGCATAAGGCATAAGGTAAATGTGAAAACAATTTAAGCGGAACTTAATAGCTAAACAACTATTTTAACTTGCTTGCCTTTTGTTGTTGCTGTCGTTTTTTTCAGACGCTTGTAAAATTATATTGCGTTCTATTTTATGCTCAGGAGGCCTGCTGCGTTTTCCTAGCTTGTTGTAATACAGTGCATCCTCTGTAACTGGGATTACAATATATAATCTAGAAAAAATAAAATATTTAAGAAAGTGTTACTTTTAACTTAACTATTAAAAAGATGTTCCATTTATGTAAACTTTTATTAGAAAAAATTAGTTTGATGGTTTTTAAGAATTTTAATATTTGATTGATGGTTTTTTTTAGTACTCTTAAATTTAACTAAAAAACCAATTGGTAAATGATGAACAATTTAAATTTCGCTTTATCCGGCAAACATAATTCATTTTTTCAGATTCCTGCAGTTTTAACATTTTGTGAGGTTGTTTAGATAACTCAAGATTATGTCACTACTAGAAATACTTTCTATTTATCAGAAATTGTTTTAGATCAAATCAATGTTAAAGGTTATTTTGAAGAATCATAATGATTGATAGATGTTTGGTTTTAAAATATGAATATAAAACCAATTGGTAAACTATAAACAATTTTAATAACGCGGCAAACATAATTCAGTTAGATACCCGAATCTTTAACATTTTTTAGGGTTATGTTTGAAGCTCAAGTAAGTTTCATATTTAAGGATAGATCTGCTTACTTGAAAAGTGTATCTTAGTGAAGTTCACCTGTGTCTTTTTTCGCACACTGGTCTTTGTCGTTATGGGTTTTCCGTTTGTTTTCCCCCACTTTTGTGTTGTCATGCACTTTTCCCCCGAGCTCAGACAATTGCGTCGTGCATCGCGCCTTTTTGGCGCCCACACAGACAAAGGCGCACGCACACACTCGCAGGCATTTCCGTTACGCTGTCGAAATCAAATCAAATTAATTCATTAAGCCAAATAAATGTTTAATAAATCATAACGAGAAAAGAAAACAAAACCGAGAAGTGAGTGGGAAAGCGAGGCGAGGGAGGGGCGAAACCCCAAGCAAAAATCAGTCTGGCGCCTATTTTATGAACGGTTCAATAGCAAATGTCAAATTTGACAAGAGGCGAGCAGAAAAAATAAGAAAAGCAAAAGATGAGGGGGCGCACGAGCGAGAATCTCGACTGATAACATGTAAGAACAAAAATTTATATTTGGGGGGGAGGGCGGTGTGGGGGGAAATCTTTTTTCGGACCATACATCGCTTGTTATTAATTAGCTTGACTTGTGACTGGCCCGTCAAAGTTCTGATTTAGCTCGAAAGATATAGCGAAGACCTCCCTCCCGACAGATGGGAATAAATGAATGGTCTGGAAAATGGGGAAGGGGCCCGGAATGGGGTTGTATTATTGTGTTCCCATTTCCAAAAAGGGGGATATTCATTCACCAAAAAAAAAAGAATGGGGAATATGAGTGAGCGTAGAGCAGCGATAAGGCAGCTGATAAGGAGAACAAATATAGCCCTATTTACCTTATGTCAATAGGTAAATACAGCAAAGCATCTTTAACTCAAACGTGTAAATATATATTTCATAATTTTATTTATTTTTAAGTATTTATTTTAATCTTCTCAAAAATATTGGAGTCATTAACCAGGACTAACAACATTTTCCAGTATATGATGACTATAAAAAAATTTAAATAATTTTAAAATTGCTTAAATTATGCTAGTAGTAAAAATGGAGGTAGATGCAATTGTTTCAGTGAATTAGATCTTTGTAGAGAAAACTTATATAAAATTGAAACTGTAAAAAATATGCAAATCTGAATTTAATAGTAGTCCCAAAAGGAAATCCCCGCTAGCCAGGTTTGCCTGTAGTAAGTTTTACTTACTTGGATTTGTCAGTGAACGTGGGGAAATTGGGGTCTCTGGCTGTGAATGAAATCGAATCCAATAAGTACGCGTACAAATTTACTCTACTCACGCCCGCCTTTCGAGTGTGTGTGCGTGTGTGTAAAATTCATTGATAACTTAAAAATGCCAAATCAAACACTCGCACACATCCGCATCCGCACTCTTACGTGCACACAGAAAAATACCTTGTGCAATGCATTCCATCAAAGTAATTGGGCAATGGGGAGCGGAACGTATCATAAATAATAAAAGTGAGCAAACACCGCGTTGGCCAACAAACAAAATAAAAAATAACAACAAAAAAAAACAAGACGAAAGGCAAAAGACGGGGGAGGGGGTAAAATCCCCTGTCGAGATTAGAGAAGAAAGCTTATCAAATCGGAATTTATATGAAATGTTATTTCTGTTATTGCCGCTGACAGTTATTGTTGTTTACTCACTTGCATTCCACACACATACATTGACTCACACACTCGCATAAGCAAACACTCACACGGATAACGGGCGTCCGGACACTTGAAAATGTCATTACACACAGAGAAAAAAAGGCGCGCTAAATATTTCATTCACTTGATTCACGCTGCTTGCCTTTGTTGTTGTTGTTGTCGTTTACGCCACTGCATTCATTCACACATTCACCGCGTGAGAGCGCGTGAGCGAGAGGGACAGAGATATGGGGGCCAAGCAAGCAGTGCAAGTACCATGGGATCGACAGTTGTTGCTTTTCGTGCCTTTCATTCAATAAAAACGCCACACACTCACGCGCACAGTCATGTATCCGAACACAGTTGCGGTAAAAATAATAGTAGTTAAAGCAGTTTGACAGATATTAATACGTTTTTTTTAAACTTTTAAGTATAAAAGGAGTTTGGACCACTTTTAAAGTTATAATAAATAAATGTAAATGTAGTTACAGAGGAGGAAAATCCAGATATAAGAACTTTAAACATTCGTATTGGCAACAAATATGTCATTTTAAGTATAATCAAGTAACTTTCAGAACTTTTGGATAGAGTATTAATTACATCTTGAAAAATAAATGTACAATTATTTTTAAAATAGTTATCATTACTAATTTGCCCATAGCTGTTGAAATGTATTCCATTGCGTATTTAACACTGTGATAAACAACAAAACCACAAAAATGTGGTATAAGCCCAAGCGGATTTCAACTTGGACCCAGCCGCAAGTCAATAATAAAGATACAAAAAAAAATGCAAAACTGGAAAGGATCTGCCAACAGCGTCTTATCTGACCGGAACTGGCCAGCTCAAGGCCTTTAAATACTTACTGTCTAACCAGGAATTGCTTAGCTACTATAATTAATCATTTAGTCATTATTGGAAATGCGGTTGTGTTGCCCCAGCTTTAATTACTCAACATTATGAAAGCGAGACATATTTCACACGATTCAATCGAAAGGCAAAACTTGTTTTCATATTCAATAATTTGAGACGGCTTACAGATTTATAATTAAAGTTAATTAATGCCGATTATTATATGATTATGAACTGTCTGTAAAATTGATTTGATTAAAATGAAAAAGGGAAACTGTATGCATAACGAAATCTATCCATTAGATAGGATAAATAGTTATCTGTAATTAATATTTCACAAAATGATAAACTGTGCAGGCCTGCAAAATTAACCGAGGCGAAAACAAAACAAGTAGCAACCGCAACTTGTGCCGAATTCCAATGAAAATACTATGTAAACAATGATTGGTTGACAGAGATTATAGGCGACAGTATATGGTCTTTAACCATGTTTACGGCCTGTATCAGAGACCCTGTCAAAGCATAAAGACTGCAATTGATTGTGTACCAAAGTGTTTACACAAATAGGACACCCATCAATATTTGATATTGCACATATCGTCTTACGTGTGCAAGTTGCTTATAGTTTGTCATTCGCACGTACTGATACGATCTGAAATACTATATATCAGGCGCCAGCTCTATTTTTGCAAGGCGGAAACCAACATATAAACTTAAAAAAATCTTATCAAGGTAGAAGAGTTATGAAAGGGGATTACGAGTGTGTTTGTGAATATAAGGAATACAATTGAAACAAGGGAGAACGCTACAGTCGAGTACCTCGACTATCAGATACCCGTTACTCAGCTTAAGGGACCAAAGGAAATGGGCGTGGGCGTTTGTGGGCGTTAAAGTGGGCGTGGCAAACTTTTTTTTAATCAATCAATAGGTATTGATGAGAACAATATATTTCAGTTAAAAATTTTTATTCTAGCATCAAAACTGTAGGAGCCACAGTTTTGGGCGGTTTGTGGGCGTTAGAGTGGGCGTGGCACTCTGCTAAAACAAACTTACGCTGCGCAGGAATCTCAGGAATCTGCATGCCTAATCCCAGTATTGTAGCTCTTATAGTTTCCAAGATCTCAGCGTTCATACGGACAGACGGACAGACGGACATGGCTAGATCGACTCGGCTAGTGATCCTGATCAAGAATATATATACTTTATGGGGTCGGAAACGCTTCCTTCTGCCTGTTACATACTTTCCGACGAATCTAGTATACCCTTTTACTCTACTAGTAACGGGTATAAATACAAAATTGTTTTCTACTGATGGTTTGCTTATTATGCAAACATGGGCTTACATTGATCTTAAATAAATTCCCTGAGCAATCATCATTTATAAAACATTTTAAAATTCTTCTTAGTTATTACTCGGAATATTCTATTTTATTTCAATGTTTATTTTAATAGTTAAACTTTAAACTTATCGTAAAAAAAGGGGACTTGCCTATTCGATCAATCACATTAGTTCAAGTTGTTTTTATTGCCCTTTCGCAAGTTTTGGTAGCATTCCGAGAATTCTGTATAAGCTATACAAAATAAATGGGTCAACTGGGAAGCAAACATAACAGGAAGTGCCATATAAATTGCTCATTCCGTGTAATACTCCAGCAATATTTGCTGTCGGCAAACAGGAACTCGAAATGGGGGATAAAGGGATCGTCTGTTAATGCCTATTTATATAAGTCTATCCTTATTTATTGACAAAATGTGACAATGTTGCAAACAGCACTTGCATAGCTGTTCACCTGACTGCTAGATCAGTGGGGGACTTATGAGTGTGAATATCAGTAATGGACAAGCCTTAAAAACTTATGATATGAGGGGGTTTGGTTTTACATCCTGTTGTAAATTCTTTATGCTAAGCTTAATATATTTGATATGTATGAATTTATAATTATGACTATTTTAACTAACGTTTATACTTTCTTATTCTCTTTCAGGTTTTCTGTGTGGAAAGATAAATAACAATCTCATTACGAAGTGTCCAACCTATAAAGGTATACAGATAAGTTTAACTTGGTTTATTTTTACCCTGCTCGTGTACAACTCCGCAGATATGCTTTTTAAGTGATCAATCGTAATTGCCTTCCTGGAAATCTAATTTTAGTCGCTGATTTGTTTGTATGAACTTTGTTCGTATCATTAATTTTAGTAGAACAATTGCACTAGCAATGCTCGCCCTTATCTTGTTATTGTTATTGTGAAATTCAATGCCTGCCGATCGACTGAATAATAATTCATTGAATAAACACAGACAGCAAAGTGGGGTGTGTGCGGCAGTTAGCACTCGACAGTCGAGCCGGGAATGCAACTGTAAAAATAACAACATCACGTCAAGGATCGCCCCCTAATCATCGTCTTTGATATGACGATGACGTGTGCAAAGTACGAGTGCTTCGATAAAAAACAAACGAATCAAATGAGACAGCCGGGAAAATGTGCAATAAACAATGTATTTTGATTCGAACGTGACGGCTTATTGGATTGTCACAAGGCTGTGGTACTTTACCGGCCTGCCCATGTGATTGATGACCAAAGTCTGGGGTCTATATGCTAGTGAAAGTCACGAGATGTGGTGGCGGGGTAATGAACGTCTTTTCTGGGATTTAGATTGCGGCTGATTGTCGTGTGAAATGTATATTTTTGAATATTTACCCAAAGATTGGAATATTAACGTGGAAATAAATGAGGTGGTTACTATCTGATTAACATGAGCTGCATTTCAATAAGTAACTATACATATCAAGACTAAAAACATAAATTTAAGATTTCCATATGAAGAAGGAATATTTTTATGTTTTTGTTAATAGTAAATAACTTAGTATTAGCTTATATTAGAGTACCTAGGGTAGCATTGAAAAAATCGCAGTATTAGCTGCTATCGTTATCGTTATCGCTGGCCATCTCCGATTGGCCGCCTCTGCCTTGGCTCACGCACTGAGATCGGCATTTTGGGTTTTAATCAGCTGACGTTGTTGTTCTTGACGAGGCTTGTGACTTTTCTAGATTTTCGATACGGTTGGCTCCCAATTGTTATTATCGGCTGAGCTTTGACTGCGATATGCGTATTTACTGTTGACATGCCCAACGATCCAACGATTGTTGTATGTTTTATGGATGCCGAATGTAAGGAGTTAAAAGGCTTGTATGACACGATAAATTAGTTAGAGATGAACAAAATGATTTTTGCTTAGCGATCGATCAATCGATGCGATTGCTCGTTACAATAGAAATAATAATAATAGAGAAAATAATTTTATAAGAAATGACAAGTTATATAAAAAGCTTCTGGCTATTAATATTTTACTACACATTCACTGTTTAACAGTGTTTACCGGTACAAACATTAATCGAGTTCTACGGTTCGGAATTGTATAAATTATTTATGTGGTGATTGTGATTACCAACGATTTCGAGGCGATAAAAGTCTGTCATCGCCATGACGAGTACGTCATGATCGTGGAATTTCCGTCACGGTTTCGACTCCACCCCCCAAACCCCCCTTTCCATCCGTGCGTTTGGAATGTGGAATGCCCCGAAATATAAAAGCCGTTTACTTTGTATGCTCACGTATCGGAGTTAATTTCTTGTAGGGCGCACTGGCATTTCATTATTATTTTAACATTTTCGCAGGTGTCTCTTGTAATGGTTTTTTGGATCGGCTCCGTTTCGATTGGGTTCGACGGGTTTGTGGGCTAGGCCTCGAATCGTTACTGGCTTTATTGTTGTATGCTTCGTTACGTTTTATGTTCGCTTTTCGAAACGGATCTCCTCGTTTTCGTTGCGTTTTCTATTTCTTGGTATTTCGGCTTTCCTACATTTTTCGTGTGTTAATGAAAATTTTATTGGAATTTTTTTGTGGCGGTTTTGTTTGTTTTTGAATTTTTTACGAGTTTATGAATGATCGTGCAAGCAAACAAAACACGCGAGACATTTACCAGAGTGCTGAGGGGTTGGGTGGCTTTCTGTGGGGTGTGAGGTTCATTTTCTGGTTGGCTTGGATCGAGTGCCGTTGAACGCGCTCAATCAGCAGCAGAAGCAAAAAGATCAACCGCAACGAGGGCATTCACTACATAAGAAACACAAAAACAGTACAAAAATCCAATCGGTGACAAGCCAAGCAAGTCAATTGAAATCATAGTCGTAAAATAATTATTACTGTCTTCAAGTTGATTATATTATTGGCTTGACTTTAATGATCCGACTCAAAAGGTATTCGTTTTTATGTTGGAAAAACCTCTATGGCGCGGTTTTTACAATTTGTTACTTTTGTTAATCTTATTTTTAAAAAATAAATACTACTGCACAGAATCTGATTTTTCTCAAGCTTTATTTTAACACTACGATATTAGAAACTCTATTAAGAACTCAGTTCGTGTAAACTTTCCCCTAATTCAGATGCTTTAAAATTCTCTATAACGAGTTTGAGCTTTTTATTTGGAAGGGTTTTCATGTCCCTCATAGTAATTATGTATCTCGTTGTAATTTAGACATTTACTCATTTCCATAATTCCAAGTGTTTTATAGCTTCATAGCAACCCTGCCCGCATGTTTCCACCCTGCGTTTTCCAGCTCCTTTAATGTAATGCCGCTTCTAAAAACTTCCCCTATAAAAACCCTCCGGAAAAACAGGCACCGCCTGGTACAGCCTTACATAGTGCTTGTTGGAGAGTCAGTTCAGCGTAGAACCGGCGAAGAATCCACCCATAGACAGGCCACTTTTATTCGCTTTTACGACTCCAGTTCATTTGAAATTAACGGCCATTATTTCGGGGCAATTGTTTGTCGTAAAAAAGTCAGTGGATTGGGGAAATGCATACCAAGCCCAAACACCGATTCCGCATAATGGGCTGTCGTTGGTTGGCAGCTTGTTTATAGAGATTACAAAGTGAGTCGAGCGAAATACCCAGAATGAGATTGGAAAATCCCAACTTGTTTGCGAACTCAAACAAACCACAGGGAATGTTTAGTTAATGCCATAAATAATTGGTGAATAACGATAATAATTTTGCTAAGCCACTTATTCAAAGAATCCAGATTAATCACGATACACATGGTTGGGTTTTCCCTCTTTACATTATGAGCTGAACGTATGCCCCATGTTTTTGAATCATATTTGTGCACTTTCTTATGCTTAACTCTATACAAAATAATAACGTCTATATATTCAATACATAAACTAGCATTTACATTTTTTTTTTTAAATAGTCCATTGTCTGAAAAATATTTAAAAAGGTTTGTTTTTGTTTTCAACTTACATATGTTTAGGATAATCGAGAAATTTCTCAAACTAAATATTTAACTTGAAATAATTATCATCAAATATAAACGAGTTATAGCCCTAACATAAATTTCAAATTGGTTCGTTTTACAACAAATCTTTAGTATGTACCTAGTACATATATGATTGACTCAAATAACTCGTATCCTTAATTAATTTCGTATTATCATTTAATATTCTCACCCAAAAAACTGTATTACTGATGAAATAATTCATTGTTATTTCATCACAGCGGGAAAGACTGCCCGACACCCACAATTAAATGATATAATTGGGTTCCGTACATCTGGGGGCTGGGCAGGCGGCATTATCTCGATGGATAATTGTGCCCCCCGTTAGTAGTCGCATTTAAATGTCATATTTGATATTTGCAAAAGTTCCAACCTCTCTCTCTCTCCCTCTCGGCCAGTGGCCGTCTCTTTCTTCCACTTTGCCGGCAATGGGACGACAAAGTTATTTATCTCGCGTGAGGCGGCGTCACGTTGCTTATCTAGAACTCGCACCTCGCACACACCGATACGCGCCGCAAAAACACTATTCGCATACAAACCGTCCATATCATCAAGCAAAACAACAGGCCCGCACTCACAGTGCTACAAATATATATTTATACCAAGACAACAACTAAAAAGTATAACTATTTAAGTGCTCGAAGGTTTCAGTCACCTATGCCTGTGCGAAAGCAGACGTTTGGATGGACAGCAAACGGCTGGATCCGCATTCTGGGCATGAGTGGGCAGATCTGAAGATTAGAGGGCGCCACATGTGACCGGTATTTAGTTGTAAGTCATGGTGATCCCGAAAGACAGTGCGGAGGTACAGGTTCTGATGGATCTCTATTTCGCTTGAATCACTCGAATACCTAATCTCTGAAGTCTCTAGATGTCATGACACAACCATAGAATGAATATTACGATGTGATATTGGAAAAGAACAAAATAAACTGACATATTATAATAATAATAATATACCCCCATATTATTTTGTATTATTTAAAGAAAAGTTTTTTTCCCAAATCAGACTGACTATTTATTACTAGTGTAAGTTTCCTAAGCGCCCGTCCTCTATGGAATTTTTACTAAACACCTGTTAACGAATCGTCAGGTAAAATGTAAGGTGAATCCCCCAGTTGACCATATAGACACATCGCTAAAGTATCTATTAATATTTATTCAACCATTTAAATGCTCGCTTAAATAAAGCTTTTCGAAATCATACAACAAAATATGCGCAAAGGCAGGCAGGCGAATGGAAACAAGTGGATGCTGTGACAAACCGGCGAGATTGAGATATTATGAATGGGATGCGGCACCACCTGACGATGATCATCATCGTCGGCGACGGCATCGGCATCGGCCCATCGATATAAAGTTTGACTTCGATCGTCCGAATCAGGTTTCTGATTGTTCATATCTCCCAGTGAGTCTGGCCTGATCTCCGCTTATCATAATGCGATAATTTTATTGTTTTCCACCTTTTCGGTTGCTTTGAAACTCGGAAAACAAAAGAGACTTGACCAAAAGACGTCGGATTTTGGATTTGGAGCATAAGAAATATTTCAATAAGCTAGTCTTGGTATTGGTCTGGTCTCTTTCTTCAGTTTCTTCTTCTTCGCTCGCCCCAATCGTCGTCTTCTGGAGGCTGTTGTTTTTGTTTGTTATTCTTTCGGATTGTTGTCGTTGCTTCTTAACTGGTCTGGCAACTTTGTTTCGGATTGGAATGTTGTTGGCTTTTGGCTTCGGCCTCTCAGTCTCTCCGATCTCTGATTCTCCGGTCTCCGGTCTCCGGTCTCTGATTCTCATTCTCCAGTCTTCTGGCCTTTTTCCAGCCCGTTATTGCGTCAATGCCGACGTTAATGTTGTTGTTATTGTTATGATTATTATTGTTGTTATTGCTGCTTCTGACCGTCTGTGTTTAATGTTGTTGTTTTCCCCTCTTTTTCTTCCAGTGAGTCAGATTAGTGGGGCTAAGAGAAAAGCAACGCGTGCGTAGCACTGCATTTTGTAAATTTCTTGGTAATTCTTGCTTTTAATGTTTTTCGCTATTCAGATCAGCATTTTTACATTCACTGCTCATAAAATGGGTGGTATTCGTAGAGGGGTGTATATCTTTTATGTGGTTCTTGAGTATTTAACAAAATGTCCTAAGCAGTTTATTGGATCAAATTTATATGCGTGCTTCTCAAGCAGTGCAGTAAGCAGTTTTATGGAGTTTTTAGAATGCAGTTCTTCAATATATTTATGATTTACAATCATTAACACGGTTTCTTTCCTTAATTAAACTTTATTTAAATATAACAAATATAAATGTTTATATATGTATGTATAAATATAGCAAATATAATTCTAAAATTGAAAGTAATCAATATCAATTTTACAATTGTCCAGATTATCTAAAAGTTAATTTAGTGGAACTTTCCTCATCCATTTAAATAAAATCTTATTAACTTTCAGTTGTAGATGATTTATAAATTCGTACAGTTCTTTCCCAAAACGTTGTCAATTTGAACTCAAATATTAACTGGTATTTAGATAATTTTTGATGCGGAGGAAACAGTAACCCATTCGCGGCTAGAAACAGTGCCCTTTAAAGTAGTTTTGCCATTTGCACTTAGAAAAGGGAAAACAATGAGTTGTAAAAAGCAAGCGCAAATGACAGTTAGGCGTGCCAAATGCACCTTTACACTTTTTTACGAGGCGCGTGCACAGTGGCGCCCGAGGAGCGTTAAACGAAATTAAACAATAAAACGCTCGCCAGCGTTCGGACCGTTTGCGTTCGCTGTTAATTTCCATGTGTGTAAATGAGTGCTGATAAGCCGCCAGCCGAGCCAGTTTCGCTATAGTATGGTTTAGGTTGGCCCTTATCGCGTCATCGGCGACCGCCGTGTTTCCACTTTAGCCGAGCAACTATATTTCGAGATCTAACCGTTTTTAAGTGGCAAGAGTTTGGCAGCTTTGTACATTCCATAGTTCTTAACTGTGGCTATTTTTATGCCCGTTACTCGAGGAGAATGACGCTAATAACAGATTAAAGATTTGGACCTTAAACCCCTTGTATAAGTATCTTAGCAACATCCTAGTTTCCTAAGGTAGTAGGTAGGCGGAATGTTACTTATAACTAAGGTTTTCAAAAAAATCCTTCACCATTTCACAAATTTTTTAGATCGGATATCTCTAGCTTCTCTAGATTTTTTTAGTGGGTAGATAGGTAGTGCAATTTATCCAGAATTTTTACTTTATAGGTCAAAATCATATAGTATCTTGTAATTAAAAAAAATATTTTTATTTTCTGTTCCAATCTAAAAAGTTGCTATTTCTTATCTAATTATAGATTCACAAATTTCATTTTCTGCGTTAATTTAAGGAGTATAGCTAGATGTTCTAAACTGCCAGAAATTACCTAAAAGTTCCAAGAAGTTCAGATAATTAACTTTTCTGGCTATGAATAGAAACATTTTCGGACTACAAGTTTTTTGCGAATGTAGGAAATTTTGGTGTTTCTACTATCTTCTTATCGCTATAGCCCTATCGGCCATCATCAGACCTCCGATCTTCTGACAATGTTGTGTTGTCCGGAAATGTTGCTCACCGGAATTTTCTTCTTCTTAGTTAGTAGTTGTTGGTTTGAACGATAAAACTGAAAAAAAGCAGTCGGCGGAATCTGGGTCACCCACACATGCATACATACATTGTACATACACACCGGCACACACCGGGCGAAGGTTTGAGAGGCACAGTTTGGGAGCCACCGTGTCGAGTGTGTTTGCGAGAGGAGAGCTCGTTTTATTAAGTTGTAGTATATTTGTTTTTTGTTTTTTCGGCCGAGTCTCTTAATTTTATGTGTGTGCTATAACCATTTTAATTATTTTAGTTGAACATTTTTTTTATGTATTTATAGCGCGACATTTGCTCGCCGATGGTATTATTTTTTACTGCGCAATAAAAGCAACAATAGGAACAAAAACAAATCAAGCATAATAAACAAGCAGCATTAGATGAGAGCATGCTGAGAGAAGGAGAAAGAGAGAGGGAGAGGGAGCAAAAAGCAGAGAGGTTTTTGTTAATTTTTTTGATTGTTTTTTTTTTTTTGAGCGGCGACAAGCTAGAAAAATTTGCAAAACAAGAACAAATTGCGTGTGCGGTTTTATTTTTTTTTATTTGGTTTTGTGCGTTTGTGTGTGGCACATCTACTACGTTTCCAACTACGCAGCAGAAATTCACAATTTGCACAACCCGCTCTCTTTCTGCTCGCCTTTTCCTTTGCCACGCAGCCGCATTTTCCCATTTCCCGGCCCAAGTTACGCCCCAAAATTAGAAGATGAAAATAGTAGTAAGTACAAATCGCTTTGCACAGATCACCCGTTGGGGAAAAGCGTAGATTTTGATGAATTACAGCGTAGTAAAAATCGCACACACTTGCAATTACTATTTACTACGCTTTACAACGCGACTGCGCTGCCGACGTCAAACGAATGTCGCGCGTCATTCAAAAGGCAACAAAAAAATATAAATAGGGAAAAATACAGTCAAAAAACAAAAAATAAACGTCAATGCTAGAGCGAAAAAAATCGCTCTCCATATGCTTGCCATTTTTATTTATTCTGTTCTTTTGTCTGCCGCATAAAATTATTTATTTTGTTGTTGTTACTGTTACTGCTTTATTCAGCAAGCCGCCCTCCTCTTTCAGCGAGTGCGAGCGAGACGGCCAGAGCGGCACGCCGGCTCTCAGCTGTTTCAGTTCGACTATTTGCATTTGTTGTTATAATATTTTGTGTTTTTATTCAGCAGATTTAAATTATTGAAAACCCAAAATAGTTTCAATTCGTTCGTTGCTAGGTCACGAGTTAAAAAATTACATTTTAGAATTTTTGAATCTTTGAGAAGAAGAAAACTGTAGGTGTATTTGAAGTTAAAAAAGGAAAACAAGAGCAAAAGATTAGGAAAAACAATGTTTTCATATAAGCTCTTATATCATTTATAAAATACTACACTAACAAGTCACTGTTTTAAAAGGTTTATAAAATCATAATGAGATTTATCTAAATCTTTGGAGTTCCTTTTTTGTAAGTACACAAAATCGGAGTCAAATAAGCAGTTCTATATTTAGAAGCAGTTGCCAACTCTTATCAAGATTTAACATTATTTACATCATCATCATACACACAAAAGTAATTTCAATGAATACATAATCATACGTATGTACATCGTGCGTATTTTCTGTAGGACTTATAGCGATAAACAAAATGTGAAATAGGTCTTGTTACCGTCCTACGTAAGCCCCATATGTACACACAAAAGAACAATTAGGTATAATTAAACAATATAATAATTAAATAGTCCTAAAGCAATTAATCAACAAAATATTTACACTCCCATCAGCAAAAAAACTCACAACTTACCATTTTATGGTAGTTTAACTATTAAAAAAATCTCACAACTTACTTAGTAGATTAACTATTAAACAGTAACCCAAGAAACATCAAAATACATGTCACTATTATTAATAGTTGTTAACCGTTGTTTTACAGTTACGTAACTGTCTGTATTGGTCAATTTTACTCAACATTTTTTTGTGTGTACTAGCTGCAATAATTATAGAGAAATGACGAGTGTCGAGCGTTAAAATTAAAATCGGTTCGTGCGACAGAGATCGACAGACGGCAGGTAGTTCGACACGTGTGCCGAGCACTTGGCGCCCTTTTTCGCATAATATTACGTAGGTTTCTTTTTTTTATTGTTTTTAAACTTGAGAACTAACAACAACATTTGCACATTCTGCCATCTCATTACAGTCGCAAAAGCGAAGTAAAATAGAGGGGGAAAACGGAGAAAAATTGCATTCCAACTGACGACAACAGAAAAACCCCCTGGAAGAAAAACTAAAGTTCAATACTGAATTTGTTGCTGGTTTCCGCTGCAACGGCGTGCGAGAGCGGGATGAAAGATGATTACCTAGCGGAGTGCGAGAGAGAAGCCTCCGAAAAGCCAGCAGATAAAGGAAAATGCAACATAAACTATAATAAACACCGGAATATGTTCAATATGCAACGGCAGGTGACAAAAAGTAAATTAAAGCGCGAGAAAATCGAGATGGAAAACAACGATATGGCAACATCAACAACAACAGCAGCAACAACCACTGTTACGCTTGGCAACATTTGTGTTTTGTGTCGAAGAGAAATGTCGTTACATCCGCCATTCACTCAAAACGATGGACCAAACGGTAAGTAATAAACTAAAATTAAAATAATTTTAAAAATATATTATTAATATTAAATAAACTAATTTGTTTACATATCAGCATTGTTGCCGGATACATGTTGCTGCGAGCAAGCAGTCGAACTAAATGAGACACCCACTGTTAGCGAAGAAACTAACAGTACGCGCGGCTGTAAAGTTTACAGTGCAAGCAGTGCGGTCGGTAACGTCCTGTTGAGCTTGAATTCTGAACACAATGCATTCTCCTTTTTTGAAATGATATCGGGTGGTTCGTCAGCAGTTGCGACTTGTTCTCAAAGTCGGTGCCAAACAAGTGTGGAAACAACGAGGCGAATGATGGGCGTGCGGTGCATTGGAAATCGCTGCAACGTTGGCAGCACGAAAAACAATCGAACGCAGCGCGAAAAGTTCAACATCTTCAGCAATTGCCACAATATATTGCGAACCCTGCAGTCGCTGCTGCTGCTCATGTTCAATTGCGGCATTTTCAACAGGCGACGCAGGCGACAGCAGCAGCAATCGAATGTAAATTACACAAAATTCCTATTGCTGCTACAAACACTGGCAGCAGCAACAACAAGACTGAGCTTAGGCCCTAACAATTTCAACCAACAACAACTAAAACATAATCAACAGCTGCCACGTGCCACTCCACAACAACAACAACAACAACAACTAAAAGAACAACCAGAGAAACAAGAGCGGTTTCATCACTACAAGCGCCATTTTCGTCATTGGAATAATAGTCTGATCTGGATATTAGCCCTCAATCTTATGGCCCTTCATGCCACTGCATCAGTCGTGTTGCCACAGCAACCACAGCATTTGCAACATAACGATATAACCGATAGTGTGGATACTACGGCACTGGAGGTATTTGCACATTCGCGATCGACCAGGAGCAAATCCAACGAAACAATGCGATTGTCATCGGACATAAAACGTATGTATATCAAACGTACATATACCTATCAAAAAACCCATATTATAGATAAGTTTCCAAACTTACATATTTTGGGACTTTATTTTTAATACCCTTGCAGAG
Organism: Drosophila subpulchrella; assembly: GCF_014743375.2. Taxonomy (NCBI): domain Eukaryota; kingdom Metazoa; phylum Arthropoda; class Insecta; order Diptera; family Drosophilidae; genus Drosophila; species Drosophila subpulchrella. The sequence continues at coordinate 2,268,713 of NW_023665577.1, forward strand.
GGAAGCAGTTCCACCCTGTAAAGTATATATCTTGATCAGCATTACTAGACGAGTCGATCTAGCCATGTCCGTCGCACCCTTTCTACGCAAGCTAGTCTTTTAGTTTTAAAGATATCGGGTTAAATGTATTCTATTGCATGTAGTATATAGTAATGACCAGGAAAACATTGGAAACGAATTTAATCAAATTTATAGCTTTAGTGTTTTTTGACATATTCTCTTCTACTTTTGGGAATATTATTTTCTTAACATTTAAGACTTTTTAATTAAATTTAAATTTAAATATCGAATGTCGAACTGTCAAAGACGAAATAATAGGTGGTTCAGAAAGCGACCGCTAGCTTCATTGATTTTGATCTTATTTTCTTCTACTCTGGAATTTAGATTTTTTTAGTGTTTCCTAATTTTTAATTAAATTGGTATTTAATTGGTATATAGCTGAAATAGGGACAATGCAAAATATATCTTATTTGTTGTATATGTACATATATATAATCTCTTCTACTCTGGGATATATAAGATTTTAAGATTTCGTTCGATATATTTATGATGTATACATTTTCTGCATATATACGGTTTATAGCGGTTTGGTAATATCAAAAAAAATACATCTAAAAACAGAAACTAATAGTTTTCCCTTCCACTTTTACAGCTTGTAAATCGATTGATATTAGGAACACTGCGTCGCACTTTAATCAGCTGGAAAACTGCACCATCATCGAGGGCTTCCTGCTGATCAATCTGATCAACGACGCCGGACCCCTGAACAGATCGTTTCCGGATCTAACCGAGGTTACCGACTTCATTGTGGTCTACCGGGTAACCGGGCTGCACTCGCTATCGCAGGTCTTCCCCAACCTGAACGTCATCAGGGGGCACTCACTACTGGACGGATACGCCCTTATAGTCTTCTCCAATGCGGATCTTATGGACTTGGGGCTACCCAGGCTGCGATCAATAACCAACGGCGCCATTCGAATTGAGAGGAATCATAAGTTGTGTTTCGAGAGGACCATCGATTGGGAGAACATTATTGGGAACGAAAATCAGTCGCAGATCATTTTGTCGGAGAACAGCAACGAGTGCCAGCTTTCCAAGTGTCCGGGGGAGCTCAGAATGGGAAGTAGCCACGATTCCACAGCAGTGGAACGGGAGCTTGGCCCCAGGTGTCCCGAGCGCAATAAACAGCGGCTTTGCTGGGACAGCAAAAACTGCCAGACAAGTGAGTTTATCCAAAAATCAGGCTGTTCGTCCTGTACTGACTTTGATTTGTTCTCGTTTCTGTAGTTTGTCCCGCGGAGTGCAAAAACAACTGCATCGATGAGAAAACGTGCTGCCACAAGGACTGTTTGGGATGCGTCAGAGACAAGAATGGGAAGGAGAGCTGCATCAGCTGTCGAAATGTGTCGCTTAATAACGTTTGCATGGATGCCTGTCCGATTGGCTATTTTCGGGTAAGACCTGCACCCCAAATTCCACTCTATGATGGCCAATATTTGACCCGTTTTATCTTCCACAGTTCGACAGCCGCTGCGTTACGGAAAGGGAGTGCACCAATTTGACAAAATTCGAAAAGGGCAAGGAACTATCCGGCATCCCCTTCCACGGAAATTGTATGGTCCGCTGTCCACCAGGCTACAAGCAGGTGGACACAAAGGTCCTGTGCGAACCATGCCCAGGCGGCAGGTGTGACAAGGAGTGCGCCCCCGGTCTCATCGACAGCTTGCAGCGCGCACGGGAGTACCTGGGCTGCACCATAATAACAGGAGAAGATCCCCTTACTATCAGCATCAAACGTGAAAGTGGAGGTGAGTGTTTCATGTGCAACGGGCCAGAATTATTTAGCTAAACGAAATATATCCCTATAATGGCTTTATTCCGATTTAAAATGGATTGATATTCTTGATCAGAATCACTAGTGGAGTAGATCTAGCCTTGTCCGTTTGTCTGTCCACATGAACGCTGAGATCTTAAACTTTAAAACAGTGGTCGGCACACACATACCATCACAAGTTTGCCTTGCATTAGTGTGAGTGTAAAAAACACGAAGTTGGCGCGCAGCGCTCTGACGCCTGACGTTTCACTGTTTTGCACTGAAATTCTCTGCCGCAGCAGCAAAAAAGTGCGCCGAAGCTGAGAAAAAAAAGACCCGAAGACCCATGCCGAAGTCATCCGAACATCTACGTTATACGTGAGCGAGCAGAGGATGGGCAGAACACTTCCCTATGCTCACTAGATAGGCCGCTGCCGACCACTGCTTTAAAAGCTAGAAAGATGGGTTAAAGCACGCAGGTTCTAGGGAATCTTGCGCAGCGCAAAAGTGTGTGGCGCCCACAGTTATGATGCAAGAATGAACCTTTAAAGTGAAGTGTATTTTTTTGTTTCAGTGTACATTGGAAGTGATTGTTTACCAATGCCTTTATATATACCGAGAATCTTACCGATCGCACTGTTATTTTAAAATGTTTTGAGAAACCAAGTGGCTATTGAACAAGAAGTAGTTCAAGTTATTTGTGGTCCTTTTATTGATTTTAATTGTGTTTTAATTTTAATGTTTCTCGCAAAAAAGCAAAATGAATATTAATATATTTATTTCTTTTTCCAGTTCACGTCATGGATGAATTAGAAAAGAACCTGGGAGCCATTCATAAAATTCAATCCTCGCTAATGGTTCACCTGACCTACGGCTTGAAATCGTTAAAATTCTTCAAATCCCTAACCGAAATTAGCGGCAATCCGCCGATGGAGTCGAAAAGGTTCGCGTTGTATGTGCTGGACAATCGCGATCTGGAGGAGCTCTGGCCACAGAATCAAACGGTGTTCATCAGGAACGGCGGCGTCTTCTTTCATTTCAACCAGAAACTGTGCGTGTCCACGATCAACCGGCTGCTGCCCATGCTGGCCTCTAAGCCGCAGTCTTTCGACAAGCGCGATGTGGCCACAGACTCGAACGGAAACCGCGGATCCTGTGAGTGATCATAGTCCTAGACTCCATTATAAAATAATTCAAAATGAAATAATAAATAATTTGGCTAAAACTGATTCGAATGATTTCATTTATAGGCGGAACCGAAGTTCTCACCGTCACAACAACAAGTGTGGGATCGAGATTTGCTATGGTAAATGTCACATCTCGGGTAGAGTTGGGAGAGCCGCGCGAGCCGAAAAATGCGACCGTAATTTTTAAGGACCCTCGAGCCTTCATCGGTTACGTTTTCTATCACATGAAATATCCGGTTGGATTCCCATCAAAAAGCAACGACGATCCCTGCGACGACCGCTGGGAAGTCAGTGCGCCCGACAAGAGCGGTGAGGCTATGTTGGCCAACTTGGTACCTTTCACAAGGTACGTCTATTACGTCCGGACCATGGCCATATCCTCGGAATTGACCAACGCAGAAAGTGCGGTGGAGGAGTTCAAAACGAACCCTGGCCAACCTTCAAAGGTGACCGAGGTCGTGGTCACCGCCATCTCTGATTCGAAAATTGTGAGTATGGCCCTATCGAAACGAAAAGATTTTTAGAGAAAAATCTATCTCAAAAAGAATTGACGACCATTTTGTAAATGCCGAACTGATCCACCTTTCTTTCTTTCATAGAACGTAACCTGGAGCTATTTAAAAAAACCCTACGGCGTCCTGACACGCTTCTTTATAAAAGCAAAACTGATAAATCGACCATTCCGGAACAATAACCGGGACTACTGCTCTGAACGTAAGCTCTATAAATAATTGTAATTACAAATTGAAGTTTAAAATAACATTAATTTCTTGTTGTGTGCAGCTCTTGAAAAGGCCATGGAAAATGATATGCCGGCCACGGTGCCCATAAAAAAAATTCCGGATCAGTTGTCTGGTGACTGCCAATGCGATGAGACATCGAAAAAGTACAGTAAACAGGATTTCGACGACCGTAATGTTCAAGCGGGCATGGAGTTTGAGAACACGCTGCAGAACTTTGTATTCGTTCCGAACCAACGGAGGAACAGGACTGGGTCAACTGACAAATCTAATGAATCAGGGGGTGCAGCCCTCGATTCCAATGCAATTCCAAACGGTGGAGCTAAGAATCCATCCCGCCAAAGACGGCACCTTCCCCTGGAGACAGAGTTCGATGCTACGGGCGGCAGTGTACTACTCCGCCATGTGCGGTCCATGGCGGCCGATGACGAAGCCAAGGATGGCGAGGACACGTTTAAGGACCACGAAATCTTGTCTACCAATAGAAAGTTCTACGAGGTGTTTGCGAGAGAGCTGCCGCCCAATCAAACGTATTTTGTTTTCGAAAATTTGCGCCACTTCACTCGCTACTCCGTCTACGTGGTAGCCTGTAGAGAAGAAATCCCCAGTGAAAAAAATAAGACTAGGCTGTTGATGCCTGCGCTTTGCAGCGAATACGATAGCGTCTTCCAAACGACCATGAAAAGGGGTAAGTTGCCAGGAAAAATAGTATATCAGATTACTGTATATACTATATCTATAGTCTATTTCTAACATTTTTTTTTTACTTTTAGATCAAGCTGACAATGCCACTAAGCTGATAGTAGATTTAGAAAACGCCAACAACACGGAGTCCTCGGTGCGGCTCCGCTGGGATCCACCAGTCGATCCCAATGGCGAGATTGTCACCTACGAAGTGGCCTACAAGCTGCAGAAGCCCGATCAAGTGGAAGAAAAGAAGTGCATCCCGGTGGCGGACTATAACCAGACCGCCGGCTATCCACTGAAGCTGAACGAGGGCATGTACAGCTTCAGGGTGCGAGCGAACTCAATAGCGGGATACGGCGAATGGACGGGTTTGGTGTACAGAGAAGTGGAGGTGGGTTTAAAAGTGATCTTGTTTAAAGAAAATGGTGCGCCAAATCCAAATCATTATCCCTTATATCTCGACAAGGGGTCTCAGTCCCAATATTTAAGTAAATTGGGTTGCTGTAGTCTTGAAAAAATACTTATTTTTAGTAAATAGAATTCTTTCTCATATAATATTTAAATGATTTCAGCAACTACATTTTATTGTGCAATTCCACTAACATGAGTACTCTTTTTCTTTTAAACAGCCTCCGCCGAGCTATGCAAAGTACTTTATCTGGTCCTCGGGCATCGCAGGTGCACTATTGATTGTCTTCCTAATGGCCTACGTTCGTCACCTTCGCAAGAGGGGTCCCTCCAACGACCTTCATATGAACACAGAGGTGAATCCGTTCTATGCGAGCATGCAGTACATCCCCGACGACTGGGAAGTGCTGCGGGAGAACATCATTCAGTTGGCTCCTCTGGGCCAGGGATCCTTTGGCATGGTGTACGAGGGTATCCTGAAGTCCTTTCGGGGCAATGGCGACGATATGGAGTGCGCCATCAAGACCGTTAACGAAAATGCCACGGATCGGGAGCGAACCAATTTCCTGAGCGAGGCGAGCGTTATGAAGGAGTTCGATACCTATCATGTTGTTCGATTGCTGGGCGTCTGCTCCAGGGGTCAGCCCGCTCTGGTGGTCATGGAACTGATGAAGAAGGGCGACCTCAAGTCCTATCTGCGTGCTCATCGCCCCGAGGAGCGGGATGAGGCCATGATGGCGTATCTTAATCGCATCGGTGTGACCGGAAACGCCCAGCCTCCGACCTATGGAAGGATATACCAAATGGCCATTGAGATTGCGGACGGCATGGCATATTTGGCGGCCAAAAAGTTCGTACATCGAGATCTGGCAGCTCGCAATTGCATGGTGGCCGATGATCTGACAGTCAAAATCGGCGACTTTGGCATGACCCGGGATATCTACGAAACTGACTATTATCGCAAGGGAACCAAGGGTCTGCTGCCAGTGCGTTGGATGCCACCGGAGAGCTTGAGAGATGGCGTCTACTCCAGTGCCAGTGATGTGTTCAGCTTCGGCGTGGTTCTCTGGGAAATGGCCACTTTGGCGGCTCAGCCGTATCAAGGACTTTCCAACGAACAAGTGCTGCGCTTCGTCATGGATGGCGGAGTTATGGAAAGGCCGGAAAACTGCCCGGACTTACTCCACAAACTAATGCAAAGGTGCTGGCATCATAGGTCTTCGGCCAGACCCAGTTTTCTGGACATCATTGCGTATCTCGAACCGCAATGCCCCAGTTCGAAGTTCAAGGATGTGTCCTTCTATCACTCGGACGTAGGTCTGCAGCATCGGGAGAAGGAGCGCAAGGAGCGCAACCAGATGGATGCATTTGCGGCGGTGCCCTTGGGTCAGGATCTACAGGACCGAGAACAGCAGGAGGATGCCACCACACCGTTGCGAACGGGCGACTATCAGGGCTACAAATCCAACATGGAGCAGAACTCGTCCTTGGATCAACCGGCTGAGAGCCCCATCGCCATGGTTGATGATCAGGTTACACACTCGCCTTTCAGCCTGCCCTCGGGATTCATAGCGAGCAGCACACCTGATGGCCACACTGCGATGCCAACCGCATTCCAGAATCATCCAGTGATGCAAGCTGCTGATTTTACGGCCTACGTTCAACCGGATACGGACGCTTTAGACGGCGACCGGGGTTATGAGATTTACGATCCAAGTCCGAAATGCGCGGAACTGCCAACGAGCAGAAGTGGCAGCACTGGAGGCGGAGGAAAACTCAGTGGAGAACAGCATTTGCTGCCAAGAAAGGGCCGGCAGCCTGTCATCATGAGCAGTTCCATGCCGGATGATGTCATCGGTGGATCCTCGCTGCAGCCCTCGACGGCCTCGGCGGCCAGCTCCAATGCAAGTTCCCACACAGGACGCTTGCCTAGTCTCAAAAGAGCAGTGGCGGATACGTTCCGCAATCGAGCCAATCTCTTTAATCGCCATGTGCTCAACCACAAGCGAACGGGCAGCAATGCCAGCCATAAGAGTAATGCCTCCAATGCTCCGAGTACCAGCAGTAACACCAACCTGACAAGTCACCCGGTGGCCATGGGCAATCTGGGGACCATCGAGAGTGGTGGCAGTGGTTCGGCTGGTAGTTACACAGGCACTCCCCGGTTCTACACACCCACGGCCACGCCCAGCGGAGGAGGTGGTGGTATCGCCATTAGCGACAATCCCAACTACCGACTGCTGGACGAATCGATGGCCAGCGAACAGGCCACCATCCTTACCACCAGCAGTCCCAATCCGAATTACGAGATGATGCACCCGCCCAGCAGTCTAATCAGCACCAATCCGAACTATGTGCCCATGAATGAGCCACCTGTTCAGATGGCGGGGGTGACCATCAGCCAAAATCCGAATTACCAGCCCATGCAGGCGCCGTTAAATGCACGCCAAAGTAGCTCCGACGAGGACAACGAACAGGAGGAGGAGGAGGACGACGGCGAGGACGACGACGAGGACGACGATGTGGATGATGAGCATGTGGAGCACATCAAGATGGAGCGCATTCCATTGAGTCGACCCAGGCAGAGGGCGGTGCCCAGCAAGTCGCAGCCACCTCGCAGTCGCAGTGTCAGCCAAACCAGGAAGTCGCCGACGAACAGCAACTCCGGAGTCGCATCGACTGTGGCCGGCAACCTGTCCAACCTGCTCAAGGAGAGCTGGCTGCGCCCGGCGAGCACGCCGAGGCCTCCGCCGCCCAATGGATTCATCGGAAGGGAGGCGTAATCGTTTGGACCGTAGTTCTGTAGAAAAACCTGTAAATAGATTAACGAGGGGAAGACGCACGGGTATAGAGTAGCAAACTTTTGCCGCAAGCCAAGCTTCCTTGACTTTGACTCTTCCCCATGCCTGCAAACTAGGGTGGCGAGGTTGGAGTGGATGAAAAATATTTATATATCAGTGGAACCGGGAAGCAATCAACTGTCTATTTCTAGCAAAAAAGCCGCAAAATTAAAGTCACTTATTTTGCTCCAAATTATTCATTGATAAGAACGAAACATTTTTGTGTTAGTCCTTTTTGACTTGACTTTTAAAATTTGTAAAATTGAGATTCATAGAATTTATTTTTTTCAATTGTGTTTTTAGACGGGGTTGTCAGCGATTATACGAAAAGAATTAAGAAGAATTATACCAGGGCTAAATTGCTAAGAACGAGGCAAAAAGATTGCTTACCTCCATTATGATTCTCTGTTCAAAACATCGAACCACCCTGACCGCACATGTATAATACTAATAGTTTCGATTAAGCCTATTTATGTTTACGTATTCGTTTAGTATTTACTCTACTTTTTTTTGTTTGTTTAAATTAATGAACTAGAGCCGTTAACGCAATACAAAACGAGAGCAGAGAACGATAGTGAAAGCAGAGAAAACAGAAACAGAAAAACAAGTCCTACATGCAAATAACAAAAGTACAAAAGCCAACAACCAACCAACCTAAGTACCGTTTAAATAGACATACAAATTCTACCAATTATAACTTATAACTCATACCTACTACGTATATTAATTATGATAATTTCTAGTACCTACCAAATCGCAGAGAGCAAGGCGAGAGTAAGGGGAAAACAGCAGAACGGAAACGGAAACGGAACAACAGCAAAAACAGAAATAGATGAACTATACAACAGCAAACAAGCAATACAAAAACAAAACAAACAAAACAACAACTGTCTTCACTGAGTTAGCTAGCGATAGTTATAATTATCCAAATACCTAAACGTAACTAAATTTAAATGTTACTCAGCTAATTTTAGAAGCATGTCGAAATGCCATGCAGTTTTAGCACTTTTACCTCCAATTTTTATTTATACACTTACACCTACGATTATTTTAAGCAAGTGGTAAGTGTTGCTTGATTGTTCATATTTCACCTATAGTTTCTTCTCTTTTTTATTGCGTAATTGTAATATTTATTGTTTAACTGGCAAAAGTTTGCTCTGCTCTAGAAGTACCATCTACATACTTGGCCCATTGAGCCAAAGCAAACGCAAAAACTTTTGTTTAATTTTTTTTCTAAATTAAATTTTGTTGAAGCCAAGCTTCGGAAAATGAAAGGGAATTAAAAAGGAAGAGGAAACCATAACGTAATTTCAAACTGAGAGCTTAACTAACTGATGCATCATAATTATTGTATACAATCTGCTGTCGTTTTTTATACAACACACGCTATATACGAAGCAAAAGCATTTTATGTACTAACTATAGATAAAAGCAAATCTTAACGAAACAAAAAATCCATAGGCTCATATACAACACTTTCACTAGACCTAAATAATCTGCCATACGCCATTAACTCAAATATGAACAAGAAACCGGACGGATTTTGTTTTCCTTAATTTAATTATTCAACAATAGCTCATAGACGAAACAATAGACAAATTATATACCATACATATATATTTACACATAATTAGGAACTGAACGTGATATGTTTGCTGAGTGTACTATCCTGACAGTTCTCCGATTTCTAGCAGAGGATCGGGACCCCGAGTCCAATCCAAACTGACCGCAAAAGCACACAACATTCTCTTGAAAATCCGAAATAAGCAATAACCCACTTTAGCAACAGCAACAACAACAAAAACAAATACAACAACATTTACATTATCGACAACAACTGCAACAAATGGAATTTTTAAACGAAAAACAACTACAACAAAAGTATTCGATATTTGCCTTCGCTCTTTATATTATTATATATTTAACTATACAAACACATATATTTAATGACTAAATGAAAGCAAAGAAAAGCAAAAACAAACAAAAACACAAGCATGTGCAACGTTTTTTGTTTTTATTTTATAGATGCAAAGCGAAAACAAGGAAACTAAATATTTAAATGAATTATACAAATTACTTAGATCGTAGGCACTGTAAGAACGAGAACGAGAAGTTGGAGAAAGAGTTTGGGAGGAGACCTTGAACTAATTTTAATATATAAAGTAAAAGGAGGAAAACAACTAGTGCTAATTATATAAACAAAACTGGGAAGCAAGCGATATTTACACTGAAAACTGAAGTAAAAATTATAAAAAAAACAAACAAAATAAAAAAGAAACAAAAAGAAACAATTATATTAATTTAACTATGTAATACGCTATATGCATAACGAAACAATAGATATTCTACACAAACACACATGCACACCGACACCCACACCCACACACACATTTACATACATTACACATACACACACTAAAAAGACTGAAAGATATAGTTCCTTTTGTTTTTATGTACATAAAAAATGCGAAAAGAAAAAAGAGAAATTCTAACAAAAATGGTAAACTTAAAGCGATGCAACCGAAGGTGGGAAAACGTAAAAACAATTAATGGAATTATACATTAAACGAGTAAATTAAAATAAATCAACAAAGCAGCAGAAAAGCATTATGCGGCATCATGTAACATGTATATTTAGTAGTCGAATTAACTAAATTGTTGTAACATAAAGTGGAAGTACGAGTGCTTTCGCGACAACGCCAAATATCAACTACTTATATAGCGATATATATCCGGGATAGTTTGGCTTTGGGTCGCGGTCGCTCCTTGCTGCTTTACTGTATATACACGCGAACATCTATTTCAATAAACAGTACCAATTAAACAAATTATTGTAAACTAAATACACATAAACATTGTAAACACAACAGAAAAGGATAAAAAAATAAAAAGCTTCAATATTTTTATTATTTCTAATTAAAGCTAATTGTAAAAATAATGCTAAGTTAATTGTTTCCTGTTTGTTTAAGCAAAAAAAAAAAACAAAATATAATAAAAAGGAAATACAAATAAAATTCAATACTACAAGTAACAAGGTTTTGTTTTTAAAGTATGTGTACCCAAATTTCTATTTAGGTCAAACAGTTGAAGCACTTTAAACAGCAATTCTTATAATCACGATCACATTTCCAGACGTCGAACTTTGAGATCTCGATTTCTGTAAGAGTTTTGACTTCACCTAGCGATTCTAATAAATTCTCGGAATCTTTTAGTTCTGGTTTGAAAGGCAATATCTAAATCGAATCTTTTACTTCGCGGTTCTTAAAATGGGAAAACCCCAAGATAAACCGCGAATTCTTTAGAATAATGCGAGTGCATTTTATATATTTTAGATCCGAAATACAGCTCCAATTGTTTTATCATCCTTATAATCAACATTTTTAAAGCTCATTTCGTAATGTTTCGAAACAAATCTATAACAAGTGACATTTATAATTAAGATCATATCTGTGATCGAAACGTTCTGTTGATATATGCAGGGCTCGTACCATGGTATGGCTCTAAATGGTAGCTATGTCGAATTTCGGGATATCCAAATGAACAATCTATCCAAAGTGTTTTGTTTTTAAAAAGTACAATGTAACAATTTAATGGGCTTGCGAATACCACATTAACATCTGTTTAGTCCATCTAGCCAATCCAAGTGATGGACTATCTAATTAGCAGCCCCATTCCGTAGTTTTCCCCACCCTCACACCACTAATGTTGGGCCAATCGAGAAGGAATGCCAAAGTTTTGGGGATGAGCCACTAACCATTCAGCGGGGTAGCTGACAAATAATCTAATTAGACGCCAGTGCGATGAGTTTCAACTGTCAAAAGATGAATGCGGGTGATTTCGGAGCCCCACGGAAACTACTCGAAACGCGAGCCGCCGGATTGGAGATGGAGATGGGTGCCGAGAGGGATGGCGACATTGTGTCAAGATGTCAAAGGGAAAGGTAATAAATTGCCGGCTCCAAGTCGTTGGCTGCTCGGCAGCTGGTGGAAAAGCGGTCCAAAGATGCCCCGGCATTTTCAATTTCCGCAGCGGCATTTTTCAATATGAGCGGCAATTCCTCGGAGGACTACTGATGACATGCGCACTCTCGGCCCGTCTCGACATGTAATTAGTTGGATACTTCATTAACCACAGTCGACAATCAACAAATGAGTAATTAACTTGCGCCAGGGACTCTCGGCTCCTCGCCGGCCTCGTGTGCAGTTATTATTTCATAATTGAGCAATTTATTTTCGCCTCTTTGACAGGATCAAAGATGAAGCCGCCACCAAAGCGCCGCATGCAAATTTTATGCTCGGTTAGTTGCCGGTGGGTAGCCTTTGTGTGTGGCTCCCCGAGCGGGGAACTATATGTATGTGTCTTTGATCTTGAAAGAAAACACATCGTAGTAGCTGGTTACTAGGTTGTCACTAGGTAAACACACCACACAACAAAACTAGGAAAGGCGGGAGGAGCTTGTTCACCACCTGACATACTGCTGGACTGATTAGGTATCTAGAAATGTGGAAATATAGCCATACCTATTCTCCATCTTTTAAGTTATTGCAGAGCCATGTATGGTCCCGGGGTGAGAGTGGGTAACTGGCTGGAAACTGCCCTGTCCGAAGAGGTGAGTACATCTTATCCGTATCTGTGACTAAAGTGTAACCAGTTATGTTATTACCTTTATTGAGCTTATAAACGTGTATTACAGTTTAAGAGGTTAAAATATTATCATAGGTATCACACACACAATCAATTTTTTCCTGTTTTTTATAGTTATATAACTATTTGCATTGGTTAATTTTATTCATATTATTGATTTCCCTTTTTTCGATATGTCCTAAAACAAATTTACAATAACTCAAAAAATACATGCATTTGAATTGTATAATTTTTGTTAAGTGTAACAATATTTTCATTACATTCTTTGTAAATTTATGAACCAATAAAACTGGAGGCTTATTACATGCAATGTCATTTGTGATTTTTGATAAGGCAAAAATAATTTCATAATTGCTTTTTAAGTAACATTTACCACCTTAAAGATGCGTGTGAGTGAAATGAAGAAGCGCAGGGAAAGCGGCAACCTGTTGCTGGACAGAACCCGTGCCGTGTACGACCGCTTCTACCAGGAGACGGTGTTGGGTCCTCCGCAGGATGTGCTGGCCTTCGGTGCGTTGGTGCAGCTCCGGCCCGTGAAGATCAACGTCTGCCGCCAGCAGGACATAGATCAGAACCTGGTCCTGTCGGTGGTCATCACCCAGGAGGGCCTACACCGCAACTGCAACACCATCAACGAGATGTGCGACCTTTCGGTGGCACCTGCTCCACATCCCTCGTTGCGCAGCAGCTTCAGGATTGTCAGTCCGAACGACGATGACCGCTCCGGTCAGTACTTGGCGTATGGCGAGAAGTTCCGCCTCCAAACCCTGGAGCCCGCCGATGAGCCCATGTACTTGTTCAGCGGACCCAAGAGGCTGAACCTTTCGCTTCCCGTTGAGAAGGCCTTCTACACCACCAAACACGGCGAGGTTACACTTCCATTGGGTTTGGTATCGCACAAGGTGGGTCCTTTCTTTCGCCTTCTTACATTTTTTATTAACCATACTTAAATATCGAACAGAACTGCGGTCCATCTGCCCGGGTGCCCTCTTCACACACTCACTTTTTTTGTGCCCACAAGGACCCCGATCTGCGATTCGAAAGCGAGGGCAAAACTATACCAGTAAGTGTGAAAAAGGAATTAAAAAACATAAAAAGTATAGAAACTGAGAACGAAAAAGCCATGATCAAATATTCTTAACATGAGAAATGGTTTTCTCGACTATTCGAGAAGAAACACTCTTAAAATCAAGATGAATCTTCTGTCAAGGCTGTTTTTGGAATTAATCGATATTGGCTTACTATTAATATCGAGAGAACTGCTTTAAGAGTGTTTGAATATCAGGTTAACAATTAAACATCAATTTCAATTCAATTTATGATAACAAAATTATATTTTAATTTAAATATGGTATTTTATTAAATCATGTTAGATATAAATATATGTCATATTGTAAGGGGCGGATCAAAATAACACAAGCTTATATTTTTTCTGCGAACTCCACTTATTTTATTGTTAAACCCAGGGAAAAACACCGTGCTAAAATCAAGTAAAAATAGTCTAGATTGAAAAAAGATTTCATGCTTACCAGTAAGCTCAAAATTTTTCTAAAACAGCTATTTTAGTCACTTAATGATTCAGCTTACTTTCGTTATGGTTCCTTCGTCAACTTTTTATATTGAATTATTAATATTAAATGTCAATCCTATCTCTTTTAGGTAAACTATCCATTGATCATTGTTCATGCGGTTACCAATCGAAATCTGGCTGTGGAGAATGTTGTGGCAAACACCCTGTTTGGTCCGGAGTTCCAGGTGTCCGTGCAGACCTACAAGAATGTGTACAAACAGGAGACCTGGAAGAACCAGTGGAAGTTCACATATTGATATAGCTAGTCCCATTTTGCGGTGTATTTTCAGTTTTTGTATTGCATATTATTCAACTGGGGCGCAGCTCCTACCTGCTGTGGCATTCAAACGACCCAATCAAATGAGCTGTTGCGAGTTCGCCTGTTTGTTAAGCATGTCAAAATAAAAGACGAGGAGAAGTTGTCGTAAATTCCGTTTGATTGTCGGGCAATGCCAAGAATCCCGGGTGGAAATTTATGTCTCCCCTCGCAAGTTTCTGGTCGGTCAACGAGGCGTGTGAGTGATTTGTTGCGGGGCATCGCCGGGGGAGAATGTCACAAGTTGCGCCACTTTATGCTTGTGATAAATTAATTAAAATTAGACAATAACTACGACGGGAAGAGGCTAATGAGCTGGAGACGATCGACAAGGGCAGCATCTCCGTCGCAGAAACAGATCTTGTAGAACATGTCAGCGCAACAAATTTCAATTAGTTCGCGCTTCACTTATTTGACGGCAGCAGAGCAGTCATAAAAAGAAAGTGCCGCCCCCAGACGGAGCTGGGATTTGGAAGGCAGCACATGGTAACACACACTGGAAACAAATCTTACTAACAAAGATAGCTAAAATCACCAATGAAGGTGTCCAAAAGTATGCAGTGAAAAGATTACGTCTACTTCCGGATCGATTCCTTCTGACATTCGTACTAAAAATATATTGTTGCATAATTTTAGACACCATTACACATTATATTATGATCATAGCAGAGATTTAATATATAATAACTTTCAAAGAGGTAGTACTGTGTTTGGTAGGTGAGGGATATTTTACCCA